>NC_134353.1:953435114-953796781 GCF_048569485.1 Anomaloglossus baeobatrachus | reverse complement strand
GCCGGATGCTCTTATCTGTCATGACACCACCAGCAGCGCTGAAGACATGTTCTGAAAGAACGCTGGCTGCCGGGCATGACAAACCCTCCAAGGCGTGACTGACGAGCTCAGGCCACTCTTCCATTTTTGAAGACCAAAATGCAAAAGTGTCAGTCCTACCTCTAGTGGCATCAATATTGATCTCTAGATGCACCTCCGCACCATCCTCTCCAGTCGCTTACTATGTGTCCTCTGTTCTGCTGGTACATGGGGTGGTCTAAAAAAAAAAAAAACAAAAAAAAAAAAAAAAAACACGTGCCAAACCTCACAAAAAGTGCTTCTGCCACTTAAACTGCTGCTAAAATTTCTCCAATAACGACTCGATGTTCCCGGGTTTCAAAGTCTAGAATAGCAATGCACACTGTGGGCCTCACTGCCGTCTTGGGAACACCACTCTAAAGATTGTGTACTGGTTGGTTTTGATACTCCAGCGTGCTTCACTTTCCAGAGGGAGAAGCATCTGGCAAAATTTACTCTTGTACCATGGATCTAAGCCATCCAAGTAGTCAGCATCATTTCTAATGGTAACAATTCAGGAATCACGTCCAGATAGTGCAGCAAGAAGGCGCTCATGTGTCGGACACTTCCATAAGGGATAAATATCTTCTTCATCTCCTGACTGTTGCGCGCCCATCACCTCGTCTTCCTCTATTTGTTCCTTGGTTCCTGCACCTTCACTAACAGTTTGACTGGTACCATGAGACCCCCTCGATTGCTGCACTCCACTCTCTCATGCCACCTCGCCTGCGCGACAACAGTCTGGACCTTAGAGATATTAGTTTCCCTTCCGCATCCTTCTCTGCTTCCTCCTCTGTTACCATTACTTCCTCCCGCAGACTACTCAAAGTATGCTGCAGCATGTAGACCACCGAAATAGTGATGGGAAGGACGTCATTATCAGAGGTAACCAGCTTAGTAGCCATTCTTAAACTCTACAAAAGGATGCAGAGGTCCTTCATCTGTGCCCATTCTGCAAATATGATTTACCCCACGACTGGACTGCGTTGGCCCAGGCTACGTGTCGTGACCTACTGCCGCAAGGCTCATCGCTGTTGCCATAGTCACTGCAACATATGCAGAGTGGAAGTCAACCATGTTGGCACATCTCATATCAATCGGTTAACCGGTAGGCCAAAAAACCTCTGTTGCGATACAAATTGATTAACTACGGTGTGTGAACGGCAGAAGTGAGCACACAGCGGCCATGTCTTCTGCGGCAGCGCATCCAGGCTGGGATAATGGCCTAGAAATTGCTGTACAACCAAATTGAGGACATGAGCCATGCAGGGCACGTGTGTGAGGCTGCACCGATGCAGTGTACGACCGCCACCAGGTTTGCACCATTTTTGCACACTGCCTTCCCTGGCTCCAGGTTCAGTGGAGACAGCGAATGCTGAAACTCGGCCTGGACAGCTGTCCACAACTCTTCAGCTGTGTGACTGTGTTGTCAAATGCATTTTAACTTGCACACTGCCTGACTGTGTTGAGCCCTGGCAGCCCTGTATGGAGGAAGGGTGCTCTCTGAACTGTTGGAACACGTGTTACATTAAGGTAGAGCTTGAGAGCGCAGGTGGAGGCCCTAAAAGAGGTGGAGGAAGCAGAAGCAGTGGAGGAAGTGATAGATACAGAGGTTAGTCCTGCAAGCCTTGGAAATTCCAGGACTTGTGGAGCAGCCCCTTGCCCCAGCAGCCACCAGAGTCACCAGAATCACCCAGTGAGCGAGATGTGACGCCCCTGGCCACGCTTGCTCGTCCAGGTGTCAGTGGTGAAATGCACCCTGGCAGTCAGAGTCTTCCAGGGAACAGGCAACGTTTCCTGTGACATACTGGTCTGGTTCTGGCACAGCTTTATTAGAGAAATAATGGCAACTGAAGGACTGCGATGGCCATCAACTTTCAGAAACCAACTCTGTCCACAAGGTGGAAAGGCAGCATTTCAGTGCCCAACAACTGATGGACTGTGAGGGAGACCTAGGCGGAGATGTTATGGTGGGTTGAGAAAGATGTGGTTTGCTCTGTGTCTCATATGCGTCAAAAGCCCCTGGCATGTCCATTTCCATAACAGGTGATAGGCTCTCACTCACCCTGACTGTAGTGGGAACACAAGTGGAGGCTCTGCGGCCGGAGACCTGTGTGAGAACACTTGCCACGGTAATGGAGGAGGCAGAAGCAGCAGACAGAGTTGATGTGGTGGCCGGTAGTAAGCAAGGTGTTTTAGTGCAGTAAAATTCCCAGAATAACTCATGTAGGTTGTGGATGTGCAGTTTTATTCAGGTAGTAGTCAAATTATTGGAATTTCTGCCTCTACTGATTCGTTTTTTGTTTTTTTTTTAACAAAGTTGGCAGATAATGTAAGTTGGGTCATTCTTTGCAATCTCAAAAAAAAAAATAAATCCCCAGGCTATGCAACCCTTCCTACGAACTGCATACCCGCAGCCTGAGGTTTTGGCTGAGAATGAAGCACATGGCGTCGTTGCATTACTACGAGTTTGATCGGAAAGCGGCAACATAACCTCCTCGTCTTCCTCCTCTCCTGAGCTACTTGGCTGCATGTGTCTGGGTTCACACTAAGTGGGATCTACAACCTCATCATCATCCTCGCTGTTGTCCCACTCCTCTCCCTGAGAGTCAGTCTTCCTTCTCTTCCTGCCTTCACAGCACAGTACATTAAGCGTGCTCCTCAGGTATCCAAGTCTCAACATCATCACCTCCACCCCCGGGGGATAACGTCTGTTGGCGAGGGTCTGGATCATGCTCGCACACAATTTCGTCCGGGCCCGTTTCCAATTGACAAAGATTTTGGGCATCAGTGCAGATGCTTTCCTCCTCGAGTCTGGGAATCTTTGGAAAAAAACTCTGATAGTCATGGGATAGACTGTGTGAACAGCTCTGCAGACTCGCTCATCTGTGATTGCCCACAGTCACTGGATGGTTGGAGAGTTGTGACGCGGGGAGAACAAGAGTAATTGGGGTGCCACCTCTGAAGACTGTACTGTGTGTGATGTTGAAGAACAGGAGGAGAGGCCACTTGATGCAGAGCTTGCTGTCCACTGTAGCACATGCTCTATCTGGCCCTCATCTACAAATCATTCCATTGTGAGGCTGCCAAAGAAAAGGAGCGGAGTAGCCCGCCCGGTAACGGAAGTTGTCAGTTGTCTTTGGATAGGACATGCCCTGTGCACTTGACCCGCTCCCATCGCACCTCATCCCCAACATCACCGCAGTCCTCATCCCAGCCCTAACCCATCTATTCAACCTATCACTATCAACTGGTATATTCCCTTCATGCTTTAAACATGCTTCGATCACACCCATCCTTATAAAAGCCCTCTCTTGACCCATCCTCTGTGTCTAGCTACGGCCCCATATCCCTTATGCCTCAAAACTACTGCAACAGCATATCCATCTTGAGCTGTCCTATCCTCCTGCTCCCTCTTTGACCAGCTACAATCTGGCTTCCGGCTGCATCACTCTACAAAAACTGCCCTAACTAAAGTCACCAATGACCTACTAACTGCCAAAGCCAAGCGACACTGATCTGTCCTCCTCCTCCTCCTGGACCTGTCCTCTGCCTTTGACACAGTAGACGACTCCCTCCTACTACAGATTCTCTCCTCTCAGGGCTAAGTCTGTGATGCCCAATCTTGGATCTCTTCATACCTAACCGACCGAACTTTCAGTGTCTCCCACTCTCACACCACCTCATCCCAATCTCGATCCGTTGGTGTCCCCCAAGGTTCAGTTCTTGGACCCCTGCTGTTCTCCATCTACACCTTCGGTCTGGGACAGCTCATAGAGTCCCAAGGCTTTCAGTATCATCTCTATGCCGATGATACTCAGATCTACCTCTGGACCTGACATTACCTCTCTACTAACCAAAATCCCACAATGCCTCTTTGCTATTTCACTTTCTTCTCTGCGCGATTCCTAAAGCTTAACATAGCGAAAACAGAATTGTTTTTCCTCCTCCTCATTCAACTCCTCCACCAAGCCTACCCATCAAAGTTGATGGCTGCTTACTCTCCCCAGTCTCACAAGCTTGTTGCCTTGGAGTAACCCTCGACTCTGCTCTATCCTTCAAGCTGCACAGCCAAGCCCTCTTCACCTCATGCCGACTACAACTCAAAAATATCTCCCGGATCCGTACCTTCCTTAACCAAAAATCAGCAAAAACATTAGCACATGCCCTCATCATCTCCCACCTTGATAACTGCAACCTCCTGCTCTCTGGCCTCCCCTCACACACTCTTGCACCCCTCCAATCTATCCTGACACTCTGCAGCCCGCTTGATCCGCCTCTCCCCTTGCTATTCCCCAGCCTCAGCCAATCCAGTCACTGGCTTCCCATCGCCCAAAGACTCCAGTTCAAAACATTAACCATGACCTACAAAGCCATCCACAACCTGTCTCCTCCTTAAGGGTGCTTTACACGCTGCGACATCGCTAGCAATCTCGTTAGCGATGTGAGACGCCAGATCGCAGATGCGATCTGCCGAGATTGCACATGTGACCGGCGCTCTAATAAACGACCTATTTGCGATCTCGGCAGGTCGTATCTGCGATCTGGCGTCACATCACTAACGAGATCGCTAGCGATGTTGCAGCGTGTAAAGCACCCTTTAAATCTGTGACCTACTCTCCCGGTACCAACCTGCATATAACCTCAGATCCTCACAAGATCTCCTTCTCTACTCCTCTCTTAACACCTCTTCCCACATTCGCATACAAGATTTCTCAGATGATGAAGATGAATCCCACACATTCCCATCCCAAGTATCGGGATCCCAGTTTATAGAAGCTGAGGCGATACTTTTATGTACTTTGGTTTTATTTACTTTTCCTCTTCTTTTCTTGTACCTATTTTGAACAATTTTTACGGCAGCTTTTTCTGCCACATTCTGATAATATTCCAATTTATCCTTCAACAGTCGGGTATTATATTCCAGAACTGTTTTCTGGCCACCTAATTCTATCACCTTTTGTTCCATCTGGGAACCTTTCCTCTGCAACTTTAGATTACGCTCATGCATCTCGCGTTATGCGCTCGCCAAAATCCAGATGCGCCGTCCTAAACACACTACATCCCCTGCTTTCACAGGGAGACTACTGAGTACATTCACAACATTAGTAGGTTCAGAACCCTTGAGTTTATCCTGCCATTGTTCTGCCAATCCACAAGATACTACATCCCCTGCTTTTACAGGGACACTATCGAGTATATTAACATCAGTAGACTCACAACCCTTGAGCTTATTCTGCCATTGTTCTGCCAATCCACAATTGACCAATTCATGTGCTATAAGATTGTAGGGAGCCTCAATCCAGCCGGGGGATCTCCATAACAACCTCCTTAACATTATCCTTACGTTTTCTAAACATTTTGACACTATGCCAAAAAGATTGAAAAAAATATCTGGAAATTTGCTAAATATATGTTTTTAATTTCTAAATTACAAAAATTCGTTAATTACTTCTTATAGAATTAATCCTGCCGACTACGCCAATTTATGTCTTGCTAAATTCTACTAAAAAGGGGGCTGAAAGCCCGTACTTACGAAGCGCTCACTGATATCCTAATCAGGCACGAATACTAAGATTCTTTATAGCAAGATACTATTTATTTTAATAGCACATGAATAGTCAACGGTACATAGGCATTAGAACTACTTTTTTAGTCATAGAATCTTATACAATAACAGAAATATGCATCAACATTAGGCTATGTGCGCACAGTGCGTTTTTCGCGGCGTTTTTGCACGTTTTTCGGGTGCGTTTTTGGCCTCAAAACTGCAGGACTTTGCTTCCCCAGCAAAGTCTATGAGTTTTCATTTTTGCTGTCCACACACATCTGGTTTTTTTACCTGCATTTTTGAGTTAAAAAAAAAAAAAAATGGACATGTCAGTTCTTTCCTGCGTTTTTCTGCGTTTTCCCCCCATGCAATGCATTGGAAAAACGCAGAGATCAAAAACGCAGCAAAACGCAGTCAAAAACGCACCAAATCGCGGCAAAAACGCATGCGTTTTTTGGACGCAGGTGCGTTTGTGCGTTTTTAGCGGTCAAAAACGCAGCGTCAAAAAGACGCAGTGTGCGAACCTAGCCTTACAGTTTGTTGTAGCAATCCTTTCTCATCGGACGGACTCGATTTAATGATAAGGAAACAACATGGCATCTTGCATCACATGAGTACTGCGTACACTTCAGCGTCCTGGAAATGTCCCTAATCATTAAGCGAGTCCGGTGTATTTTTATAGGAAAACTTTGTACGTCGTGTACACTGAGTGGTGAATTAGTGACTAGCATGTGACAGCTGAATCATGTTCATGTAACTTGACCACAAGCTGCTGTGGGCACCAGCAGCTTCCTGCACATTTCCTGCACATTTAGCCAGTTGACAACTGGCCGACCACAGTTGACCACAGTTTTAGTGAAATATTGCAATGAGCCGTGAATTTTACATGCCAGCTTCCTTACACCTGTTTTAAGCCAACCACAAGTTTCCTGTAAGTGGAACTGTAAAGGTTACTTCCTCATTATCGTGGTTTTGCTTCAAGACCTGTCTGACAAATATGCTTTGGTCATAGTGAGATAGGTTCATCCAGAGGACATCTCTCTTCTGATACTGAATTATTTATGGATCAAATAATATCTGGGATCACTATCTTTTGATTATGATTCCTATCTAATCACACTCATTCTTTCAGTCATATCACATTGGTATCACACTCCCGTGCCTCCCCCATACTCTGGAACGCTCTACCCCAGCATATCAGACTCTCTCCTACCGTGAAAAGCTTGAAGAGGAACCTAAAGCCTGCTTCACACGTTGCAATTTTGCATACGATGCGTTTTTCAACGCCCCCATCGTATGTGCAGCACGTTCAATTTGTTGAACGAGTCGCACACACGAGTAACTCCCCGTCACACGTACTTACCCGTCCATACGACCTCGATGTGAGCGGCGAACGTCCACATCCTGGAGCGGGAGGGACGTTCAGCGTCACATCGACGTCACGCGGCAGCCGGCCAATAGAAGCGGAGGGGCGGAGATGAGCGGGAATTAAACATCCCGCCCGACCACCTCCTTCCTTCCGCATTGCTGGCCGGGAGCCGCAGGTAAGATCTGTTCATCGTTCCCGGGGTGTCACACACTGCGATGTGTGCTACCCCGGGTACGATGAACAACCTGTCGTTCAATTCAAGAGGAATGAACGACGTGAGTGCAATGAAGGTTTTACTGTTCAATCGCAATCGCACATAACTGTCACACACTACAATGTATTTTACGATGCCGGATGTGCGTCACTTAAGACGTGACCCCGCCGACACATCGTAAGATATATTGTAGCGTGTAAAGTGGCCTTTAGACCCACCTCTTCCGACAAGCCTACAATAACCCGCAGTCCAGTACACCACTGCGCAACCAGCTCTGTCCTCACCTATTGTATTCTCACCCTTTCCCTGTAGACTGTGAGCCCTCGCGGTCAGGGTCCTCTCCTCCTATACCAGTCTGTTTTGTACCATTAAGGATTGATGTACTGATTGTTATACACTTTTTCACTTGTAAAGCGACATGAAATAATGGCACTATAATAATAAATAATAATAGAGCTTGCAGGAACATTAGCACCTACCCCATGTACACCTCAAACCCCACACCTATGCCCCCTTCCACCACAATCGTGGGATTAACTGCTCATGTTTAATGTATCTTTCCCCTCTTTTAACCAGTTGTTTCCCAACCCTAGATTCACACCTGTCACTAAATTAATAATCAGTATTTACATGATGAAATAGCAATTTTTGGCTGGACCACGGATTTTGTATGTGATGCCTGTGGTCAGCTGTGATCCTGCCGTCTCCACCGCTCTCATTACACAAGTATAAAACATCTAATACTGGAGGAGAAAACAAGACTGAACACAAGGAGGTCACAGCCGTCTACACCTCATAGGGGAGATCTCCATCTACCTGAGGATCCTGTGGAGGAGGAGGAGGAGCGGGACATCTCTCTGGGGTCGTCCTCGTACTGGAGAGACCTGCAGGAGACACAGACAGGACGGACATCATTATTACATACAGATAATTATAGGCCGGGTGTATTCAGTCCTGTCTATTACCTGGTGATGTGCGGGGCTGGGGCTCCTCCATCATCACCTCCTTGTACCGCTCCTTGTGCCCTTCTAGATACTCCCACTCCTCCATGGAGAAATAGACGGTGACGTCCTGACACCTTATAGGAACCTGACAACACAATGATACCGTCATCACCCAGAATCCTCCAGTGCCGTCCTGTATAATGTCCCAGCATTCCCAGCAGTGTCACCTCTCCAGTCAGCAGCTCAAGCATCTTGTTGGTGAAATCTAGGACCTTCTGGTCTTTGACGTCCTCATGTATCGGGGGGTGAGGTGGAGGCCCCGGGATTGAGCTCAGGGTTCCTCCCTGTCCTTCACACACAGGGGCCTGACAGCGATCACTAGAGGTCTTCACTAATGTGTAATCCTGAGTGTGGAGACATTAATAATATCACTACAGACATTTGCAGAATCCATCACCTCCACGGTCATATCCTCTGTTATCCCCATAGATAATGATGTAATGTGATGACATCAGAACCTCTCACCTCCCCGGTCATATCCTCTGTTATCCCCATAGATAATGATGTAATGTGATGACATCAGAGCCTCTCACCTCCCCGGTCATATCCTCTGTTATCCCCATAGATAATGATGTAATGTTATGACATCAGAACCTCTCTCCTCTCCGGTCATATCCTCTGTTATCCCCATAGATAATGATGTATTGTGATGACATCAGAGCTTCTCACCTCCCCGGTCATATCCTCTGTTATCCCCATAGATAATGATGTATTGTGATGACATCAGAGCCTCTCACCTCCCCGGTCATATCCTCTGTTATCCCCATAGATAATGATGTAATGTGATGACATCAGAACCTCTCACCTCCCCGGTCATATCCTCTGTTATCCCCATAGATAATGATGTAATGTGGTGACATCAGAGCCTCTCACCCCCCCGGTCATATCCTCTGTTATCCCCATAGATAATGATGTAATGTGATGACATCAGAACCTCTCACCTCCCCGGTCATATCCTCTGTTATCCCCATAGATAATGATGTAATGTGATGACATCAGAGCCTCTCACCTCCCCGATCATATCCTCTGTTATCCCCATAGATAATGATGTAATGTGATGACATCAGAACCTCTCACCTCCCCGGTCATATCCTCTGTTATCCCCATAGATAATGATGTAATGTGGTGACATCAGAGCCTCTCACCCCCCCGGTCATATCCTCTGTTATCCCCATAGATAATGATGTAATGTGATGACATCAGAACCTCTCACCTCCCCGGTCATATCCTCTGTTATCCCCATAGATAATGATGTAATGTGATGACATCAGAGCCTCTCACCTCCCCGGTCATATCCTCTGTTATTCCCATAGATAATGATGTAATGTGATGACATCACAGCCTCTCACCTCCCCGGTCATATCCTCTGTTATCCCCATAGATAATGATGTAATGTGATGACATCAGAACCTCTCACCTCCCCGGTCATATCCTCTGTTATCCCCATAGATAATGATGTAATGTGATGACATCAGAGCCTCTCACCTCCCCGATCATATCCTCTGTTATCCCCATAGATAATGATGTAATGTGATGACATCAGAACCTCTCACCTCCCCGGTCATATCCTCTGTTATCCCCATAGATAATGATGTAATGTGGTGACATCAGAGCCTCTCACCCCCCCGGTCATATCCTCTGTTATCCCCATAGATAATGATGTAATGTGATGACATCAGAACCTCTCACCTCCCCGGTCATATCCTCTGTTATCCCCATAGATAATGATGTAATGTGATGACATCAGAGCCTCTCACCTCCCCGGTCATATCCTCTGTTATTCCCATAGATAATGATGTAATGTGATGACATCACAGCCTCTCACCTCCCCGGTCATATCCTCTGTTATCCCCATAGATAATGATGTAATGTGATGACATCAGAACCTCTCACCTCCCCGGTCATATCCTCTGTTATCCCCATAGATAATGATGTAATGTGATGACATCAGAGCCTCTCACCTCCCCGATCATATCCTCTGTTATCCCCATAGATAATGATGTAATGTGATGACATCAGAACCTCTCACCTCCCCGGTCATATCCTCTGTTATCCCCATAGATAATGATGTAATGTGGTGACATCAGAGCCTCTCACCCCCCCGGTCATATCCTCTGTTATCCCCATAGATAATGATGTAATGTGATGACATCAGAACCTCTCACCTCCTCGGTCATATCCTCTGTTATCCCCATAGATAATGATGTAATGTGATGACATCAGAGCCTCTCACCTCCCCGGTCATATCCTCTGTTATCCCCATAGATAATGATGTAATGTGGTGACATCAGAGCCTCTCACCTCCCCGGTCATATCCTCTGTTATCCCCATAGATAATGATGTAATGTGATGACATCAGAACCTCTCACCTCCCCGGTCATATCCTCTGTTATCCCCATAGATAATGATGTAATGTGATGACATCAGAGCCTCTCACCTCCCCGATCATATCCTCTGTTATCCCCATAGATAATGATGTAATGTGATGACATCAGAACCTCTCACCTCCCCGGTCATATCCTCTGTTATCCCCATAGATAATGATGTAATGTGGTGACATCAGAGCCTCTCACCCCCCCGGTCATATCCTCTGTTATCCCCATAGATAATGATGTAATGTGATGACATCAGAACCTCTCACCTCCCCGGTCATATCCTCTGTTATCCCCATAGATAATGATGTAATGTGATGACATCAGAGCCTCTCACCTCCCCGGTCATATCCTCTGTTATTCCCATAGATAATGATGTAATGTGATGACATCACAGCCTCTCACCTCCCCGGTCATATCCTCTGTTATCCCCATAGATAATGATGTAATGTGATGACATCAGAGCCTCTCACCTCCCCGGTCATATCCTCTGTTATCCCCATAGATAATGATGTAATGTGATGACATCAGAACCTCTCACCTCCCCGGTCATATCCTCTGTTATCCCCATAGATAATGATGTAATGTGGTGACATCAGAGCCTCTCACCCCCCCGGTCATATCCTCTGTTATCCCCATAGATAATGATGTAATGTGATGACATCAGAACCTCTCACCTCCCCGGTCATATCCTCTGTTATCCCCATAGATAATGATGTAATGTGATGACATCAGAGCCTCTCACCTCCCCGGTCATATCCTCTGTTATTCCCATAGATAATGATGTAATGTGATGACATCACAGCCTCTCACCTCCCCGGTCATATCCTCTGTTATCCCCATAGATAATGATGTAATGTGATGACATCAGAGCCTCTCACCTCCCCGGTCATATCCTCTGTTATTCCCATAGATACTGATGTAATGTGATGACATCAGAACCTCTCACCTCCCCGGTCATATCCTCTGTTATCCCCATAGATAATGATGTAATGTGATGACATCACAGCCTCTCACCTCCCCGGTCATATCCTCTGTTATTCCCATAGATAATGATGTAATGTGGTGACGTCACAGCCTCTCACCTCCCCGGTCATATCCTCTGTTATTGCCATAGATAATGATGTAATGTGATGACATCACAGCCTCTCACCTCCCCGGTCATATCCTCTGTTATTCCCATAGATAAAGATGTAATGTGATGACATCAGAACCTCTCACCTCCCCGGTCATATCCTCTGTTATCCCCATAGATAATGATGTAATGTGATGACATCAGAGCCTCTCACCTCCCCGGTCATATCCTCTGTTATTCCCATAGATAATGATGTAATGTGATGACATCACAGCCTCTCACCTCCCCGGTCATATCCTCTGTTATCCCCATAGATAATGATGTAATGTGATGACATCAGAGCCTCTCACCTCCCCGGTCATATCCTCTGTTATTCCCATAGATACTGATGTAATGTGATGACATCAGAACCTCTCACCTCCCCGGTCATATCCTCTGTTATCCCCATAGATAATGATGTAATGTGATGACATCACAGCCTCTCACCTCCCCGGTCATATCCTCTGTTATTCCCATAGATAATGATGTAATGTGGTGACGTCACAGCCTCTCACCTCCCCGGTCATATCCTCTGTTATTGCCATAGATAATGATGTAATGTGATGACATCACAGCCTCTCACCTCCCCGGTCATATCCTCTGTTATTCCCATAGATAATGATGTAATGTGATGACATCACAGCCTCTCACCTCCCCGGTCATATCCTCTGTTATCCCCATAGATAATGATGTAATGTGATGACATCAGAGCCTCTCCCCTCCCCGGTCATATCCTCTGTTATTCCCATAGATAATGATGTAATGTGATGACATCACAGCCTCTCACCTCCCCGGTCATATCCTCTGTTATCCCCATAGATAATGATGTAATGTGATGACATCAGAGCCTCTCACCTCCCCGGTCATATCCTCTGTTATTCCCATAGATAATGATGTAATGTGATGACATCAGAGCCTCTCACCTCCCCGGTCATATCCTCTGTTATTCCCATAGATAATGATGTAATGTGATGACATCAGAACCTCTCACCTCCCCGGTCATATCCTCTGTTATTCCCATAGATAATGATGTAATGTGATGACATCAGAGCCTCTCACCTCTCCAGTAAGATGGAAGATTATCTCCAGATTCAGGCTGAATATCTTCTCCATAATTTTGTCTTCGTCTTTATTCATCATTTATGGGTCAATCAAGAAAAATAAAAAGAAAACAGAGAAATTTTTTATTGTAATGAGGATGAAGTGATGTAAAATCAACTAAAAACACAAAATATGTGAAGATAATAAGGGGAAATTATTGGAAGCAATAAACTATAGATGTCTTCTTCGTCCTCTTCCGGCGCCGACTGAACTTGATCTGAGGAGACTCCAACACTTTCTCAATGGTCCTAAAATTGTCCGGCTTTAAAGGAGTTAATCATAAATCATGTTTCCCTCTCCCCCATGTGTAGTGCGGGGTCTGTCGCTCTCTCCCCCCCCCCATGTGTAGTGCGGGGTCTGTCTCTCTCTCTCCCCCATGTGTAGTGCGGGGTCTGTCGCTCTCTCCCCCCCCCCATGTGTAGTGCGGGGTCTGTCGCTCTCTCCCCCATGTGTAGTGCGGGGTCTGTCGCTCTCTCCCCCCCATGTGTAGTGCGGGGTCTGTCGCTCTCTCTCCCCCCCATGTGTAGTGCGGGGTCTGTCGCTCTCTCCCCCCCATGTGTAGTGCGGGGTCTGTCTGTCTCCCCCATGTGTAGTGCGGGGTCTGTCTCTCTCTCCCCCCCATGTGTAGTGCGGGGTCTGTCGCTATCTCTCCTCCATGTGTAGTGCGGGGTCTGTCGCTCTCTCTCCCCCATGTGTAGTGCGGGGTCTGTCGCTCTCTCTCCCCCATGTGTAGTGCGGGGTCTGTCGCTCTCTCTCCCCCATGTGTAGTGCGGGGTCTGTCGCTCTCTCTCCCCCATGTGTAGTGCGGGGTCTGTCGCTCTCTCTCTCCCTCATGTGTAGTGCGGGGTCTGTCGCTCTCTCCCCCATGTGTAGTGCGGGGTCTGTCGCTCTCTCTCTCCCACATGTGTAGTGCGGGGTCTGTCGCTCTCTCTCCCTCATGTGTAGTGCAGGGTCTGTCGCTCTCTCTCCCTCATGTGTAGTGCGGGGTCTGTCGCTCTCTCTCCCTCATGTGTAGTGCGGGGTCTGTCGCTCTCTCTCCCCCATGTTTAGTGCGGGGTCTGTCGCTCTCTCTCCCCCATGTGTAGTGCGGGGTCTGTCGCTCTCTCTCCCCCATGTGTAGTGCGGGGTCTGTCGCTCTCTCTCCCCCATGTGTAGTGCGGGGTCTGTCGCTCTCTCTCCCCCATGTGTAGTGCGGGGTCTGTCGCTCTCTCTCCCCCATGTGTAGTGCGGGGTCTGTCGCTCTCTCTCCCCCATGTGAAGTGCGGGATCTGTCGCTCTCTCTCCCCCATGTGTAGTGCGGGGTCTGTCGCTCTCTCTCCCCCATGTGTAGTGCGGGGTCTGTCGCTCTCTCTCCCCCATGTGTAGTGCGGGGTCTGTCGCTCTCTCTCCCCCATGTGTAGTGCGGGGTCTGTCGCTCTCTCCCCCATGTGTAGTGCGGGGTCTGTCGCTCTCTCTCTCCCTCATGTGTAGTGCGGGGTCTGTCGCTCTCTCTCCCCCATGTGTAGTGCGGGGTCTGTCGCTCTCTCCCTCATGTGTAGTGCGGGGTCTGTCGCTCTCTCCCCCATGTGTAGTGCGGGGTCTGTCGCTCTCTCCCCCATGTGTAGTGCGGGGTCTGTCGCTCTCTCTCTCCCTCATGTGTAGTGCAGGGTCTGTCGCTCTCTCCCTCATGTGTAGTGCGGGGTCTGTCGCTCTCTCCCTCATGTGTAGTGCGGGGTCTGTCGCTCTCTCCCCCATGTGTAGTGCGGGGTCTGTCGCTCGCTCTCTCCCCCATGTGTAGTGCGGGGTCTGTCGCTCGCTCTCTCCCCCATGTGTAGTGCAGGGTCTGTCGCTCTCTCCCTCATGTGTAGTGCGGGGTCTGTCGCTCTCTCCCTCATGTGTAGTGCGGGGTCTGTCGCTCTCTCTCCCCCCCATGTGTAGTGCGGGGTCTGTCGCTCTCTCTCCCCCCCATGTGTAGTGCGGGGTCTGTCGCTCTCTCTCCCCCCCATGTGTAGTGCGGGGTCTGTCGCTCTCTCTCCCCCCCATGTGTAGTGCGGGGTCTGTCGCTCTCTCTCTCCCTCATGTGTAGTGCAGGGTCTGTCGCTCTCTCCCTCATGTGTAGTGCGGGGTCTGTCGCTCTCTCTCCCCCATGTGTAGTGCGGGGTCTGTCGCTCTCTCTCCCCCATGTGTAGTGCGGGGTCTGTCTCTCTCTCCCCCATGTGTAGTGCGGGGTCTGTCGCTCTCTCCCTCATGTGTAGTGCGGGGTCTGTCGCTCTCTCTCCCTCATGTGTAGTGCGGGGTCTGTCGCTCTCTCTCCCCCCCATGTGTAGTGCGGGGTCTGTCGCTCTCTCTCCCCCCCATGTGTAGTGCGGGGTCTGTCGCTCTCTCTCTCCCTCATGTGTAGTGCAGGGTCTGTCGCTCTCTTCCTCATGTGTAGTGCGGGGTCTGTCGCTCTCTCTCCCCCATGTGTAGTGCGGGGTCTGTCGCTCTCTCCCCCATGTGTAGTGCGGGGTCTGTCGCTCTCTCCCCCCATGTGTAGTGCGGGGTCTGTCGTTCCCTCCATAGTGGGTCTTTATAGTGGAGAGTATCGTAGTGAGGAGAAGATGCTGAATACCATGAAACTGGTGACAATGAGGAAATAACGTTTTGTTATGAAATCCCCGGGGTCTGATTCCTGCAAAAGCTTCCGAATACGAGGAAAACAGACGCAGACTCAGAGAAGGTCACACACACTCCGGGACCCCTCAGTGATGACCCCCCACAGGTCACACACACTCCGGGACCCCTCAGTGATGACCCCCCACAGGTCACACACACTCCGGGACCCCTCAGTGATGACCCCCCACAGGTCACACACACTCCGGGACCCCTCAGTGATGTCCCCCCACAGGTCACACACACTCCGGGACCCCTCAGTGATGTCCCCCCACAGGTCACACACACTCCGGGACCCCTCAGTGATGACCCCCCACAGGTCACACACACTCCGGGACCCCTCAGTGATGACCCCCCACAGGTCACACACACTCCGGGACCCCTCAGTGATGGCCCCCCACAGGTCACACACACTCCGGGACCCCTCAGTGATGTCCCCCCACAGGTCACACACACTCCGGGACCCCTCAGTGATGGCCTCCCACAGGTCACACACACTCCGGGACCCCTCAGTGATGACCCCCCACAGGTCACACACACACTCCGGGACCCCTCAGTGATGGCCCCCCACAGGTCACACACACTCCGGGACCCCTCAGTGATGTCCCCCCACAGGTCACACACACTCCGGGACCCCTCAGTGATGTCCCCCCACAGGTCACACACACTCCGGGACCCCTCAGTGATGGCCCCCCACAGGTCACACACACTCCGGGACCCCTCAGTGATGTCCCCCCACAGGTCACACACACTCCGGGACCCCTCAGTGATGGCCCCCCACAGGTCACACACACTCCGGGACCCCTCAGTGATGTCCCCCCACAGGTCACACACACTCCGGGACCCCTCAGTGATGGCCGCGCTCCCCCCACAGGTCACACACACTCCGGGACCCCTCAGTGATGACCCCCCACAGGTCACACACACTCCGGGACCCCTCAGTGATGACCCCCCACAGGTCACACACACTCCGGGACCCCTCAGTGATGGCCCCCCACAGGTCACACACACTCCGGGACCCCTCAGTGATGACCCCCCACAGGTCACACACACTCCGGGACCCCTCAGTGATGACCCCCCACAGGTCACACACACTCCGGGACCCCTCAGTGATGACCCCCCCACAGGTCACACACACCCCGGGACCCCTCAGTGATGACCCCCCACAGGTCACACATACTCCGGGACCCCTCAGTGATGACCCCCCACAGGTCACACACACTCCGGGACCAATCAGTGATGACCCCCCCCACAGGTCACACACACTCCGGGACCCCTCAGTGATGGCCGCGCTCCCCCCACAGGTCACACACACTCCGGGACCCCTCAGTGATGGCCGCGCTCCCCCCACAGGTCACAGAGGAGTCCCCGTCTCTACAGCCCGCGCTGCCCCTGCACAGAGGAGCCGGGGACACTCACAGCTGCAGCAATGAGGCCGCTTCTTCTGCTGGGATGTAGCGGAGGGGATGTGCGGGGTTTCCCGGGGCAGGCAGCGGGGGCCGCCTCTTGTGCTGAGGGCTCTGGCTCCGGAGAAATCCCAGTGGTGGGAGGAGCTCGGGCTGTTTCCTCCGCCCACTATTATCCTGCGGCCCCGCCCCCGCTTCTATTATACACAACTCCAGGCCCCGGGGACTGAGGAGAGAATGTTACTTCCTGGTATCAGCAATGGAGGCCCCGCCCCTTCTGGTCACGTGGATGTGACGTCACCAGAGGTCCCTCGAGCCACTGGGATTGAGCCGTTACCCTGGTTCCTCCGCACTGTCGTGTTTCTTTCTGCTTCCGGTTCTCTCTTCACGGTCCTGCTGTCTGTGCTCCGGTACCGGCCCCGTGTTCTGCCTCCTGCTGTCTGGGCTCCGGTACCGGCCCCGTGTTCTGCCTCCTGCTGTCTGGGCTCCGGTACCGGCCCCGTGTTCTGCCTCCTGCTGTCTGGGCTCCGGTACCGGCCCCGTGTTCTGCCTCCTGCTGTCGGTGCTCCGGTACCGGCCCCGTGTTCTGCCTCCTGCTGTCTGTGCTCTGGTACCGGCCCCGTGTTCTGCCTCCTGCTGTCTGGGCTCCGGTACCGGCCCCGTGTTCTGCCTCCTGCTGTCTGGGCTTCGGTACCGGCCCCGTGTTCTGCCTCCTGCTGTCTGTGCTCCGGTACCGGCCCCGTGTTCTGCCTCCTGCTGTCTGTGCTCCGGTACCGGCCCCGTGTTCTGCCTCCTGCTGTCTGGGCTCCGGTACCGGCCCCGTGTTCTGCCTCCCGCTGTCTGGGCTCCGGTACCGGCCCCGTGTTCTGCCTCCCGCTGTCTGGGCTCCGGTACCGGCCCCGTGTCCTGCCTCCTGCTGTCTGGGCTCCGGTACCGGCCCCGTGTTCTGCCTCCCGCTGTCTGTGCTCTGGTACCGGCCCCGTGTTCTGCCTCCTGCTGTCTGTGCTCCGGTACCGGCCCCGTGTTCTGCCTCCTGCTGTCTGGGCTCCGGTACCGGCCCCGTGTTCTGCCTCCTGCTGCCTGTGCTCCGGTACCGGCCCCGTGTTCTGCCTCCTGCTGTCTGTGCTCCGGTACCGGCCCCGTGTTCTGCCTCCTGCTGTCTGGGCTCCGGTACCGGCCCCGTGTTCTGCCTCCTGCTGTCTGTGCTCCGGTACCGGCCCCGTGTCCTGCCTCCTGCTGTCTGGGCACCGGTACCGGCCCCGTGTTCTGCCTCCTGCTGTCTGGGCTCCGGTACCGGCCCCGTGTTCTGCCTCCTGCTGTCTGGGCTCCGGTACCGGCCCCGTGTTCTGCCTCCTGCTGTCTGTGCTTCGGTACCGGCCCCGTGTTCTGCCTCCTGCTGTCTGTGCTTCGGTACCGGCCCCGTGTTCTGCCTCCTGCTGTCTGTGCTTCGGTACCGGCCCCGTGTTCTGCCTCCTGCTGTCTGTGCTCCGGTCCCGGCCCCGTGTTCTGCCTCCCGCTGTCTGTGCTCCGGTACCGGCCCCGTGTTCTGCCTCCTGCTGTCTGTGCTCCGGTACCGGCCCCGTGTTCTGCCTCCTGCTGTCTGTGCTCCGGTACCGGCCCCGTGTTCTGCCTCCTGCTGTCTGGGCTCCGGTCCCGGCCCCGTGTTCTGCCTCCCGCTGTCTGTGCTCCGGTACCGGCCCCGTGTTCTGCCTCCTGCTGTCTGTGCTCCGGTACCGGCCCCGTGTTCTGCCTCCTGCTGTCTGTGCTCCGGTACCGGCCCCGTGTTCTGCCTCCCGCTGTCTGTGCTCCGGTACCGGCCCCGTGTTCTGCCTCCTGCTGTCTGTGCTCCGGTACCGGCCCCGTGTTCTGCCCCCTGCTGTCTGGGCTTTGGTACAGGCCCCGTGTTCTGCCTCCTGCTGTCTGGGCTCCGGTACCGGCCCCGTGTTCTGCCCCCTGCTGTCTGGGCTTTGGTACCGGCCCCGTGTTCTGCCTCCTGCTGTCTGGGCTCCGGTACCGGCCCCGTGTTCTGCCTCCTGCTGTCTGTGCTCCGGTACCGGCCCCGTGTTCTGCCTCCCGCTGTCTGTGCTCCGGTACCGGCCCCGTGTTCTGCCTCCTGCTGTCTGTGCTCCGGTACCGGCCCCGTGTTCTGCCTCCTGCTGTCTGTGCTCCGGTACCGGCCCCGTGTTCTGCCTCCTGCTGTCTGGGCTCCGGTACCGGCGCCGTGTTCTGCCTCCTGCTGTCTGGGCTCCGGTACCGGCGCCGTGTTCTGCCTCCTGCTGTCTGGGCTCCGGTACCGGCGCCGTGTTCTGCCTCCTGCTGTCTGGGCTCCGGTACCGGCGCCGTGTTCTGCCTCCTGCTGTCTGGGCTCCGGTACCGGCGCCGTGTTCTGCCTCCTGCTGTCTGGGCTCCGGTACCGGCCCCGTGTTCTGCCTCCTGCTGTCTGGGCTCCGGTACCGGCCCCGTGTTCTGCCTCCTGCTGTCTGGGCTCCGGTACCGGCCCCGTGTTCTGCCTCCTGCTGTCTGGGCTCCGGTACCGGCCCCGTGTTCTGCCTCCTGCTGTCTGGGCTCCGGCCCCGTGTTCTGCCTCCTGCTGTCTGGGCTCCGGTACCGGCCCCGTGTTCTGCCTCCTGCTGTCTGGGCTCTGGTACCGGCCCCGTGTTCTGCCTCCCGCTGTCTGGGCTCCGGTACCGGCCCCGTGTTCTGCCTCCCGCTGTCTGGGCTCCGGTACCGGCCCCGTGTTCTGCCTCCCGTTGTCTGGGCTCCGGTACCGGCCCCGTGTTCTGCCTCCTGCTGTCTGGGCTCCGGTACTGGCACCATGTTCTGCCTCTACTGATCCACAATCCCAGACTCCCCGTCCTGTCAGACTTCACCTCAGGCAGCTGCTCCTCTCCTCACAACTTCCTACCTAAACCACCGCACACAGACTGCGGGGGGAGGACGAGTCCAAGAGCCACAGATCAGAGGGGGATTGGATGCTACACCACAGTGTTAGGCTACATTTACACGACCGATCCGTTTTTGCGGTTCGCAAAAACGGACCGTTTTTTTTTTCACGGATGCGTCCGTGTGACTTCCGTTCCGTTTACGCAAAAACGGAAGCAGCAAGAAAGAAATAGATGAGTAGATATAGAGATGGATAGATAGAGGGATAGAGGGATAATGGATAGATGAATAGATGGATAAATATACAGGATAGATGGATAATAGATAATGAATAGATAGAGGGATATAGAGATCGATGAGGGAGACCTATATAATGTCCCATTACCCCCCCCTGCATATTCTAAGCTGGCACCCTTTAGTGACTTTCATGTGGCACTAAAGGGTGCTTAGCCTAGTATTTAGCCAATAAATAATTAAAAAAAAACGACGTGGGGTTCCCCCTATCTTTTGTAGCCAGCTAGGGTAAAGCAGACGGCTGCAGCCTGCAGACCACAGCTGGCAGCTTCACCTTGGCTGGTAATCCAAAACAGAGGGCACCCCACATTGTTTTAAATTAAATAAATAATTTAAAACAAAAAACATTGGGTCCCCCCCCAAATTGGATCACCAGCCAAGATAAAGCGGACAGCTGTGGTCTGGTATTCTCAGACTAGGGAAGTCTACTGTTATTGGACATTCCCCAGCCTAAAAATAGCAGGCCACAGCCGCCCCAGAAGTGGCGCTTCCATTAGATGCACCAATCCTGGCGCTTTGCCCCAGCTCATCCCGTTGCCCTGGTGCGGTGGCAAACAAGGTAATATATGGGGTTGATGCCAGATGTGTAATGTCACCTGGCATCAAGCCCTGGGGTTGGTGAGGTCAGGCGTCTATCAGATACCCGACATCACCAACCCAGTCAGTAATAAAAAAATAATAGACAACTAAAAAAGTTTTATTTGAAAAAACACTCCCCAAAACATTACCTCTTTCACCAATTTATTGAGAAGAACAATCAAATCCGGGTCCGGCGTAATCCAGTAAGGGGGTCCTACGGCGATCCATACCATAGTCACTGTCCCAGTCAATGAAGAACAGAGTGTTCCCCATTGGCTGGGAGAGTAATGCAGTGACCTGAGCTAACATCAATAGCCCAGGTCACTGCAGGGGATGACGAGCGCTGCTGTCAGGAGATCATTACCTGCTGTTACGATCTCCTGACGTCACCGCTGTCACTGCCTTCTATGCCCGCCGCGTTCTCAGCAGTATCGCGGGAGCCCGTGACGTCACCGCTAGTGACCGTCTCGGCCCGCCCGCGAGACTTGATGTGAGAACGTGGCGGGCATAGAAGGCAGTGACAGCGGTGACGACGTCGGCAGAGGAGGAGATCAATTGTCACAGCAGGTAATGATCTCACCTAACCTGACGGCAGCGCTCTTCATCCCCGCGGCTGCCTGCGCTGCAGCGTGACAAGCTGCTGACACTGCGGGCAGACACTGACACTGCAGTGCGGGCAGCTGCGGGGCTGCAGCGGGACACAGACTGCGCGGGCAGTGATGATACAGCGCTAGTCATCCCCGCGGCTGCACGCTCTGCTGTGTGTACGTTGTTATGCATTTTATTTCCTCTGCCCAAGTGCAGGACCTTAAAATTATCCACAAGCCTTCGGCCTACACAAATCCCTCTGCAATATTAAATTATCCTCCTCTGTATTAATTACCGTACATAGTTTAGTATCATCTGCAAATATTGAAATTCTACTCTCAATGCCCCCTACAAGGTCATTAATAAATATATTAAAAAGAAGAGGGCCCAATACTGATCCCTGTGGTACCCACTGTTACCTGTGACACAGTCCGGTGTATTCCATTAATAACCATCCTTTGTTTCCTATCACTGAGTCAGGTCTTATCCCAGTTACACATATTTTCCCCTATCCCCATTAATCTCATTTTATGTGACAATCTTTGTGTGGCACTGTGTCATACGCCTTTGAAATATCCATACAGAACATCCCCTGCATTTCCCTGCTCCAGTCTGGAACTTACCTCTTCATAGAAGCTGATCAGATTAGTCTGACAGGACGGATCCTTCATAAACCCATTTGATACTGGGTCATGAGGTTATTTTTCTTGAGATACATCAAGATTGAATCTTATAGAAAACCCTCAAGGATTTTACGCACAGTAGAGGTTACATTTACCGGCCTATAATTACCAGGCTCAGGTTTTAAGCCATTTTTGAGTATTGGCCCCACATTTGCTATGTGCCAGTCAGGAATCTGTGAAAATTAGTAATAATGGTTGTTACGGCCGCTGAGGGGCGGCGAGCGTCCAGGGGTGGATCCACTGGACCATGCTCCGGACTCCCCCGAAGGTGCAACCAGCAGCGATCCCCTATACAGGGACTGTGTGGTGCACCAACGGAAGGCCTAAATGCACGGCAGCCAGGAAGCAGTAGTAATAGTCTCTCAATGGCCGATAATGGAGTTCACAGTTGCAGCACAAAGATGGCGGTACAGAGGTGATAACACAGATGTGACAGCACAGCATTGAAGGCTCAGATGTGGCGGCACAGCAGTGAAGGCTCAGTTGTGGCGGCACAGCAGTGATGGCTCTGGCGTGTCGGCAAAGGGTATTGGCTCAGTTGTGGTGACACAGTGGCGATGGTTCGGGTGTGTCGGCACATGGGTAATGGCTCTGTCGTGTCGGCACAGCAGTGATGGCTCTGTCGTGTCAGCACAAGGATAGTAGAGAGTCGGCTCTAGGACGAGACAGCTTAGATTCACAGGGACTAAGCACAGTAACGTACAGGGACCCGAGTACTAGCAACGAACTATAGGCAACTGTCAGAGTTCCGGGTTTTCCAGTTTTCTTTTGAAAGACCTTGCCCTTTGTTAACATGGAGTTTTCTGTTCTGTTGCCCTACTTCCTGTCCATCTGTTTAAAAGCCGCCCCTAAAGCTTAGTCCAGTGCCTGAGTATATTGCTTCCTGTGTACTCCTGCCCTGCTGCTCTCATCTCCTGATTGCTGTTTGGATTCAGTGGAAACACCTGACACCAGCTCTGGACTTCACCTCTCATCCAACTGTGCTCGGACTCTGTCTGCTGTCTCTGGACGGCATTTCTGCCTGGTCCCTTCCGTTCATATCCACCCTAGGACTCTCATCACGTACGGACATTTTCTGGACTATATCTGCTGCCCTTTGTGTCCCGGCTGCTGCGCATTTAGGCCTTCTGGGGTGATTGCCGGACAGCCCCTGTATAGGGGTTCGCTCCTGGTGGTCTCCCTGGGGGAGTCCGGTGTGCAGCCTCGGGAATTCCCTTTTGCTCTGAACCCAGCAGGTATTTACTGTGTTTATGTTCCGCTGTGTATATACTGTTCTGTGTACATTTTGCAGTTACATATTACTGTGTATATCTTTGTTCTGTTTACATATTGCGGTTACTTATTATTGTGTATTTTCTGTTCTGTGCACATTTTGCGGTTACATATTGTAAAACATCTTTTGCACCAAGAACTCGTCTCTGGTTGTCATTGCCCTAACGCAATCGAAATCCTCAGTACATACAGTAGTATTACATCAACGTTGCTCAGGCGCCTCCTGTTAAGTGAGGCGGGTTTAAATACCTTTACGGTAATAGTAAAAAAAACAGAATTTTTCAGCTCACCCAATCTTGTACAAGCAGGAGGTACTTGGAAGCTCGTGGTTCCAGACGGTCCAAGAAAATAGATTTAGGCCTAAAATCCAAAAACAGAAAATTTCCCGCATCCAAAGTCCAGAATTATAAAAATCCATAACTTTATTATCAAAATAGAAATCACTTCATGTTAAAAACATAGATCCAATGTAGCAATGAAAGAGGACATGTTTCGGAGATCATCCTTATTCAACATCTGTCCAGCTAGAGAATAAGGTCATTGATACATCTGTATATCTGTTTGTAACCACACCTCATCTGTGCTTCTGACATATATATTCTGTAAACTCCGTCTTGTATATAATGTATTATCTAGTGTGCCCTTAAGATGATTAAATATATAATTTTAATCTTGGGCTGTTTCTTTTATCTCGCTTCCAAATCCCATGTCTGTGTGCTCGTTTTAGTATTACATGCTACCTGTGCTGGTTTCTGGCCCGATATTGTCCTGCTAAGGCTGGAAACACATCTATGCGAGTAAAATCGGTCCGAGTTGGCTGAAAAAAAACTCGGCTGATTTTAGTTCACATTAGGTCAGTGTGCAATGCAAGTGCGTTCCTTTTTTTTTTTTTTTTAATTATTTCAAGGATAGCAGAGCGTGTGTAATGCGTAGGGGATCAGTTTTTACTATGTCATCTGACATTCAGCTCTGCTACATGGCCGCTGACAGCAGACATAGACAGCCATGTAGCAGAGCTGAATGGCAGATGACAGCAGACACAGACAGAGCCGCACGATCAGAATGAACTCGGGTGAACTTCACCCGACTTCATTGTCATCCCGCGGCTCTGTCTGGGTGTCGCGTACTGATTAGCGGTCACCCGTGAAGGACTCACCGGTGACCGCTAATCCCCTGAGTGACTGAAGTGAGCAGCGCGATTAGCGCTGCCGTCACTCAGGTTACCCGTGGCCAGCTGGATCCTCCCCCTGTGACCGCAACTCACCTGTGACTTCCTCGCTGTCACTCGGGCGACTTGCTGTTGTGACGCCCTGGACTAGCCAGGTAGTCACAGACATAACACTAACACACACACACACACACACCCTCACCCTCCCCTGGATAGTTACACTAGTCAGACACAAAACCCCTTGTTGCCTCCCTCCAGGGGATGATGTCCACACCAGGTGGGGCGGAGCCAGGTGGTTGGCCCCGCCCACCGAGGAGTTCAGTCCTGGAGGCGGGAAAAGACAGCAGATTGAGTTTGGAGTTGAAAGTGAAAGGAGTGATACTGCTAGTATCTGGGTAGGAGCCCAGGCACTGTCAGCAAGGTTAGCAGACGGTGGTGGCCGTCTGCAGGAGTTAGTGGATCACCGCGGAACCGTAGGACCGGGGTCGGGCGGTGGTCCGCCGGTACCGAATCGGGGAGTGGAGTGAAGCTAAGCACAAAGGCAGGGCCATCGGACCCCGACTAGGCTTCGAGCCGCCGACAAAGGTCAAATCCGACAATGACAGGAAACCCCTGGGGTTCCGAACACCCAAGACCCGACAGAAGGCAACAGTCCACACCGTGAGGATACACAGCCACAGGCTAGAGATCCAAGGGCCAGCGCCTGCGGGCAAGACGGGCTCCTCCGGTACCAATACACCAGGGAGCGGACTACCGTTGGGAAGCCATCGGAGTCAACACAGACTACACAGGTGCAGGGAAAGACAGCCACCATCACCTGTCCAGGGAGAGCAAAGACACTGCAGCCGGCTGCGGGACCCGTCCATCCAGCCGTTTGGTTTACCAGAGACTCTGTGACTTTGTGCCTGAGTAAGTACCACAGTGCCATCCGGCACCGCGCCGCGCTGCCCCTGCAACCCTGCAAAACCCCAGCCATCCAGCCTCCCCGTATCACCACCGGACCCCGGGATCACCAACCCCTACCCACGGAGGGAGAACCAACATCCTAGCTGCTCCCTGCCATCGCTCCCAGGATCCCCGTCACCAGCAGCGGTGGTGCCCATCATCACCACGACCCGTGAGTGGCGTCACGAACTATCTCCCCAAAACAAAACAAACCAACCCCCCTTTTCACTCGCTGGGCGAGGAGCGCTGCTCGAGTCCCCGGGTCTGGCCCACCACTTGAGCCACCGAGCAGCACCCAGCAGAGGCCCCGGACCCGAGCGTTAGCGAGCGCGCCCCTCTCCGCCCTCGACACTATCACAGTTGGAGGATCAAGTGGGGCCGCGAGTAACCTCAGTGACGTCATAGCTGATCGCCAGGGCAGGGACGCCAGGATTCTGCCATTCATCCGGTTCCTGGAAAGCACCTGCGCAAGATGTCCAGTCCGTCCGGCCACCCCGAAATCCCCGAGCCCACGCCTGGAACAGCGGCGTGGGTGGAAGCCCAGACAGTGCAGATGTGCTGTCGCCTGCAGGCCCAAGTGAAGTTCTTGATGGAGCGATGGGCATCCGAGATGGAGGAAGTGGCGGCGGCCGTGCGGAAACGCGAGGTGAAAACAGTGCTGGAGGAGCGGGTAAGCGACCCACGCCCCTGTGTCTCAACGGGACCGGTCGCTGCGGCTGAGGGGCCCGGTCTGCGTCCACTTCCTCTGCTGTCTCTCCCGCCATCTGTACCGGTTGTCGCTGCCCCGCCAATCAGTTCGCTGCCCCCACCACCGGCAGCGGAGTCCAACTTGCCCGCCCCAGAGGACAAGCCTGCAGGCGTCGCCCGCGGACGGCCCTACAAACAACCCGCACCGATCCCGCTACCGTGGAAGGTTTCCCGGGAAGAGTCCGTCCGTGAGGCGAAGCCGCCGGTCCTAGAAGTGACCGCGCCCGAGAGAGTCTCGGCCCCGGCAGTCCGCCCGGCCGCAGAAGGTGCAAAGGCCCAGCAGGTGAGGCCTGCCGTCCCCGAAACCCACGCCTCGGCTGAGGCAGCGCCGGGTCGCCGCTGCAAGGCAGCACCCAGGCCACGTCACCGCAGGACCCCCCAAAGAGAGTACCGGTCGTGGCCGGTGTGAGGGTGGTCCAGCAGGGCTTGACCCGCGCGCAGGGGCATGCAAATGCCCCCTACTGGGACTGGGAGCCGAACCCGCTGGGCAGCGAGATTGCCGCCAGGGAGCAGCAGAGAGCCGAGGTGCTGGCCCGTGCCATTAAAGAGAAAGACAATTTGCGCAATGCCACTTTCCGGGTGCGGGGTCCAATCCACGAGGGCCAGGTCAGAAAGTTTGACCCTCGACGTGAGTTCGGCTTCATTTATGAACCGGGCCTGGAGGCCGAAGTGTTTGTGGCCCGCCGGGATGTAAGCTCCCATTTGCCAACGGGCCACCTAGGTCGGGACCTGCAACCGGGCGACCTGGTGACCTACACCCGACACTGCGGGGAGAGGGGCTGGTTGGCCTAGATGTAAAGCAGCGGGAAGGCCGCGGTGTCCAGAAGCGGTCCCAGTCCCCTCCCCCACCGTACCGTCCGGATGTCGAGCTGGAGGAGGAGTATGAGGGAGGTGACCTCAAGTAAAGGCAGCGGCCCTCCGTTGCAACCCAGTTGTCCCCCGTTGGGACCCTCAGCACCTTGTTTTAAATGAATGAATATAAATCATCCGAGTTGTAACCTGATTACCGTCCGTAAAAGAAAAGAAGAAAAGTTGTCCCCAATGGGACTGGTGATGGCCTTGTTTAAAAACCGTTAAGCCCTTACCACATGAGGAACTGCTCATGGACAAGGCCGAGATCTTGCAGGCCAACCATGAACTTGTGGTCCTGTAAATAGTTGGTTGGGCTGGAAACCGTTGCCGCCTCAAGAGAGGCAGATTGGAGGAAGGACCCGCAGCGGAGCAGGCTGGGGTCCGGTCACCACCGAGACCGGTGACCATCCTCCGGGGTTCAGGGGTCCCCCCTTGGATGTGGGGTCCCCTGAAATAACAGCCGGGCGTGAGATACCGTGCCCGTTGCCGCTCGGGTGACCTGGACTGGGTGAAAGGGGTGCTGCCCCCGTTTCTTAGGGGCAGCATCAAGGTGTAGGTTACTTGGGTTTGAGAGCGGAAGACCGTGAACCCGTCCGTTATTAATAAAAATGTTTTATAGATATACCGTTAGTAACGTTTAAGAAAGTGCCTCCCGTCAAGGAAGATCAAAAAGCATGCTTATGTTGAATGTTTTATATATGTTTTACATGTTAATTTATCTTTTCAGAAAATAAAACCGGTGATGGACGGGCAGCCCGCGGACGGTCTGCATTTCTCCAAGGGGGAATGTGACGCCCTGAACTAGCCAGGTAGTCACAGACATAACACACACACACCCCCTCCCCTGGATATACACTAGTCAGACACAAAACCCTTGTTGCCTCCTCCAGGGGCTGATGTCCACACCAGGTGGGGCGGAGCCAGGTGGTTGGCCCCGCCCACCGAGGAGTTCACAGTCCTGGAGGCGGGAAAAGACAGCAGATTGAGTTTGGAGTTGAAAGTGAAAGGAGTGACACTGCTAGTGTCTGGGTAGGAGCCCAGGCACTGTCAGCAAGGTTGGCAGACGGTGGTGGCCATCTGCAGGAGTTAGTGGATCACCGTGGAACCATAGGACCGCGGTCGGACGGTGGTCCGCCGGTACCGAACCGGGGAGCGGAGTGAAGCTAAGCACAAAGGCAGGGCCATCGGACCCCGACTAGGCTTGAGCCTGGGCCGCCGACAAAGGTCAAATCCGACAATGGACCCGGAACCCCAGGGGTTTTCTTACATCCAAGACCCGACAGAAGGCAACAGTCCACACTGTGAGGATACACAGCCACCGCCACAGGCTAGAGATCCAAGGGCCAGCGCCTGCGGGCAAGACTGGCTCCTCCGGTACCTATACGCCGGGGAGCGGACTACCATTGGAAGCCATCGGAGTCAACACAGACTACACAGGTGTAGGGAAAGACAGCCACCTTCACCTGTCCGGGGAGAGCAAAGACACTGCAGCCGGCTGTGAGACCCGTCCATCCAGCTGTTTGGTTTACCAGAGACTCTGTGACTTTGTGCCTGAGTGAGTACCACAGTGCCATCCGGCACCGCGCGCGCTGCCCCTGCAACCCTGCAAAAACCCCAGCCATCCAGCCTCCCCGTATTACCACCGGGCCCCGGGATCACCAACCCCTTCCCACGGAGGGGGAACCAACATCCTAGCTGTTCTCTTCCATCGCTCCCGGATCCCCGTCACCAGCAGCGGTGGTGCCCATAATCACCACGACCTGTGGGTGGCGTCATGAACTATCTTCCAAAACAAACCAACCCCCCTTTTCACTCGCCGGGCGAGGAGCGCTGCTCGAGTCCCCGGGTCCGGCCCACCGCTTGAGCCACCGAGCAGCACCCAGCAGAGGCCCCGGACCCGAGCGTTAGCGAGCGCGCCCCCCTCCGCCCTTGACACTGTCACAGTTGGAGGATCAAGCGGTGCCGCGAGTAACCTCAGTGACGTCATAGCTGATCGCGTTACCTCAGTTGCTGCGTGGAGCTGACAGGAGCGGCAGTGTTCTTCTGCAGCTCCTGTCACCTTCATGTAGTAGAGCTGGAAGCGACGCGGGACCTCCGTGGATTACGTCGTACATGGATGGGTTTTTTGGGTACTTAATAAAGTGGTGAATGAGGATATTTGTTATTGTTTATTCAAATAAAGGATTTTTTTTACTGTGTGTTTATTAACTTAATTTACAGGTTAATCATTGGGGGTGTCTCATAGACGCCTGTAATGATTAATCTAGGACTTATTGGCAGCTATGGGCTGCCATTAACTCCTTGTTACCCCCGATTGCCAATACACCAGGGCAAATCAGGAAGAGTCGGGTACAGTCCCAGAACAGTCGCATCTAATGGATGCGGCCATTCTGGGCGGCTACTGGCTGATATTGTTATGCTGGGGGCACGTGGAGCTCCCCATCTTGAGATAGCAGCCTTCAGCCGTATGGCTTTATCTGGCTGGTATTAAAATTGGGGGGGACCGCACGCTGTTTTTTTTAATTATTTTTTTTATTATTTATTTTACTGTACAGCATAGACACGCCCACCGGCTGCTGTGATTGGTTGCAGTGAGACAGCTGTCACTCAGCGTAGAGGCGTGTCTTGACTGCAACCAATCATAGGCGCCGGTGGGCGGGGGAAAGCAGGGAATACGAGATTGAATAATGAACGGCCGGCTTTTTCAAAAGAGGAGAAGCCACCGGAGCAGTGTGAACGCCGTGCAGCGCCGCGCTGGTGATCGGGGATCGGTGAGTATGAGAGAGGGGGGGAGAGGGATAGACCGACATGGATAGAGAGAGGGACAGAGGATAGTGACAGACTGATCGACAGAGAGAGAATAGAGACCGAGAGGGAGAGACCGACTGACAGAGAATAGAGATTGACAGACATTTGTAAGACCTCACTCGTTTCCAGTGTTTTAGGAAACATGCGAGAAATGTATTTAGAAAATCAGATGTCACTACCATGGTATGAGTGCCGTCCGTGACATCCGATTATTTACACGCTCCCATAGACCTTGCATTGGAGAGACTCGCAGGAGAAACTCGCCAAAACGCAGCATGCTGCGATTTTTTTTTTTAGTCCGATTTGGACTGAGAAAAAAATTGCAGATGAGAGCTGAATAATTGAATAACGTGTCCGAGTGCAATGCGAGAATTTCTCGCATTGCACTACTGTAAGAAACTCGCAAGTGAGAAGCCGGCTTAACAGACCTGCTAACAGACCAGGCCTATATCTAACGAGGAACTGGTGGCAGTCTACCTCACTGTACCAGACAGGCAGAATTCTGTTCCACAGGGGCTAGTGGAAAGTTCCTGTCAAGCCTGTTGGGGTTGTAGGAAAGCTGTTTGCCGTGCCCGAGGTTGCGCGGGTGACTCTATTCCCCTTCCTGTGCCTCCTACTGCCCGTGGGGACAGGAATGTCAGTGTAGCATTGTGCCAAGCGCACCTTACGTACCCCTTGGGGGTGCGGAGCTTCACGTGTTGGCTGAAGTGATGAGGTCGTATTGTATGGCTCTGACGTATTAGAGATATCAGGGTTGCGCTGCGAGGTGCGGTTTCGTCACAAATTGACAGGGTCGCTTCCAAGTGAGAGACGTCAAAGTGACTTCCTCGGCCCGGTTCATGACCGCACCATTATCACACACTGCCTTCCCTGGATAGCTGTGTGACTGCATTCTCCAATGCATTTTAATTTCCACACTGCCTGATTGGTTGAGCCCTGGCTGAGCTGTATGGAGGTGGGTCTCTGCACTGTTGGAACGCGTGTTACATTAAGGGAGAGATTGAGAGCGCAGGTGGAGACCCTAGAGGAGGTGGAGGAGGCAGAAGTAGTGGAGGAAGTTATACAGAGGTTTGTCCCACAAGCCTTAAGGCCGCTCTACACGCTACGACATCGCTAGCAATTGCTAGCGATGTCGAGCGCAAAAGCACCCGCCCCCATCGTACATGCGATATCGTATGATCGCTGCCGTAGCGAACATTATCGCTACGGCAGCGTCACACGCACATACCTGCTCTATGACGTCGCTGTGACCGGCGAACCGCCTCCTTTCTAAGGGGGCGGTTCGTTCAGCATCACAGCGACGTCACAGCGTCACCGAACCGCCGCCCAATAGAAGCGGAGGGGTGGAGATGAGCGAGACATAACATCCCGCCCACCTCCTTCCTTCCGCATTGCGGGCGGCCACAGGTAAGGTGAGGTTCCTTGTTCCTGCGGTGTCCACACACAGCGATGTGTGATGCCGCAGGAGTGACAAACTACTTCGTACACCGAGCAGCATCGATATTTGAGAATAGGGGGCATGTCACCGATGAGCGATTTTGACCGTTTTTGCGACGATTCAAAATCGCTCATAGGTGTCACACACAAAAACATCGCTAAAGCGACCGATTTGCGTCACAAAATTCGTGACCCAACGAGATCGCTTGAGCGATGTTGCAGCGTGTAAAGCGACCTTTAGAGATTCAGGACTTGTGGAGGAAGCCTTCCCACCTGCCCCAGCAGTCACCAGAGTCGCCCAGAGAGCGAGATGTAATGCCCCCAGGCCATGCTTGCTCGTCCAGGTGTCAGTGGTTAAATGCACCCTGTCTGACAGAGCTTTTCAAGGAATAGGTCATGTTGTCTGTGACACACTGGTGTAGCGGCATGCACAGCTTTATTAGAGAAATAATGGCAACTGGGGGACTACGACGACCATCAACTTTCGGAAAAGGGTCTGTGTCCACAAAGTGGAAAGGCACAGTTTAGATATGGTGAAGTTAACGCTTTTCGCTTAGCATATGTAGGAGGAAATAATCTTTTACGTGACCACAACTGTGAGACCAAGGGCTGGCTGCTGTGCTGACAGAGGGTGGAGTAGGGTGTACACGACAAACTGGTGGACTATGAGGGAGGTGTAGGTGGAGATGTTATGGTGGACTGAGAAAGATGTGGTCTGCTCGGTGTCTGACATCAACACCAGGCATGTCGATTTCCATAACAGATGATGGGCTCTTACTCACCCCGACTGTAGTGGGAAAACAAGTGGAGGTTCTGCAGCTGGAGACTTGTTTGTGAACACTTGTCACGGTGACGGAGGAGGAAGAAGCAGCAGACACGGTTGATGTGTGGGGCCAGTGGTTGGGGTTACCCGCTAGGCAGCGTTTTAGCTCAGTAAAATTCCCAGAATAACTCATTTGGGTTGTAGATGTGCTGATTCAGGCATGTAGTAGTCGAATTATTGGAATTTCTGCCTCTACTGAGTCGTTTTTTTTACAAAGTTATCAGATAATGTAAGTTGAGTCATTCTGTCATGATACAGGCCGGTATCTGTTGCTGGGTTTTCCCCTGAGCCGTCCTGGTCATGTGAGGGGTTAATTCCTCCCTGCCTCATTTCGTTTTCCAAAGCACTATATCCTGAACCGGAGTTATAGCACCAGTGATAGTTCTGCTTTGCAGCTCGTGTGCTGGCTCTGGTGATTTCCCTGATCTGTCCTGCCTCCCCGCTGCCGTGTTCTGACCTGTACCATCCTCCTTTCGTCCTTCCGTCCCGTCCCTGACTACCCGTCTACTGTTCCCTTTCCCTGTCTGTCTGATCCCGGTCCTGACCTGTTTGTCCTCCACCCCTCCTCAGTACTTTGACTTCCAGCTTCTGACCTGTGTCCACGTTCCTGACTCTTGCTCCCTTCTCTCCTTTGGCCTAATCCCTTACTGACCCCGGCTATCACTTGACCACGATTCGTCTCTTCCTGTACTAGTGTCTAGACCTCCTCATCACAGACATGCGCAGCTGCCCGTCCTCAGCTAATGTGGACAAGCTGACTTTCATTAACATGAACAAGTCGTGGATTATGTGGCGCCCCTGAGCATTCAGTCACCACAGGGTACTGCACCTCACTTAAGGATTAGAAGCAGTATTCATCCCGGGTTACAAAGTGAGGTAATTACCGGTAACTTCACAATCCCCCATAACACAGTCAGCTGCCCATCCCCCCCCCGGGACTCGGTTAGGGTAGGGTCATTTGGATGGTCACCATAGTGAATGAGAACTCCCACCCACTAGGTCAGCACCTGGGTGGTGGATCTAGACACTGGGGAGTCAGGTGACACACACACACTGAGTTAGAATAGCTTCAGACAGGAAAAGATGTGAGACACAGGAGTTACACCGGTCCGCTGAGAAGAGAGCTTGATAGCTCCCTCAGGACCAGTGCAGGCGGGGAGCGGAGCCCTAGGTTGGTGGAAGTTCAAGTCTCACCAGCAGAATCCGCTGGGCGGGGATTGCACATCCCTTTGCCCAACACAAGTGCTGAGGCACAGCAATAGATAGAGCCGGGAGTTGTGACCAAGATGCAGCCCAATAACGAACTCGCGCTGCCTGCTATATGGTAACGGGGAACAACACCCAGGACATGAGTTTCTGTGGAGCTATAAGTCTCAGGGAAGGAAGGGCCAAACAGTCCACAACACCGGCGGTGACCTCCAAACTGTCCGGGATCGACTAAGGCCCATCACGGTGACGACATTACAGTGAGTAAAAGAACTTTGACCGTAGCCTCTGTGTCGTCCCCATCATTGCCAGCGCCCCGCGCTCTGGCGCCATCGGCTACTACCACCACCATCATCCTCCCTGGGCCCAAGCTCTACCTGTGGAGAGCTGCAACACCCGAGCTGCGTTACCATCATGCCCCCAGAAGAGAGAGACCTTCTGCAGCGGCGGCGGCTCCCCTCATGGTCACATACCACAGTTGGTGACACGAGACAATTACTCCCAACATCCCCATATTTATTGACACCGACAGACGACGGAACCGGGCCAGGCCACTGTGACAACCCAAACCATCACCGGCCCGGTGACGAGTAAAACCCCAGGCCCTGTGGGCGCGTCAATTACACCAGAGTTGTCCATTCCTTTGGCTGAGTAGACAACTAGACCACCCGCCACCAGACACTGGTTGATTCTTTTTGCCATGCCCCAGTGTTTTGCAGATTCAAAAATACAGTTACTGTAAGCCCTCAAAATCGCATGTTGAAAACCCAATAAATGAATGGTTTGCTGCCTACTCCTCTGCCACCTCTTCCACCGACACCGCCACGTCCACCTGAACCTTCTCACTTTGACCTCTTCCTCCTCTGGGTTCCTTTTTTCTGCTTTCTTGGATTTCAGCTGAAGCTAAGTAATGTTTAAAGTGTAAAGGTCATTTTGGGTGAGGAAAAAAAAACAATAAACGAGGACTTTGCAGGTTGTTAGTGATGGGTCACATGGCGGCTATGATTGTGCTTTGTTTGTGCCGTACGAAATATTTTTTTTTCTTATTTTTTTTGTGCTGTGTTTAAAAGCTGCCTTTGAGGGCTGTGTGGATGTGGCAGCGCTCCTTAGTTACACACGGCTTCCCTCACCTCCATACTGCATTGCCCCCTCTCTCTATGTATATACTGTATATATTTTATATATTGTAGATGATGACCGGCCTCATTGTGAATGGTTGGTATGTACCACGGAAATGGTGTAAACCTGAAGGTCTGTCCTGGTACCTGTGCTGCCGCATTTTGCTAAAATGTTCATTGGGACAGGTTTACAGGTATCTAGAGAGATGGGTGGGTCTGGTAACCTACATACCCCCGCCCATGGGTGAGTCTGAGGTGTCACTCCTGACATGTAAAATGGAGTCTGTTGTTTGGCACATGGCAGAGTGTGTGTGAGAGGTGCTGTACACTGACAGGCAGGGCGTATTTACCACTAGGCACCCATGGTCCGGTGCCTGGGTGGCGGCACCTTCTGGCTGCAAAAAAAATATATATATTTTTTTTTAACATCCCCCCCCCCCCTCCGTTAGACAGTCTATTAAATCCGCTGTGTTTTCGGAGGGAGGGGGGATGGTGAGAGGCGCACCTCCTCCTATCTGTATCTGTGTCTTTACGACGCGCATACAAATCAACTGCGGGGCGCCGTGCACAGGGGAGCTGATTGACCCTGGAAGTGCCGGCACCCGGCACCTGCACGTCCGGGGTCAGAGGCGCACGCCAATCAGCTCCGTGCCCCGGCATCCAATGCTGTAGATGCCGCGGAGGACAGAACGCTCACCGGAGCCAGCAGCAGGAGGAGGATGACTGACACCGGAGGAGGAGCTGCAGCTCCAGCAAGGGGAGGAGGAGGAGGGCGTCAGCAGCGGCACAGGAGCAGGTAACCGCTGGTAGAGTTCCTAATGCTGTGAAATGAGGGAGGGGGGGCAGGCAGGAGCTATAAAGTTAGGATTGTGGGGGAGGGGCAGGCAGAGGCTATAGACTGGGGATTAGGAGGCCTATTATTGTAGTCTGGAGATTAAGGGACCTATGACTCGACAGTGTTAGGGGGGCTGGGGCTATTAGTATAGTCTTAGGGGGCCTATTAAAGAAGATGGTTGTCAAGGGGGCCTATTGCTGTTGAGGGGAAGGTTTAGGGGGGGCTGTTGCTGTAGGAGGGGGCTTAATGAGCCTTATGCTGTAGAGGTGAGGTTTAGGGAGCCTGTTGCTGTTGGGGGGTTAATGGAGCCTGTTGCTGTAGGAGGGGGGGGGTTAATGGAGCCTGTTGGTGGGGGGGTTAATGGAGCCTGTTGCTGTAGGAGGGGGGTTAATGGAACCTGTTGCCGTAGGAGGAGGGTTAATGGAGCCTGTTGCCGTATGAGGAGGGTTAATGGGCCTGTTGCTGTTGCAAGGGGGTTAATGGAGCCTGTTGCTGTAGTAGGGGGGGTAATGGAGCCTCTTGCTGTAGGAGCGGGGTTAATGGAGCCTGTTGCTGTAGGAGCGGGGTTAATGAAGCCTGTTGCTGTAGGAGGGGGTTAATGAGCCTGTTGCTGTAGGAGGGGGGTTAAGGAGCCTGTTGGGTGGGGGGGTTAATGGAGCCTGGTGCTGTAGGGAGGGGGGGTTAATGGAGCCTGGTGCTGTAGGAGGGGGGGTTAATGGGAGCCTGTTGCTGTTGGAGGGGGGACCCTAGGGGGGCCTTTTGCTCTAGGAGGGAGGATTTAGGGGGCCTTTTGCTGTAGGAGGGGGGTTTAGGGGACCTTTTGCTGTAGGAGGGGGGTTTAGGGGGCCTATTGCTGTAGGAGAGGGGGTTTAGGGGGCTATTGCTTTAGGGGGCCTAATGCTGTAGATGGGGGGGTTTATGGGGGGCTTACAGAGCGAGGGATAGTGCAAGGGACAAAATCGATGGGGAAAAGTGTAAGGACTTAGTATGTTGGGGGTCTCAGTATGTAGAGGGGTGGGGAAAAGTGTAAGGACTTAGTATGTTGGGGGTCTCAGTATGTAGAGGGGTAGATGTAGAAACTTGGCACTCAAGATCAATGTGAACAGTGGTTTTTATTGTGAAGAACTTGTAGGACCAGCACAAGCGCAGATGTTTTGGTGAAAAGACCCTCATCAGTGTGTGCAGAGGGTCCTCAGTAAGTATAATAGTGTGGTGAGCAGCGTAGTTGGGTATGACGTGGTGTGCACCGATGTCTATGTGGCAATGATCTGCTTGTGCTGGCCCTACAAGCTCTTCACAATAAAAACCGCTATTCACATTGATCTTGAGTGCCAAGTTTCTACATCTACTTGAGGCGGTTTTGGACCCTCCTTGTGCCCCCCCCCTCCTCCCAGAAGTGCCGTGTATCAATTCACTAAGTATGGAGAGGGGGAAGCATTGTAAGCTCATTATGGAAAAGGGGGTAGCATAGGGGTTTAATATGGACAAGGGCAGTGTGCGGGTTCAGTATGGAAAGGGGACACCATGGGTGGGCTCAGTATGGAGTAGAGCAATGTAGGGGACTCGGTATAAAATGTGAGATAGTGTGGAGGGGGCTCAGAATTAGATGTGAGGTAGCACGGGGGTTTCTGTATGCTAAGTGGAGCAGCATGGTGGTCTCTATATGATGACTGGGGGCAGCATGGTGGTCTCTGTATGCTGAGTGGGGCAGCACGGTGGTCTCTGTATGCTGAGTGGAGGCAGCACGGTGGCCTCTGTATGATGAGTGGGGCAGCATGGTGGCCTCTGTATGATGAGTGGGGGCAGCATGGTGGCCTCTGTATGCTGAGTGGGGCAGCATGGTGGCCTCTGTATGCTGAGTGGGGCAGCATGGTGGCCTCTGTATGCTGAGTGGGGCAGCATGGTGGCCTCTGTATGCTGAGTGGGGCAGCATGGTGGCCTCTGTATGCTGAGTGGGGCAGCATGGTGGCCTCTGTATGCTGAGTGGCGCAGCATGGTGGCCTCTGTATGCTGAGTGGGGCAGCATGGTGGCCTCTGTATGCTGAGTGGGGCAGCATGGTGGCCTCTGTATGCTGAGTGGGGCAGCATGGTGGCCTCTGTATGCTGAGTGGGGCAGCATGGTGGCCTCTGTATGCTGAGTGGGGCAGCATGGTGGCCTCTGGTATGCTGAGTGGGGCAGCATGGTGGCCTCTGTATGCTGAGTGGGGCAGCATGGTGGCCTCTGTATGCTGAGTGGGGCAGCATGGTGGCCTCTGTATGCTGAGTGGGGCAGCATGGTGGCCTCTGTATGCTGAGTGGGGCAGCATGGTGGCCTCTGTATGCTGAGTGGGGCAGCATGGTGGCCTCTGTATGCTGAGTGGGGCAGCATGGTGGCCTCTGTATGCTGAGTGGGGCAGCATGGTGGCCTCTGTATGCTGAGTGGGCAGCATGGTGGCCTCTGTATGCTGAGTGGGGCAGAATGGTGGCCTCTGTATGCTGAGTGGGGCAGCATGGTGGCCTCTGTATGCTGAGTGGGGCAGCATGGTGGCCTCTGTATGCTGAGTGGGGCAGCATGGTGGCCTCTGTATGCTGAGTGGGGCAGCATGGTGGCCTCTGTATGCTGAGTGGGGCAGCACGGTGGCCTCTGTATGCTGAGTGGGGCAGCACGGTGGCCTCTGTATGCTGAGTGGGGCAGCACGGTGGCCTCTGTATGCTGAGTGGGGCAGCACGGTGGCCTCTGTATGCTGAGTGGGGCAGCACGGTGGCCTCTGTATGCTGAGTGGGGCAGCACGGTGGCCTCTGTATGCTGAGTGGGGGCAGCACGGTGGCCTCTGTATGCTGAGTGGGGCAGCACGGTGGCCTCTGTATGCTGAGTGGGGCAGCACGGTGGCCTCTGTATAATGAGTGGGGCAGCACGGTGGCCTCTGTATGCTGAGTGGGGCAGCACGGTGGCCTCTGTATAATGAGTGGGGCAGCATGGTGGCCTCTGTGTGATGAGTGGGGCAGCATGGTGGCCTCTGTGTGATGAGTGGGGCAGCATGGTGGCCTCTGTGTGATGAGTGGGGCAGCATGGTGGTCTCTGTACACTGAGTGGGGCAGCATGGTGGTCTCTGTATGCTGAGTGGGGCAGCATGTTGGTGTCTGTATGCTGAGTGGGGAAGCATGGTGGCCTCTGTATGCTGAGTGGGGCAGCCTGGTGGCCTCTGTATGCTGAGTGGGGCAGCATGGTGGCCTCTGTATAATGAGTGGGGCAGCATGTTGATGTCTGTATGCTGAGTGGGGCAGCATGTTGGTGTCTGTATGCTGAGTGGGGCAGCATGGTGGTCTCTGTATGATGAGTGTGGCAGTATGGTGGCCTCTGTATGCTGAGTGGGGCAGCATGGTGGCCTGTGTATGATGAGTGGGGCAGCATGGTGGTCTCTGTATGCTGAGTGGGGCAGCATGGTGGTCTCTGTATGCTGAGTGTGGCAGCATGGTGGCCTGTGTATGATGAGTGGGGCAGCATGGTGGTCTCTGTATGCTGAGTGGGGCAGCATGGTGGTCTCTGTATGCTGAGTGTGGCAGCATGGTGGCCTGTGTATGATGAGTGGGGCAGCATGGTGGTCTCTGTATGCTGAGTGGGGCAGCATGGTGGTCTCTGTATGCTGAGTGGGGCAGCATGGTGGCCTCTGTATAATGAGTGGGGCAGCATGGTGGTCTCTGTACACTGAGTGGGCAGCATGGTGGTCTCTGTATGCTGAGTGGGGCAGCATGTTGGTGTCTGTATGCTGAGTGGGGAAGCATGGTGGCCTCTGTATGCTGAGCGGGGCAGCATGGTGGTCTCTGTATGCTGAGCGGGGCAGCATGGTGGCCTGTTTATGATGAGTGAGACAACATGGTGGTCTCTGTATGCTGAGTGGGGCAGCATGGTGGTCTCTGTATGCTGAGTGGGGCAGCATGGTGGTCTCTGTATGCTGAGTGGGGCAGCATGGTGGTCTCTGTATGATGAGTGGGGCAGCATGGTGGTCTCTGTATGATGAGTGGGGCAGCATGGTGGTCTCTGTATGATGAGTGGGGCAGCATGGTGGTCTCTGTATGATGAGTGGGGCAGCATGGTGGTCTCTGTATGATGAGTGGGGCAGCATGGTGGTCTCTGTATGATGAGTGGGGCAGCATGGTGGTCTCTGTATGCTGAGTGGGGCAGCATGGTGGTCTCTGTATGCTGAGTGGGGCAGCATGGTGGTCTCTGTATGATGAGTGGGGCAGCATGGTGGTCTCTGTATGCTGAGTGGGGCAGCATGGTGGTCTCTGTATGATGAGTGGGGCAGCATGGTGGTCACTGTATGATGAGTGGGGCAGCATGGTGGTCTCTGTATGCTGAGTGGGGCAGCATGGTGGTCTCTGTATGATGAGTGGGGCAGCATGGTGGTCTCTGTATGCTGAGTGGGGCAGCATGGTGGTCTCTGTATGATGAGTGGGGCAGCATGGTGGTCACTGTATGATGAGTGGGGCAGCATGGTGGTCACTGTATGAGAGTGGGGCAGCATGGTGGTCACTGTATGATGAGTGGGGCAGCATGGTGGTCACTGTATGAGAGTGGGGCAGCATGGTGGTCACTGTATGATGAGTGGGGCAGCATGGTGGTCTCCGTATGCTGAGTGGGTAAAGATAAATAAAACTGAACATTTGCGCAGCAAGTGCTGATCTTCATTCTTATAGCGTTTAGCACTTTTTCAAGTGTGTTACAGAGTAGATCAGCCTTACACAGATGTCGTGTGCACAAAATCATAGTTTTACGTTGTCAGTAAGGGACGCGACCACTTAAAGTGCCTAGGACAGCACGAAGGCCAAATACAGCCCTGCTGACAGGAGTCACTGTGGAGAGGCTGCTCAAAAGCCAAAAAAGAGGTATTGAAGCCTCTCTGGAGGGACCCCCTGCGAGAAGAGAGGGTCCACTGCTTCCACTGGCCGGGGGCAGCGAGTGGAGCCAAGCACAGCCCCACTTGGATACAGAAGGGCTGTATGCGCATCTGAGCAGACGGACCGCGAGTGTAAATGGCTTGCTAAGCTGTGTGTGTGTTCCTGTAAGCCGGAAGAGGCTGTGGTTTGTTGCTTCACTGTGGTTTATGCTGTGGAAAGAAAGGAAATAAACCGTTTGGACTTTTAAAGTGACGGTGATCCTTGTCTACCTCGCTGAAGCAAGAAAAGTGAGTACACCCCATCACATTCAGCGTGTGAGCTGTGTGCAACATCATATATAATAAATAAATATATATATATATATATATATATACTGTATATACTGTGTGTGTGTATATATATATATATATATATATATATATATATATATATATATATGTATATATAAATTCTACCCAATATGCATCTTATGTATATCTATATTTTATCTCTATGTCAATTTATCTTTATATATAATGTGTGTGTGTGTATAACTGTAGTACCCGGCGTTGCCCGGGATGGTAACTGTCCCTGTCTCTCCCACTGTCTTAGGGGTACTTGTCACATAGCGAGATCGCTGCCGAGTCCCGGGGTTTTGTGACGCAGCAGTGACCTCATTAGCGATCTCGCTGTGTGTGACACTAAGCAGCGGCCTGGCCCCTGCTGTGAAATCGCTGATCGTTACACACTGTTCTGGTTCATTTTTTGCTCGTTGGTCTCCCGCTGTGCAGCACACATCGGCGTGTTTGACTGCGGGAGACCAACAAGCACAGACTCTGTGTAGGCAGCGAACGCTGGTAACCAGGGTAAATATCGAGTAACTAAGCAAAGCGCTTTGCTTGCTTACCCTATATTTACCCTGGTTACCAGCGTACACCGCTTACAGTCTGCCAGCGCTGGCACCCTGCACACGTAGCCATGGTAAATATAGGGTAACTAAGCAAAGCGCTTTGCTTAGAAACCCAATGTGTACCCTAGCTACGTATACAGGGAGCCAGCACTGTTAGCCTGTAAGCAGTGTGCGCTGGTAACCAGGGTAAATATTGGGTGACCAAGCAAAGCACTTTGCTTAGTTACCCGATATTTGCCCTGGTTACCAAGAGTAGCATCGTTAAGCGAGTGGCTGGTGAGATCTGCCTGATTGACAGCTCACCAGCGACCATGTAGCGACACACCAACGATCCCTGCCAGGTCGGATCGCTGATGGGATCGTTAGTGCGTCGCTACGTGTGATGGGAACCTTCTCGTCTGTCTCTCTGTCTTCCTCCCTCTCTGTCTGTCTCTCAATACAATTAGTGTTGCCAAAGTAAGAAAAGAAATGTGACAGGGGAGTGGGTTAGGGTTGTGGGGATGGGGTGTTTGGGGCACAATTTGGGGAATAATGGTCCATTTGGAGGTCTTTAGTTCCCCTCAGCTTATGACATGTGGAGACATATTGGGCGGTGATCTCCACCATTGATTCCTCCTCCCCCAGTAGGATGCAGAGTTTCCTCTCCTCGTCCATGGATGGAAAGTCCTGGGTGTGAGTGGTAAGTTTCTGGAAGTGGGAGGCCGTCACTGCTGAGTATTTGTTACAGTGCAGCAGGAAATGCGCCTCGTCCTCCAGAGCCCCCTGCTGGCAGTGCTGGCACAGTCTGTTCTCCCGCGGCTTGTATGTCTGTTGGTGCCGCCCTGTTTCCACCTCTAGGCTGTGGGCACTCAGTCTGTACAGGCTCAGGGTCTGCTTGTCTTTGGGGTTGCATACCCTCTCCAGATATGGGGCCAGAGTGTAGTCCCTCTGCAGTGACCGGTAGATGGTGAGTTTCTGGGAGTTCTCTAATTCACTCTTCCAGTCCTCTATGTATTGCATCTTACAGCTCTCTGAGATTTTTTATTTGGGCTTTTGTCAGGTTGTGTTGCTGACTTTGGCTGGACTGACAGACAGCCAGAGAGCAGGAGCCAGACAGCCAGAGAGAGAGAGAGGGAGCCAGACAGCCAGAGAGAGAGAGAGGGAGCCAGACAGCCAGAGAGAGAGAGAGAGAGGAGCCAGACAGCCAGAGAGAGAGAGACAGAGGGAGCCAGACAGCCAGAGAGAGAGAGACAGAGGGAGCCAGAGAGAGAGAGACAGAGGGAGCCAGACAGCCAGAGAGAGAGAGAGAGAGAGAGAGCCAGACAGCCAGAGAGAGAGAGACAGAGGGAGCCAGAGAGAGAGAGACAGAGGGAGCCAGACAGCCAGAGAGAGACAGAGAGAGCCAGAGAGAGAGAGACAGAGGGAGCCAGACAGCCAGAGAGAGAGAGAGACAGAGAGAGACAGAGGGAGCCAGAGAGAGAGAGACAGAGGGAGAGAGAGAGAGAGAGAGACAGAGGGAGCCAGACAGCCAGAGAGGGAGGGAGCAAGACAGCCAGAGAGAGAGGGAGACAGACAGCCAGAGAGAGAGGGAGTAAAGGTCCCATCACACGTAGCGACGCACCAACGATCCCACCAGCGATCCGACCTGGCAGGGATCGTTAGTGCGTCGCTACATGGTCGCTGGTGAGCTGTCAATCAGGAAGATCTCACCAACGACGAGCCACCAGCCATAAGCGACTCGTGTAACGATACTGCGCTTGGTAACCAGGGTAAATATCAGGTAACTAAAAGCGTTTTGCTTGGTTACCCGAAATTTACCCTGGTTACCAGTGCACACTGCTTACAGGCTGCCAGCGCTGGCTCCCTGTATATGTAGCTAGGGTACACATCGGGTTACTAAGCAAAGCGCTTTGCTTAGTTACCTGATATTTACCCTAGCTACGTGTGTAGAGAGCCAGCGCTGGCAGACTGTAAGCGGTGTACGCTGGTAACCAGGGTAAACATCGGGTAACCAAGCAAAATGCTTTGCTTAGTTACTCGATATTTACCCTAGTTACCAACGTAGGCTGCTTACACAGAGTCGGTGCTCGATGTGTGCTGCACAGCGGGAGACCAATGAGCAAAAATGAACCAGAACAGTGTAACGATCAGCGATTTCACAGCAAGGGCTGCTTAGTGTCACACACAGCGAGATCGCTGATGAGGTCACTGGTAGGTCACAACCTGAGACTCAGCAGCGATCTTGCTATGTGAGAAGTACCCCTAAGGCTACTTTCACACTTGCGTTCAGCACAATCCGCCGCTATGGAGAATAGCGCAGTCCGTTAATGCACTGCGCTATTCTCCATAGACTTGTATTGACGACGCACTGTAACACAAGTGTCTGCGTTTCATCCGCTGGACGACGCTGCGTCGTTATTTTGCCGCAGCGTCGAGCGGAGGGAACGCTACATGTAGCGTTTTTTGGGTCGTTAAAATAACGCACCTTGACGGATTCCGTTGGAATCCGCCAAAGTGACTAATGATTGTCTATGGTGGCAGATTCCTCCGCTATGCGCTAAGCAGCGGAATTTGCTGACGGATTCCATCACGTTCTACTGAGCATGCTCAGCATGTCCAGCAGAACGATCGAAATCGTTTAAAATCACTCCTGGTCTCGCTCCCTCCTCTCACCCCCTCTCTCATACTCACAGATCACAGGCGCAGTGCTGCACGGCTGTCACAAAGCTCCGGCGGCTTTTCCTCTTTTGAAAATGCCGGCCGCTCATTATTCCATCTAGTATTCATTGCTTCTCCCGCCCACCGACGCCTATGATTGGTTGCAGTCAGACCCGCCCCCACACTGAGTGATAGCTGTCTCACTGCAACCAATCACAGCCGCCGGTGGGCGGGTCTATATCGTGCAGTACAATAAATAATTTTAAAAAAACGGCGTGCGGTCCCCCCTAATTTTGATACCAGCAAAGGTAAAGTCTCACGGCTGAAGGCTGGTATTCTCAGGATGGGGAGCCTCACGTTATGGGGAGCCCCCCAACCTAACAATATCAGCCGTCCGGAATTGCCGCATCCATTAGATACGACAGTCCCGGGACTCTACCTGGCTCATCCAGAATTGCCCTCAATTGAGGTAATAAGGAGTTAATGGCAGCAGCCACTAAGTCCTAGGTTAATCATGGCAGGCGTCTATGAGACACAGTCCATGATTAACCTGTAAGTGAAAGTAAATAAACACATACACCCGAAAAAATACTTTATTTGGAATAAAAGATAAAAAACACCCTCTTTCACCACTTTATTAAAATCCCCAAATACCCCTCCAGGTCCAGCGTAATCCACACGAGGTCCCGCGACGCATCCAGCTCTGCTACATGAAGCTGACAGGAGTGGCAGTAGAACACTGCCCCTTATGTGAGCTCCACGCAGAAACTGAAGGGAGTCGTGCTGTCAGTGGGAACGTCACTGAGGTAATGCCTGCGTGTGCGATGATGATGATGGGTGCGGTAGTGCCGGGATGTGTGTGTGATGATGATGAGTGCGGTAGTGCCTGCGTGTGCGGTGATGACGATAGTTGCGGTAGTGCCGGGATGTGTGTGATGATGATGATGAGTGCGGTAGTGCCTGCGTGTGCGGTGATGATGTGGAAGTAGTGCCAGGATGTGTGATGATGCCTGCGTGTGCGGTGATGATGGGGCAGTAGTGCCAGGATGTGTGTGATTATGATGATGAGTGCGGTAGTGCCTGCGTGTGCGGTGATGATGATGATGGGTGCGGTAGTACCGGAATGTGTGATGATGATGATGAGTGCGGTAGTGCCTGCGTGTGCGGTGATGATGGGGTCTCTCTCTCGTGGCTAGAAAACTTAATGCAACGCGTTATTTCCCATGAATCTGTTGCCTTTATATCACACTATTTACAAGGCATCCGTCACATACGTCACACAACGCAATGCAACGGATGCCGTTCAACGCAAGTGTGAAAGTAGCCTAAGACAGTGCGAGAGACAGAGACAGTTACTATCAACGCCGGGCACTACAGCTCATACACACACACACACACATTATATATAGAGATAGATAAACTGATATAGAGAGGTAGATAAAATATAGATATACATAAGATACATATTGGGTAGAATTTATTATATATATATATAATATATATATATATATAATATATAATATATATATATATATATATATATATATATATATATACATACATACACACACACACACACACACACATATACATTATATACAGTGATGTTGCACACAGCTCACACGCTGAATGTGATGGGGTGTACTTATTTTCTTCAGCGAGGTAGACAATGAGCACCGTCACTTTAAAAGTCCAAACGGTTTATTTCCTTTCTTTCCACAGCATAAACCACAGTGAAGCAACAAACCACAGCCTCTTCCGGCTTAAAGGAACACACACACAGCTTAACAAGCCATTCACACTCGCTGTACGTCTGCTCAGATTCGGATACAGCCCTTCTGTATCCAAGTGGGGCTGTGCTTGGCTCCACTCACTGCCCCCGGCCAGTGGAAGCAGCGGACCCTCTGTTCTCCCAGGGGGTCCCTCCAGAGAGACTTCAATACCTCTTTTTTTTGGCTTTTGAGCAGCCTCTCCACAGTGACTCCTGTCCGTGTACAGCACCTCTCACACACACTCTGCCATGTGCCAAACAACAGACTCCATTTTACATGTCAGGAGTGACACCTCAGACTCACCCATGGGCGGGGGTATGTAGGTCACCAGACCCACCCATCTCTCTAGATACCTGTAAACCTGTCCCAATGAACATTTTAGCAAAATGCGGCAGTACATGTACCAGGACAGACCTTCAGGCTTGCACCATTTCCGTGGTACATACCAACCATTCACAATGAGGCCGGTCATCATCTTACAATATATAAAATATATACAGTATATACATAGAGAGAGGGGGCAATGCAGTATGGAGGTGAGGGAAGCCGTGTAACTAAGGAGTGCTGCCACATCCACACAGCCCTCAAAGGCAGCTTTTAAAACAGCACAAAAAAAAGAGAAAAATACATCATACGGCACAAACAAAGCACAATCATAGCTGCCATGTGACCCATCACTAACAACCTGCAAAGTCTTCGTTGTTGTTTTTTTCAAATGACTTTTAGGCCATGTGCGCACTTTGGGTTCAATTCCGCAGCGTGTAAGTCACTGCCGGTGCCGAAAAAGCTGCGTTCTGAGACTCATTCAGCAGAACGCAACGTGCGCACATTCCTGGAGAATTCATGCGTTCTGGATGCTTGCTCTGCCATAGACAGAGTGGGAAAATCATCCAGAACGCACATTTTCACAGTGTGGTCCCACTCGGCTCTGCAGCATCCCCATAGACTTGCAGCAGAGCCGAGTGGGACCGCACTGTCAAAAAGAGCATGGTTGGCTGCGAGACAAACCCGCGCGATCAGAATGAACTCTGATGAACTTCACCCGACTTCATTGTGATTGCGCGGCTGTCTGTGTGCCACGGCTTGATTTACGATCACACGTGAAGGACTCACCTGTGATCGCAAATCACGAGAGACTTCAGTGAGCCGCGCGATCAGCTGTGCTTTCACTCAGGTTAGTCGCGATCACAGCTGCAGTCCTCCACCTGAGAGCAGTAACCGCGAGTAACGTCAGTGACAGCACAGCTCATCACGCAACTCACTTCAGTTGCTGCATGGAGCACACAGGAGCGGCGGTGTTCAACTGCCGCTCCTGTCAGCTTCCGATTTAGAAGAGCTGAAAGCGTCGTGGGACCTTGCGTGGATTACGTCGGACCTGGAGGTGTTTTTAAGGGGTTAATAAAAGGGGTGAAAGAGGATTTTTTTTTGTCTTTCATTCCAAATAAAGTTTTTTTTTGATGTTTGTGTTTATTTTTTTTAACTTACAGGCTAATCATGGAAGGTATCTCGGGGTGAAGCCTTCCATGATTAACCTAGAACTTAGTGGCAGCTATGGGCTGCTGCCATTAACTCCTTATTACCCCGTTTGAAACCACACCAGGGCAATTCGGGGTGAGCCGGGTAAAGTCCCGGGACTGTTGCATCTAATGGATTCGGCAATTCCGGGTGGCTGCTGGCTGATATTGTTAGGGTGGGGGGCTCCCCATAACGTGGAGCACCCCATCCTGAGAATACCAGCCTTCAGCCGTGTGGCTTTACGCTGGCTGGCATCAAAATTGGGGGGGGACCGCATGTCGGGTTTTTTTTCAATTATTTTTTTTTTTTTTTAACTGCTTGATATAGACATGCCCACCGGCAGCTGTGATTGCAGTGAGACAGCTGTCACTCAGCGTGGGGGCGTGTCTGACTGCAACCAATCATAGGCGCCGGTGGGCGATGGAAGCGGGGAATACGTGATGGATTAATGAGCGGCCGGCATTTTCAAAAGAGAAGAGGCTGCCACAGTGTAAACGCCGTGCAGCGCCGCGATGGTGATCAGTGAGTATGAGAGAGGTGGTGGGAGGGAGAGACCGACATGGACAGAGAGAGAGACCGACCGACAGAGAGAGAGACCGAAAGACTGACAGAGAGAAAGACGAAAGACCTGCCTTTGTTATGTTAAAAAACCATGCGGATCGCAAAAATAATGCAATGCAAACGCACTGCTTAACATTTTGGCAACGATTTTCTACAACCCATTGATTTCAAAGGGTGAAGAACGCAGCCAAAATGGCAAAAACAATTGACATGCTGCTTCTTCAAATGCAGAGTTTTTGACAAATTTTAAGCAACTAAAACGCTGCGATTGTAAAAGCAACGTGCGCACAAGAAAGCCCTATTTCCCATAGACTTTGACTGGAAATCAAAACGCAAGCAATTTTGCATTAAAACGCTGCAGCTCAAAACGCTGCAGAAACGCGCGAAAAAATGCAAAGTGCGCACATAGCCTTACACTTTAAACATTACTTAGCTGCAGCTGGAATCCAAGAAAAACAGAAAAAAGGAACCCGGAAGAGGTCAAAGTGGAGAAGGTTCAGGTGGACGTGGCGGTGTCGGTGGAAGAGGTGGCAGAGGAGTAGGCAGCAAACCATTCATTTATTGGGTTTTCAACGTGCGATTTTGAGGGCTTTCAGTAACTGTATTTTTATAGAAGGAGGCTGTGGACAAAAAAGCGCAAATAGGGTCTTACCCCGATATATGTGGGGTGGGGAAGGGGGAGTAAACTCACTCACCTGATGTAGTTGTGACAGTCACAACTACTATAAGTGCATGTAAAACAAGATCCACGGCTGCAGCCACCCAGTGGCAGACATCAGAGAGCAATAGAGAAGGGTGTTCAATTGCCGCGCCAACAGATCACTCATTCAGATGATGAAGACCAATGTCACTTTATTTTCATACAGGTCTACGCGTTTCTGGAGCACCTGCTCCCTTCCTCAGGACCATCAGGTTAAAAATAACATCAAATCTGTTCCACAGAGATCAGACACATCATAAGTAGTGAAAATGACATCATAGGGACCACCCCCTTCAGAAAAAAACGGCGGGAAAAGGCTGCCACGTTGTCAGCTATGACGTTTACATAGAAACAATAAAAAAAAAAAAATATCAAACACATGAATGTCAAAAAACACCTCTGTAAATTGTGAATCACACCCATTACATGTTGCATGAAAAAACGGGATGTGTGTAAAAAATAAAATACATAATGATAATAATTAAACAGTGTATATGCATGACATGTCCATATAATATGAAAAAATGAACATGAAACAGTGTAGAACCCGGAGAGGTACGGGTGCATGAAACATCAAGTGCATACTGTGCTTAAGCAGAGATGGAAGAGCGTCAGCATCAGTCTCTGCCGCCACCAAAGGGGAATGAAAATCAAGTGAAAACCGATGTGGATTGAACCTCAGGTAAGAGCAAGTGTAGTTGAGTGTGCAAAACATGGGAACATAGAAACCCCGACAGTAATAGCTCACGGGCAAAGGCTCATGACCGCAGTGTACTATAGGGCAAGAGCGTGGGAAAAAAAGGTCTGAGCAACTATATAACCACAATAGTGTAAAAACATATGTACACCTATATAATTGCATATGTCATATAACACATACTATAATAAGAGGCCCAAATATAGAGCACATGGGCCCAGGTCCATAGAGGACAATGATAATGAAAACTATGATCAAAAATATGTATATAAAATATATATTTTAAATGTATAAAAATATAATAAAATTAAATAAATATTAAATAAATATTAATATCCCATATCTGAACGGCCAAAGGTGAGATATGTATAAATTATCGTAGATAAGAAAATACAAGATAAAAATAGTTAAAATTGCATAAAAGGAAGGGAGGTAAAAAAATCCATATATATATATGTGGAAAATAAATACAGTTTAAAAACATGATAAACAATGTCAGTTAAATAAATCAGTTACCTCATTAAGGCCCCGAGGTTTTAAGGTGTTGAGTTTGTAGATCCAGTAGGTTTCTTTTTTATTTAAGATCTCCATCCTATTGGGATTATGGGTGGGTATCTGCTCGATTGGAGTGACTTTTAACTCAATTTTTTTGTTATGATATATAGTAGTGTGCCGGGATAATCCATGTAGCATATATCCCACCTTGATATTGTGCCTGTGAGAATTAATTCTATTATGCAGGGCTTGGGTCGTCCTCCCCACATACCGCTTATTGCAATCACACTCGATCAAATAGATAACATAATCTGATTGACAGTTAAGGTGTCCTTGTATAGGGAAAAAAGTATCTCCCAGGTCAGACCCAAAACTGACCCTACCATGTTGTATCGATTTACAGCATAAACAATTTTTAGCCATACATCTATAGCTTCCCAAAGGTTTACTGGTACTGATAATGTTGGAAGGACTCCTCAATCTACTTGGTGCCAACTGGTTCTTTAAGTTGGAGGCCCTACGAAACGTGATTCCAGGGAGGGGGGGTAAAACATTCTTGAGAAAAGGGTCATTATGAAGTACAGACCAGTGTTTCTTTAGTATTCCCCTAATAGCATCACTATCACAACTGAACGTGGTAAGAAAATTCGATGAAAACTCATTTTTGGAAACGGGTTTAACATTTGACAACACGGTTGTGCTGGAAGGAACATCTAGAACCTGATGCCTATTAGTCTGATACGCTTTCTTAATAACAGGCAGAGGGTATCTTTTATTCAGAAACCTTTCCTTCAGGACCAAGGCTTGATCCTTGAAATCACCATCTAATGTGCAGTTTCTCCTGACTCTCTGGTATTGGTTTTTGGGGATGTTAAGCAGCCATTTGTTATAATGGTTACTGTTAAAATTAATGTAACCATTGCAATCTACTTTTTTGAAAAAGGTTTTTGTCAGGATTGAACCCTCAGTATGTGAAATAGTAAGGTCTAGGAAGTCAATGGAGGACTGGTTCACAGTAGGTGAGAACCTCAGACCCCAAGCATTGTTCACTATACCCTCTAGAAAAATAGAGAGGTTATTGTCAGTGTTGTCCCAGATTAAGAATAGGTCATCTATGTACCTCTTATAAGTCACCACATGTTTGAAAAGTTCGGAGGAGTAAACATGCTGCATCTCAAAAAGCCCCATTACTAGATTTGCAAAAGTGGGTGCAGCTTTCGAGCCCATGGCTACGCCACAGCATTGATGGTAGATCTTATCTTGGAATGTGAAAAAGTTGTTCTTGGAAATAAATTCCATACTGTCCAAGACAAAATTCTTTTGTGCAGCAGGTAGGCGATCATCTACCTCTAGAAACTGTTTGAAGCATTCAAGCCCAAGGTCGTGAGAAATATTCGTGTAAAGGGATGCGATATCTAAGGTCACAAAAAGAAACGAATCCCTCCATGTGACACTCTTTAGGATATCTATAAGATGAGGAGAATCCCTAAGGTAGCTTTTCAGATTAAAAACATGCGACTTCATAATGGAATCAACATATGCCGCCAGGTTTTCAGTAAGTGAACCAATCCCAGAGATGATGGGTCTTCCAGGCAGGAGGGTTAGTCAGACACTTATGTATTTTGCTTAATATATATATATATATATAGAAAAAAAACTGACATGCTTCCGTGCAAAACGGAATCACATACCTTATGGAATAATGCACGTGTGACCTCAATGATAGATTAATATTGGTGCATGTTTGTCCGTGTCTCCGGTATATACGGAAACGGAACAAACACGCACGTGTTTCACGGACGTGTGAAGGGGGCCTCAGACAGGGTGCACTTAACCACTGACACCTGGACGAGCAAGCATGGCCTGGGGGCATTACATCTCGCTCTCTGGGCGACTCTGGTGACTGCTGGGGCAGGTGGGAAGGGCTGCTCCACAAGTCCTGGAATCTCTAATGCCGGCGTCACACGGTACGATATATCAGGCGATATGCCATCGGGGTCACGTCGTTAGTGACGCACATCCGGCATAGTTTGACATATCGTACCGTGTGACACCTCTGAACGTCTGTGAACGAGCAAAAATACCTTATCGTTGCTCGTTGACATGTCGTTCATTTTCAAAATATCGGTCCTCCTTCTGTGCTTCGGTTGTTCATCGTTCCCGAGGCAACACATCGCTACGTGTGACACCCCAGGAACGATGAACTGCAGCTTACCTGCGTCCCGCCGGCAATGCAGAACGAAGGAGGGGGGCGGGATGTTACGTCCCGCTCATCTCCACCCCTCTGCTTCTACTGGCCGGCCGCTGTGTGACATCGCTGTGACGCCGAACGTCCCTCCCCCTTCAGGAAGAGGATGTTTGCCGCCCACAGCGATGTCATCCGGGAAGTACGTGTGACGGGGGGGTTAACTTTGTGCGTCATGAGCAACTAATTGCCCGTGACGCACAAACGATGGGGGCGGGTACGATCGCTCGTGCGATCGCACGATAGATCGTCCCGTGTGACGCCGGCATAAGGCTTGTGGGACAAACCTCTGTATAACTTCCTCCACTGCTTCCGCCTCCTCCACCTCCTCTAGTGTCCCCACCTGCGCTCTCAACCTCTCCCTTAATGTAACACACGTTGCAACAGTGCAGAGACAATCCCCCCCCACCTCCATACAACTCAGCCAGGGCTCAACACAATCAGGCAGTGTGGAAATTAAAATGCATTGGAGAATGCAGTCAACACAGCTATCCAGGGAAGGCAGTGTGTGATAATGGTGCTGTCATGAACCGGGCCGAGGAACTCACTTAGATGTCTCTCGCTTGGAAGCGATCTATCAATTTGTGACGAAACCGCACCTCCCAGCGCAACCCTGATGTCTATAATACGTCAGAGCCATGCAATATGGCCTCGTCACTTCAGCCAACATGTGACGTTCCGCGCCCACAGGGGTACATAAGGTCCGCTTGGCACAATACAACACTGACACTTCCTGTCCCCACGGGCAGTAGGAGGCATGGGAAGGGGAACAGAGTCACCGGCACAACCTCGGGCACGGCCCCCAGCTTTCCCACAACCCCAACAGGCTTGACAGGAACTTTCCACTAGCCCCTGTGGAGCAGAATTCTGCCTGTCTGGTACAGTGCGGTAGACTGCCACCAGTTCCTCGCTAGATATAGGCCTGGTCTGTTAGCAGGACTATATCAGGCCAGAAACCAGCCCAGGTAGCATGTAATACTAAAACGAGCGCACAGACATGGAATTTGGAATCGAGATAAAAGAAACACCCAAGATTAAATTATATATTTAATCGTCTTAAAAGGCACACTAGATAATACATTATATACAAGACGGAGTTTACAGAATATATATGTCAGAAGCACAGATAAGCCGTGGTTACAAACAGATATACAGATGTATCAATGACCTTATTCTCTAGCTGGACAGATGTTGAATAAGGATGATATCTGAAACATGTCCTCTTTCATTGCTACATTGGATCTATGTTTTTAACATGAAGTGATTTCTATTTTGATAATAAAGTTATGGATTTTTTATAATTCTGGACTTTGGACGCTGAAAATTTTCTCTTTTTGGATTTTTGGCCGAAATCTATTTCCTTGCACCACCTGGGACCATGAGCTTCCAAGTACCTCCTGATTGTACAAGATTGGGTGAGCTGAAAAATACTGTTTTTTTACTATTACCGTAAAAGGTAATAAAATCCGCCTCCCATGACAGGAGGCGCCTGAGCAACGTTGCCTATAGCTCGTTGCTAGTAGTCAGGTCCCTGTACGTTACTGTGCTTAGTCCCTGTGAATCTAAGCGGTCTCGTCCTAGAGCCGTCTCTCTACTATCCTTGTGCTGACACGCCTGAGCTGTCACCGCTGTGCCGCCACACCTGAGCCATTACCCATGTGCCGCCACACCTGAGCCATTACCCATGTGCCGACACACCTGTGCTGTCATCGCTGTGCCGCCACACCTGAGCCATTACCCATGTGCCGACACGCCCGAACCATTGCCACTGTGTCACAACTGAGCCAATACCCTTTGCCGACACGCCATCACTGCTGTGCCGCCACATCTGAGCCTTCACTGCTGTGCCGCCGCATCTGTGTCATCAGCTCTGTACCGCCATCTCCATGCTGCAACTGTGAACTAAATTATCGGCCATTAAGAGACTATTAATACTGGTTCCTGGCTGCCATGCATTTAGGCCTTCCGTTGGTGCACCACACAGTCTGGGGCATGGTCCCATGGATCCACCCCTGGACGTTCGCGCCCCACAGCGACCGTAACAACCATTATTACTAATATTCACAGATTCCATAATAACAGGGTCTGTACCAAATGACTGGCACATAGCAAATGTGGGGCCAATACTCAAAAATGGCTTAAAACCTGAGCCTGGTAATTATAGGCCGGTAAATGTAACCTCTACGGTGCATAAAATCCTTGAGGGTTTTCTATAAGATTCAATCTTGGAGAATCTGAAGAAAAATAACCTCATGACCCAGTATCAGCATGGGTTTATGAAGGATCCGTCCTGTCAGACTAATCTGATCAGCTTCTATGAGGAGGTAAGTTCCAGACTGGAGCAGGGAAATGCAGGGGATGTTCTGTATGGATATTTCAAAGGCGTATGACACAGTGCCACACAAAGATTGTCACATAAAATGAGATTAATGGGGCTAGGGGAAAATATGTGTAACTGGGATAAGACCTGGCTCAGTGATAGGAAACAAAGGGATTATTAATGGAACACACCGGACTGTGTCACAGGTAACAGTGGACACTACAGGGATTAGTATTGGGCCCTCTTTTTTTTTTTTAAATATATTTATTAATGACCTTGTAGGGGGAATTGAGAGTAGAAATTCAATATTTGCAGATGATACTAAACTATGCACGGTAATTAATACAGAGGAGGATAATGTAATATTGCAGAGGGATTTGTGTAGGTCGGAAGCTTGTGGATAATTGTAAGGTCCTGCACTTGGGCAGAGGAAATAAAATGTATAACTATGTACTCAATCATCAAACACTGGGTAAAACTGTCACTGAGGCCCCCTTCACACGTCTGTGTCTCCGGTACGTGCTAGGTCCATGCCCATATGTACCGGAGACACGGGCACACGTATACCCATTAAAATCAATGGGTATATGTGCACGCACGTGTTCTGCCAGTGGCCCGTGCCTCTGTGTGGAGCAGACGTGTGCTGTGTGCTCCGCACAGATGCATGTCCGTGTTTCTCCGGCAGCACGGTCCCGCACACGTACCACACGGAAGTAGTGTAGATGCGGGCCCACGTGACACGCGCCGGAGAAACACACGTGTCATTTAAAAAAATAAAAAAAACACACTCACCTCCATGAGTGCTGCAGTCTCTGCCGCGGCTGTCACCTGCATCCGTCCCAGAGTGAATTTGAACAACGCATCATCTTCACTGGGGGCCGGAAACAGCGTCAGTGGGGTGTGGCCTGTGCCGGACGCTGTCAGTCAGCTCCACAGACAGCTCCGGAAGAAAAAGGTAAGGCGGGGCTTTCCGTTCTCCGTGTGTTATGACATATAACACAAAGAGAACACGCATGTGCCACAAACACGGCGCATGGGGGGGAACACGCACCCTTGACACGTCCGTGAAAATCACGCTCGTGTTTCACGGACGTGTGAAGGGGGCCTTAGAAACACTTGAGTGTATGGGTGTATGGCAAACTCCAGTTCACTGGCCAGTGTCAGGCAGCTGCTGCCAAGGCTAATAAATAATGGGCTGTATTAATGAGGCAGAGATGCTCATGAGAAGATCCTAGTGTTACCCCTATACAGGTCACTAGTGCGACCGCACTGAGGATACTGGGTACAATTGTGGTCTCCGGTGTATAAGAACAGAACTCAACCAGAGCGGGTGCAGAGAAGAGCGACCAAGGCTATTACAGGAATGGGGGGTGCAGAAGACGGGTTATTAAACTGGGGGTGTTCAGTCTGGAAAAGCGAAGGCTTAGGGGCGATCTTATTACAATGTACAAATATGAGGGGACAGCACAGAAGTCGCTATCATTTTTTGTCACCTTGGGAGCGCGTCTGATGCCGGATGTGGAGCTGGAGAGGATTTTCCCCCCCTAATGTGGCTCTTACCGTCTCTGCCCCACGGGGGTTTAGCCTCCGGATCAATATGTGAGGTCATGGGGTGAAAATGATGGACGCAGGTGTCTACTACAGCCGTAACCACCACGCAACTATAGAAACCCGACAGCTCTGCCCCCTAGACACGAGGCTCCGCCCCCACATTACACATGCGGCTCCGCCCCCTGCACATTACACACTCGCGCTCCGCTCCTGCATTAGGCCTCTTTCACACATCCGTGAAAAACCACGCACGTTTTTCACGGACGTGTCAAAGGTGCGTTTTGCCCTCAGTGAGCCGTGTTTATGGCTCACATGTGTTCTCCGTGATAACACACGGAGAACGGGAACTTTCTGCGCACCTGTCCCTGGCGTCGCTGTCTGTGGTGCTGATCCGCGGTCTCCGGTCCTGCCGACTCCCCGCTGCTGCTTCCGGCCGCAGTGAAGTGAATATGCAATGAGCATAATGAACGGCGGTCGGCAGCAAGTGACAGCAGCGGCAGAGACAGGAGGGTTGGAGAAGGGGAGTAAAGGGGTTTTTTTTTTCTCAAACACGTGTGTTGTCTCCAGGCACGTGTCACACGGAACACCTCCGTGTGGTCCGTTTGCGCTCCGTGTGACACCCGTGATGCCGGAGAAAAACGGACATGTTGACGTGTGGAGCACACGGACACACGTATGCTCCACACGGTCCATGGCAGAACACGCACGTGAGCGCAGACCCATTGATTTTAATGGGTCTATGTGTGCCCGTGTCTTCGGTACATGAGGAAAAGGATCAAACACGTACCAGACACACGGATGTGTGAAAGAGGCCGCACACTGTGGTTTAGCAGACAATCCCCCTGTGATCTGTGGCTCTTGGACTCGTCCTCCCCCCACAGTCTGTGTTTGGTGGTTTAGGCGGGATGTTGTGAGGAGAGGAGCAGCTGCCTAAGGCCCGCAATACACATCCGTGCCTCCGGTACGTGTTTGGTACTTTTTGCACGTACCAGCGGCACGGAGACATGTTGACAAACATTACCCTATGGGAGAAGGCACACACACGTAAAATCACACGGAACGGGTGTCCGTGTGGTTAGTACGTGTGTGTGTTTTCCCACAAGGCCGACATGTCAGTTTTTGGCGGTCAGCACGCAGGCACGGACCCGCTAAAGTCAATGGGTCCGTGCCTGCACGGTCGGAACACGTAGCATATCCATGTTCAGCACGTACCGTCAGTGTGCGTTTTTCAACGAGCGATGTCGGGCTTTTTTTTTGTTAAATGTCAGTCTACTTACCTTTTTTTCTGCTGTTCTCAGTCATCATCCCTTTGACGCTCGGTCTGTATCTTCCCGTCTCATACTCACCGATCCCCGATCATCAGCGCAGCGAAGAACAGCTGTGCCAAAGATACGCGGCTTCAATTAATTAGAAAATGCCGGCCGCCCATTATTCAATCTCGTATTCACTGCTTCCCCCGCCCACCGGTGCCTATGATTGGTTACAGTTAGACACGCCCACACGCTGAGTGACAGCTGTCTCACTGCAACCAATCACAACCGCCAGTGGGCGGGTCTATACTGTGCTGTAAAATAAATAATTTAAAACAAAAAACGACGTGCGTTTCCCCTCATTTTGATACCAGCCAGGGTAAAGCCACACGGCTGAAGGCTGGTATTCTCAGGATGGGGAGCCCCGCAGCCTAAAAATATCAGCCAGCAGCCGCCCGGAATTGCCGCATCCATTCGATGCGACAGTCCTGGGACTTTACCCGGCTCATTCCGAATTGCCCTGGTGCGTTGGCAATCAGGGTAATAAGGAGTTAATGGCAGCCCATAGCTACCAATAAGTCCTAGATTAATCATGGCAGGCGTCTCCCCGAGATACCTTCCATGATTAACCTGTAAGTTACAGTAAATAAACACATACACCCGATAAAATCCTTTATTTGCAATAATAAACACTAATACCCCCGTTCACCACTTTATTTAACCCCAAAAACCCATCCATGTCCGGCGTAATCCACGGAGGTCCCGTGTCGCTTCCAGCTCTGCTACATGAAGGTGACAGGAGCTGCAGAACACCACCGCTCCTGACAGCTCCACGCAGCAACTGAGGTGAGTCACGTGATCAGCCATGACGTCACTCAGGTAACTCGCGGCCATCGCTGGATCCTCCAACTGTGACAGCAAGTCGCCCGAGTGACAGCGAAGAAGTAACAGGTGAGTTACGGTCTCGGGGGGAGGACTCCAGCTTGCCGAGGGTAACCTAAACAACGGCAGCGCTAATCTCGTTGCTCACTTCAGTCACTCAGGGGATTAGCGGCCACCGGTGAGTCCTTCACGGGTGACTGCTAATCAGTACGCGACACAGACAGAGCCGCGGTATGACAGTGAAGTCGGGTGAAGTTCACCCAAGTTCATTCTCATCGCGCGACGCTGTCTGCTGTCAACCGACATTGTGCATCACACACGGAACATTTCACATGGACATTACACGTACGCATACACGGACATTCCACACGCACACACGGCAAGCATACGCCATCACACGGATGTCATACGTATCGGAGAAACACCCATAAAAACCGGAACACGGACCGGAACACGAGACATGTACGTTTTTTACACGGAAGGGTGTTTTAGGCCTAAATCTAATGTATGCGGCAATTCTGGGCGGCTGCTGGCTGATATTGTTACACTGGGGGGCTCCCCATAACGTGGGGCTCCCCATCCTGAGAATACCAGCCTTCAGCCGTGTGACTTTACCCTGGTTGGTATAAAAATTAGGGGGGACCGCACGCTGTTTTTTTTTTTAATTATTTATTTTACTGAACAGTATAGACACTCCCACCGGCGGCTGTGATTGGTTGCCGTGATACAGCTGTCACTCAGAGTGTGGGCTTGTCTAACTGCAACCAATCATAGGCACCGGTGGGCAGGGGAAGCAGGGAATAGTAGATTGATTAATGAGCGGCCGGCTTTTTCATATTAATTGAAGCTGCGTATCTTTGGCACAGCTGTTCCTCGCCGCGCTGGTGATCGGGGATCGGTGAGTATGAGACAGGGGAAGATGTAGACCGAGCGCCAAAGGGATGATGACTGCAAACAGCAGAAAAAAAAGGTAACTGACATTTAACAAAAAAAAGCCCGACATCGCTCGTTTAAAAATGCACATGGACGGTACGTGCTGAACATGGACATGCTACGTGTTCCGTCCGTGCAGGCACAGACCCATGCCTGCGTGCTGACGGCCAAAAACAGACATGTCGGCCGTGTGGGAAAACGCACACAGGTACTAACCACACGGACACATGTTCCATGTGATTTTGCGTGTGTGTGCCTTCTCCCATAGGGTAACATTTGTCTCCGTGTCTCCGGTACGTGCAAAAACGTGCCAAACCCGTACCGGAGGCACAAATGTGTATTGCGGGCCTTAGGCCTGAGGTGAAGTCTGACAGGACGGGGAGTCTGGGATTGTGGATCAGAGGAGGCAGAACACGGCGCCGGTACCGGAGCCTCGACAGCAGGAGGCAGAACACGGGGCCGGTACCGGAGCACAGACAGCAGAAGGCAGAACACGGGGCCGGTACCGGAGCCCAGACAGCAGGAGGCAGAACACGGGGCCGGTACCGGAGCCCAGACAGCAGGAGGCAGAACACGGGGCCGGTACCGGAGCACCGACAGCAGGAGGCAGAACACGGGGCCGGTACCGGAGCCCAGACAGCAGGAGGCAGAACACGGGGCCGGTACCGGAGCACCGACAGCAGGAGGCAGAACACGGGGCCGGTACCGGAGCCCAGACAGCAGGAGGCAGAACACGGGGCCGGTACCGGAGCCCAGACAGCAGGAGGCAGAACACGGGGCCGGTACCGGAGCCCAGACAGCAGGAGGCAGAACACGGGGCCGGTACCGGAGCCCAGACAGCAGGAGGCAGAACACGGGGCCGGTACCGGAGCCCAGACAGCAGGAGGCAGAACACGGGGCCGGTACCGGAGCACCAACAGCAGGAGGCAGAACACGGGGCCGGTACCGGAGCCCAGACAGCAGGAGGCAGAACACGGGGCCGGTACCGGAGCACCGACAGCAGGAGGAAGAACACGGGGCCGGTACCGGAGCCCAGACAGCAGGAGGCAGAACACGGGGCCGGTACCGGAGCCCAGACAGCAGGAGGCAGAACACGGGGCCGGTACCGGAGCCCAGACAGCAGGAGGCAGAACACGGGGCCGGTACCGGAGCCCAGACAGCAGGAGGCAGAACACGGGGCCGGTACCGGAGCCCAGACAGCGGGAGGCAGAACACGGCGCCGGTACCGGAGCACAGACAGCGGGAGGCAGAACACGGCGCCGGTACCGGAGCACAGACAGCGGGAGGCAGAACACGGGGCCGGTACCAGTGCACCGACAGCGGGAGGCAGGACACGGGGCCGGTACCGGAGCCCAGACAGCAGGAGGCAGAACACGGGGCCGGTACCGGAGCCCAGACAGCAGGAGGCAGAACACGGGGCCGGTACCGGAGCCCAGACAGCAGGAGGCAGAACACGGGGCCGGTACCGGAGCCCAGACAGCAGGAGGCAGAACACGGGGCCGGTACCGGAGCACAGACAGCAGGAGGCAGAACACGGGGCCGGTACCGGAGCACAGACAGCAGGAGGCAGAACACGTGGCCGGGACCGGAGCACAGACAGCAGAAGGCAGAACACAGGGCCGGTACCGGAGCACAGACAGCAGGAGGCAGAACACGGGGCCGGTACCGGAGCACAGACAGCAGGAGGCAGAACACGTGGCCGGGACCGGAGCACAGACAGCAGAAGGCAGAACACGGGGCCGGTACCGGAGCACAGACAGCGGGAGGCAGAACACGGGGCCGGTACCGGAGCACAGACAGCAGGAGGCAGAACACGGGGCCGGTACCGGAGCACCGACAGCAGGAGGCAGAACACGGGGCCGGTACCGGAGCACAGACAGCGGGAGGCAGAACACGGGGCCGGTACCGGAGCACAGACAGCGGGAGGCAGAACACGGGGCCGGTACCGGACCACAGACAGCGGGAGGCAGAACACGGCGCCGGTACCGGACCACAGACAGCAGGAGGCAGAACACGGCGCCGGTACCGGAGCACAGACAGCAGGAGGCAGAACACGGGGCCGGTACCGGAGCACCGACAGCAGGAGGCAGAACACGGGGCCGGTACCGGAGCACAGACAGCAGGAGGCAGAACACGGGGCCGGTACCGGAGCCCAGACAGCAGGATGCAGAACACGGGGCCGGTACCGGAGCACAAACAGCAGGAGGCAGAACACGGGGCCGGTACCGGAGCACAGACAGCAGGAGGCAGAACACGGGGCCGGTACCGGAGCCCAGACAGCAGGAGGCAGAACACGGGGCCGGTACCGGAGCACAAACAGCAGGAGGCAGAACACGGGGCCGGTACCGGAGCACAGACAGCAGGAGGCAGAACACGGGGCCGGTACCGGAGCACAGACAGCGGGAGGCAGAACACGGGGCCGGTACCGGAGCCCAGACAGCAGGAGGCAGAACACGGGGCCGGTACCGGAGCCCAGACAGCAGGAGGCAGAACACGGGGCCGGTACCGGAGCATAGACAGCAGGAGGCAGAACACGGGGCCGGTACCGGAGCCCAGACAGCAGGAGGCAGAACACGGGGCCGGTACCGGAGCACAGACAGCAGGAGGCAGAACACGGGGCCGGTACCGGAGCACAGACAGCAGGAGGCAGAACACGGGGCCGGTACCGGAGCCCAGACAGCAGGAGGCAGAACACGGGGCCGGTACCGGAGCCCAGACAGCAGGAGGCAGGACACGGGGCCGGTACAAGAGCCCAGACAGCAGGAGGCAGAACACGGGGCCGGTACCGAAGCACAGACAGCGGGAGGCAGAACACGGGGCCGGTACCGGAGCCCAGACAGCAGGAGGCAGAACACGGGGCCGGTACCGGAGCCCAGACAGCAGGAGGCAGAACACGGGGCCGGTACCGGAGCCCAGACAGCAGGAGGCAGAACACGGGGCCGGTACCGGAGCACAAACAGCAGGAGGCAGAACACGGGGCCGGTACCGGAGCACAGACAGCAGGAGGCAGAACACGGGGCCGGTACCGGAGCACAGACAGCGGGAGGCAGAACACGGGGCCGGTACCGGAGCCCAGACAGCAGGAGGCAGAACACGGGGCCGGTACCGGAGCCCAGACAGCAGGAGGCAGGACCGTGTAGAGAGAACCGGAAGCAGAAAGAAACACACACAGTGCGGAGGAACCAGGGTAACGGCTCAATCCCAGTGGCTCGAGGGAACTCTGGTGACGTCACGACCATGTGACTAGAAGGGGCGGGGCCTCCATTGCTGATATCAGGAAGTAACATTCTCTCCTCAGTCTCCGGGGCCTGGAGTTGTGTATAATAGAAGCGGGGGCGGGGCCGCAGGATGATAGTGGGCGGGGCCGTAGGATTATAGTGGGCGGGGCCGCAGGATAATAGTGGGCGGAGGAAACAGCCCGAGCTCCTCCCACCACTGGGATTTCTCCGGAGCCAGAGAGCCCTCAGCACAAGAGGCGGCCCCCGCTGCCTGCCCCGGGAAACCCCGCACATCCCCTCCGCTACATCCCAGCAGAAGAAGCGGCCTCATTGCTGCAGCTGTGAGTGTCCCCGGCTCCTCTGTGCAGGGGCAGCGCGGGCTGTAGAGACGGGGACTCCTCTGTGACCTGTGGGGGGAGCGCGGCCATCACTGAGGGGTCCCGGAGTGTGTGTGACCTGTGGGAGGTCATCACTGAGGGGTCCCGGAGTGTGTGTGACCTGTGGGGGGTCATCACTGAGGGGTCCCGGAGTGTGTGTGACCTGTGGGGGGTCATCACTGAGGGGTCCCGGAGTGTGTGTGACCTGTGGGGGGTCATCACTGAGGGGTCCCGGGGTGTGTGTGACCTGTGGGGGGTCATCACTGAGGGGTCCCGGAGTGTGTGTGACCTGTGGGGGGTCATCACTGAGGGGTCCCGGAGTGTGTGTGACCTGTGGGGGGTCATCACTGAGGGGTCCCGGAGTGTGTGTGACCTGTGGGGGTCATCACTGAGGGGTCCCGGAGTGTGTGTGACCTGTGGGGGGTCATCACTGAGGGGTCCCGGAGTGTGTGTGACCTGTGGGGGGTCATCACTGAGGGGTCCCGGAGTGTGTGTGACCTGTGGGGGGAGCGCGGCCATCACTGAGGGGTCCCGGAGTGTGTGTGACCTGTGGGGGGTCATCACTGAGGGGTCCCGGAGTGTGTGTGACCTGTGGGGGGAGCGCGGCCATCACTGAGGGGTCCCGGAGTGTGTGTGACCTGTGGGGGGTCATCACTGAGGGGTCCCGGAGTGTGTGTGACCTGTGGGGGGACATCACTGAGGGGTCCCGGAGTGTGTGTGACCTGTGGGGGGACATCACTGAGGGGTCCCGGAGTGTGTGTGACCTGTGGGGGGACATCACTGAGGGGTCCCGGAGTGTGTGTGACCTGTGGGGGGAGCGCGGCCATCACTGAGGGGTCCCGGAGTGTGTGTGACCTGTGGGGGGACATCACTGATTGGTCCCGGAGTGTGTGTGACCTGTGGGGGGTCATCACTGATTGGTCCCGGAGTGTGTGTGACCTGTGGGGGGTCATCACTGATTGGTCCCGGAGTGTGTGTGACCTGTGGGGGGTCATCACTGAGGGGTCCCGGAGTGTGTGAGACCTGTGGGGGGACATCACTGAAGGGTCCCGGAGTGTGTGTGACCTGTGGGGGGACATCACTGAGGGGTCCCGGAGTGTGTGAGACCTGTGGGGGGGTCATCACTGAGGGGTCCCGGAGTGTGTGTGACCTGTGGGGGGGTCATCACTGAGGGGTCCCGGAGTGTGTGTGACCTGTGGGGGGAGCGCGGCCATCACTGAGGGGTCCCGGAGTGTGTGTGACCTGTGGGGGGCCATCACTGAGGGGTCCCGGAGTGTGTGTGACCTTCTCTGAGTCTGCGTCTGTTTTCCTCGTATTCGGAAGCTTTTGTGCAGGAATCAGACCCCGGGGATTTCATAACAAAACGTTATTTCCTCATTGTCACCAGTTTCATGGTATTCAGCATCTTCTCCTCACTGCGATACTCTCCCCTCAGTGGCGTAACTAGAGTTTCATGGGTCTTGGTGCAAAATTTGGACCGGGGCTCCCCTCCATGTACACCGACACTTGGGGTACGGGATAATGACGCTGACACTTGGCTTTTACCCACAGCACCCAGCTTTCCCATGATCTGATACAAGTATTAGGGGATTCCAGGCTCAACCACTCACTAGGGGTGCTTAGGGGTAAAGAGTAAAGTAAACCCCAGCACTCGAAGGAAGACAAAAAGGATTTATATGCACAAGTGAATTTATTTACAGACACTGCAAAAGGAACCTAACCAGAGCAACAGCACCAACGTTTCGGCATAGAGCCTTTTTCAAGGTTGTTGCATCAATGGTCAGAGCAAGGAAGCACGGGTCTCCGAGAACAACCGGATGTGTACAGAGAGGTAAGGTTGGTGAAGGGGTGACAGGGTCACTATGGGAGGTGGATGGACGCTTGCAGTGTGAGTACAAGGCTGGCACGAGTGGCAGAGAGAGAGGCTGCAATTGTGTGGAACCTTACCTCTGTACACATCCGGTTGTTCTCGGAGACCCGTGCTTCCTTGCTCTGACCATTGATGCAACAACCTTGAAAAAGGCTCTATGCCGAAACGTTGGTGCTGTTGCTCTGGTTAGGTTCCTTTTGCAGTGTCTGTAAATAAATTCACTTGCACATATAAATCCTTTTTGTCTTCCTTCGAGTGCTGGGGTTTACTTTACTCTTCCCATGAGCTGATATCCATCTTTCCATCAGCACCCAGCTTTCCCATATCAGCGCATGGGAAAGCTGGGTGCTGAGAGATGTATACCAGAGTATGGGGAAGCTGAGTGCTGAGAGATGTATAGCAGAGCATGGGGAAGCTGGGTGCTGAGAGATGTATAGCAGAGCATGGGGAAGCTGGGTGCTGAGAGATGTATATCAGAGCATGGGGAAGCTGGGTGCTGAGAGATTTCTACCAGAGCATGGGAAAGCCGGATGCTGAGAGATGTATAGCAGAGCATGGGGAAGCTGGGTGCTGAGAGATGTATATCAGAGTATGGGGAAGCTGAGTGCTGAGAGATGTATAGCAGAGCATGGGGAAGCTGGGTGCTGAGAGATGTCTACCAGAGCATGGGAAAGCCGGGTGCTGAGAGATGTATATCAGAGCATGGGAAAGCCGGGTGCTGAGAGATGTATATCAGAGCATGGGAAAGCTGGGTGCTGAGAGATGTATATCAGAGCATGGGAAAGCCGGGTGCTGAGAGATGTATATCAGAGCATGGGAAAGCCGGGTGCTGAGAGATGTATAGCAGAGCATGGGGAAGCTGGGTGCTGAGAGATGTATATCAGAGCATGGGAAAGCCGGGTGCTGAGAGATGTATAGCAGAGCATGGGAAAGCTGGGTGCTGAGAGATGTATAGCAGAGCATGGAAAAGCTGGGTGCTGAGAGATGTATACCAGAGTATGGGGAAGCTGAGTGCTGAGAGATGTATATCAGAGCATGGGAAAGCCGGGTGCTGAGAGATGTATATCAGAGCATGGGAAAGCCGGGTGCTGAGAGATGTATAGCAGAGCATGGGGAAGCTGGGTGCTGAGAGATGTATAGCAGAGCATGGGGAAGCTGGGTGCTGAGAGATGTATATCAGACCATGGGAAAGCCGGGTGCTGAGAGATGTATATCAGAGCATGGGGAAGCTGGGTGCTGAGAGATGTATAGCAGAGCATGGGGAAGCTGAGTGCTGAGAGATGTATATCAGAGCATGGGGAAGCTGGGTGCTGAGAGATGTATAGCAGAGCATGGGAAAGCTGGGTGCTGAGAGATGTATAGCAGAGCATGGGAAAGCTGGGTGCTGAGAGATGTATAGCAGAGCATGGGGAAGCTGGGTGCTGAGAGATGTATAGCAGAGCATGGGGAAGCTGGGTGCTGAGAGATGTATAGCAGAGCATGGGGAAGCTGGGTGCTGAGAGATGTATAGCGGAGCATGGGAAAGCTGGGTGCTGAGAGATGTATAGCAGAGCATGGGAAAGCTGGGTGCTGAGAGATGTATAGCAGAGCATGGGGAAGCTGGGTGCTGAGAGATGTATAGCAGAGCATGGGAAAGCTGGGTGCTGAGAGATTTATAGCAGAGCATGGGAAAACTGGGTGCTGAGATATGTATAGCAGAGCATGGGAAAGCTGGGTGCTGAGATGTATAGCAGAGCATGGGAAAGCTGGGTGCTGAGAGATGTATAGCAGAGCATGGGAAAGCTGGGTGCTGAGAGATGTATAGCAGAGCATGGGGAAGCTGGGTGCTGAGAGATGTATAGCAGAGCATGGGAAAGCTGGGTGCTGAGAGATGTATAGCAGAGCATGGGGAAGCGGAGTGCTGAGAGATGTATAGCAGAGCATGGGGAAGCTGAGTGCTGAGAGATGTATATCAGAGTATGGGGAAGCTGGGTGCTGAGAGATGTATAGCAGAGCATGGGGAAGCTGGGTGCTGAGAGATGTATAGCAGAGCATGGGAAAGCTGGGTGCTGAGAGATGTATAGCAGAGCATGGGGAAGCTGGGTGCTGAGAGATGTATAGCAGAGCATGGGAAAGCCGGGTGCTAAGAGATGTATAGCAGAGCATGGGAAAGCTGGGTGCTGAGAGATGTATAGCAGAGCATGGAAAAGCTGGGTGCTGAGAGATGTATATCAGAGCATGGGGAAGCTGGGTGCTGAGAGATGTATAGCAGAGCATGGGAAAGCTGGGTGCTGAGAGATGTATAGCAGAGCATGGGAAAGCTGGGTGCTGAGAGATGTATAGCAGAGCATGGGGAAGCTGGGTGCTGAGAGATGTATAGCAGAGCATGGGGAAGCTGGGTGCTGAGAGATGTATAGCAGAGCATGGGGAAGCTGGGTGCTGAGAGATGTATAGCAGAGCATGGGAAAGCTGGGTGCTGAGAGATGTATAGCAGAGCATGGGAAAGCTGGGTGCTGAGAGATGTATAGCAGAGCATGGGGAAGCTGGGTGCTGAGAGATGTATAGCAGAGCATGGGAAAGCTGGGTGCTGAGAGATTTATAGCAGAGCATGGGAAAGCTGGGTGCTGAGATATGTATAGCAGAGCATGGGAAAGCTGGGTGCTGAGATGTATAGCAGAGCATGGGAAAGCTGGGTGCTGAGAGATGTATAGCAGAGCATGGGAAAGCTGGGTGCTGAGAGATGTATAGCAGAGCATGGGGAAGCTGGGTGCTGAGAGATGTATAGCAGAGCATGGGAAAGCTGGGTGCTGAGAGATGTATAGCAGAGCATGGGGAAGCGGAGTGCTGAGAGATGTATAGCAGAGCATGGGGAAGCTGAGTGCTGAGAGATGTATATCAGAGTATGGGGAAGCTGGGTGCTGAGAGATGTATAGCAGAGCATGGGGAAGCTGGGTGCTGAGAGATGTATAGCAGAGCATGGGGAAGCTGGGTGCTGAGAGATGTATAGCAGAGCATGGGGAAGCTGGGTGCTGAGAGATGTATAGCAGAGCATGGGGAAGCTGGGTGCTGAGAGATGTATAGCAGAGCATGGGAAAGCTGGGTGCTGAGAGATGTATAGCAGAGCATGGGAAAGCTGGGTGCTGAGAGATTTATAGCAGAGCATGGGGAAGCTGGGTGCTGAGATATGTATAGCAGAGCATGGGAAAGCTGGGTGCTGAGATGTATAGCAGAGCATGGGAAAGCTGGGTGCTGAGAGATGTATAGCAGAGCATGGGAAAGCTGGGTGCTGAGAGATGTATAGCAGAGCATGGGGAAGCTGGGTGCTGAGAGATGTATAGCAGAGCATGGGAAAGCTGGGTGCTGAGAGATGTATAGCAGAGCATGGGGAAGCGGAGTGCTGAGAGATGTATAGCAGAGCATGGGAAAGCTGGGTGCTGAGAGATGTATATCAGAGTATGGGGAAGCTGGGTGCTGAGAGATGTATATCAGAGCATGGGGAAGCTGGGTGCTGAGAGATGTATAGCAGAGCATGGGAAAGCTGGGTGCTGAGAGATGTATATCAGAGTATGGGGAAGCTGGGTGCTGAGAGATGTATATCAGAGCATGGGGAAGCTGGGTGCTGAGAGATGTATATCAGAGCATGGGGAAGCTGGGTGCTGAGAGATGTATAGCAGAGCATGGGAAAGCTGGGTGCTGAGAGATGTATAGCAGAGCATGGGGAAGCTGGGTGCTGAGAGATGTATAGCAGAGCATGGGAAAGCCGGGTGCTGAGAGATGTATAGCAGAGCATGGGAAAGCTGGGTGCTGAGAGATGTATAGCAGAGCATGGAAAAGCTGGGTGCTGAGAGATGTATACCAGAGTATGGGGAAGCTGAGTGCTGAGAGATGTATATCAGAGCATGGGAAAGCCGGGTGCTGAGAGATGTATATCAGAGCATGGGAAAGCTGGGTGCTGAGAGATGTATAGCAGAGCATGGGGAAGCTGGGTGCTGAGAGATGTATAGCAGAGCATGGGAAAGCTGGGTGCTGAGAGATTTATAGCAGAGCATGGGAAAGCTGGGTGCTGAGATATGTATAGCAGAGCATGGGAAAGCTGGGTGCTGAGATGTATAGCAGAGCATGGGAAAGCTGGGTGCTGAGAGATGTATAGCAGAGCATGGGAAAGCTGGGTGCTGAGAGATGTATAGCAGAGCATGGGGAAGCTGGGTGCTGAGAGATGTATAGCAGAGCATGGGAAAGCTGGGTGCTGAGAGATGTATAGCAGAGCATGGGGAAGCGGAGTGCTGAGAGATGTATAGCAGAGCATGGGGAAGCTGAGTGCTGAGAGATGTATATCAGAGTATGGGGAAGCTGGGTGCTGAGAGATGTATAGCAGAGCATGGGGAAGCTGGGTGCTGAGAGATGTATAGCAGAGCATGGGAAAGCTGGGTGCTGAGAGATGTATATCAGAGTATGGGGAAGCTGGGTGCTGAGAGATGTATATCAGAGCATGGGGAAGCTGGGTGCTGAGAGATGTATAGCAGAGCATGGGAAAGCTGGGTGCTGAGAGATGTATATCAGAGTATGGGGAAGCTGGGTGCTGAGAGATGTATATCAGAGCATGGGGAAGCTGGGTGCTGAGAGATGTATATCAGAGCATGGGGAAGCTGGGTGCTGAGAGATGTATAGCAGAGCATGGGGAAGCTGGGTGCTGAGAGATGTATAGCAGAGCATGGGGAAGCTGGGTGCTGAGAGATGTATAGCAGAGCATGGGGAAGCTGGGTGCTGAGAGATGTATAGCAGAGCATGGGGAAGCTGGGTGCTGAGAGATGTATAGCAGAGCATGGGAAAGCTGGGTGCTGAGAGATGTATAGCAGAGTATGGGGAAGCTGAGTGCTGAGAGATGTATATCAGAGCATGGGAAAGCTGGGTGCTGAGAGATGTATAGCAGAGCATGGGAAAGCTGGGTGCTGAGAGATGTATAGCAGAGTATGGGGAAGCTGAGTGCTGAGAGATGTATATCAGAGCATGGGGAAGCTGGGTGCTGAGAGATGTATAGCAGAGTATGGGGAAGCTGGGTGCTTAGAGATGTATAGCAGAGCATGGGAAAGCTGGGTGCTGAGAGATGTATAGCAGAGTATGGGGAAGCTGAGTGCTGAGAGATGTATATCAGAGCATGGGAAAGCTGGGTGCTGAGAGATGTATAGCAGAGCATGGGAAAGCTGGGTGCTGAGAGATGTATAGCAGAGTATGGGGAAGCTGAGTGCTGAGAGATGTATAGCAGAGTATGGGGAAGCTGGGTGCTGAGAGATGTATAGCAGAGCATGGGAAAGCTGGGTGCTGAGAGATGTATAGCAGAGCATGGGAAAGCTGGGTGCTGAGAGATGTATAGCAGAGTATGGGGAAGCTGAGTGCTGAGAGATGTATATCAGAGCATGGGGAAGCTGGGTGCTGAGAGATGTATAGCAGAGTATGGGGAAGCTGGGTGCTTAGAGATGTATAGCAGAGCATGGGGAAGCTGGGTGCTGAGATATGTATAGCAGAGCATGGGGAAGCTGGGTGCTGAGAGATGTATATCAGAGCATGGGGAAGCCGGGTGCTGAGAGATGTATATCAGAGCATGGGAAAGCTGGGTGCTGAGATGTATAGCAGAGCATGGGGAAGCTGGGTGCTGAGAGATGTATAGCAGAGTATTTGGAAGCCGGGTGCTGAGAGATGTATAGCAGAGTATTTGGAATCTGGGTGCTGAGAGATGTATAGCAGAGCATGGGGAAGCTGGGTGCTGAGAGATGTATAGCAGAGCATGGGAAAGCCGGGTGCTGAGAGATGTATAGCAGAGCATGGGAAAGCTGGGTGCTGAGAGATGTATAGCAGAGCATGGGAAAGCTGGGTGCTGAGATGTATAGCAGAGCATGGGGAAGCTGGGTGCTGAGAGATGTATAGCAGAGCATGGGAAAGCCGGGTGCTGAGAGATGTATAGCAGAGCATGGGGAAGCTGGGTGCTGAGAGATGTATAGCAGAGTATTTGGAAGCTGGGTCCTGAGAGATGTATAGCAGAGCATGGGGAAGCTGGGTGCTGAGATATGTATAGCAGAGCATGGGGAAGCTGGGTGCTGAGAGATGTATAGCAGAGCATGGGGAAGCTGGGTGCTGAGATGTATAGCAGAGCATGGGGAAGCTGGGTGCTGAGAGATGTATAGCAGAGCATGGGGAAACTGGGTGCTGAGAGATGTATAGCAGAGCATGGGGAAGCTGGGTGCTGAGAGATGTATAGCAGAGCATGGGGAAGCTGGGTGCTGAGAGATGTATAGCAGAGCATGGGGAAGCTGGGTGCTGAGAGATGTATAGCAGAGCATGGGGAAGCTGGGTGCTGAGAGATGTATAGCAGAGCATGGGAAAGCTGGGTGCTGAGAGATGTATAGCAGAGCATGGGAAAGCTGGGTGCTGAGAGATGTATAGCAGAGTATGGGGAAGCTGAGTGCTGAGAGATGTATATCAGAGCATGGGGAAGCTGGGTGCTGAGAGATGTATAGCAGAGTATGGGGAAGCTGGGTGCTTAGAGATGTATAGCAGAGCATGGGGAAGCTGGGTGCTGAGAGATGTATAGCAGAGCATGGGGAAGCTGGGTGCTGAGAGATGTATAGCAGAGCATGGGAAAGCCGGGTGCTGAGAGATGTATAGCAGAGTATTTGGAAGCTGGGTGCTGAGAGATGTATATCAGAGCATGGGGAAGCTGGGTGCTGAGAGATGTATAGCAGAGTATGGGGAAGCTGGGTGCTTAGAGATGTATAGCAGAGCATGGGAAAGCTGGGTGCTGAGAGATGTATAGCAGAGTATGGGGAAGCTGAGTGCTGAGAGATGTATAGCAGAGCATGGGAAAGCTGGGTGCTGAGAGATGTATAGCAGAGCATGGGAAAGCTGGGTGCTGAGAGATGTATAGCAGAGTATGGGGAAGCTGAGTGCTGAGAGATGTATATCAGAGCATGGGGAAGCTGGGTGCTGAGAGATGTATAGCAGAGTATGGGGAAGCTGGGTGCTGAGAGATGTATAGCAGAGCATGGGAAAGCTGGGTGCTGAGAGATGTATAGCAGAGCATGGGAAAGCTGGGTGCTGAGAGATGTATAGCAGAGTATGGGGAAGCTGAGTGCTGAGAGATGTATATCAGAGCATGGGGAAGCTGGGTGCTGAGAGATGTATAGCAGAGTATGGGGAAGCTGGGTGCTTAGAGATGTATAGCAGAGCATGGGGAAGCTGGGTGCTGAGAGATGTATAGCAGAGCATGGGGAAGCTGGGTGCTGAGAGATGTATATCAGAGCATGGGGAAGCCGGGTGCTGAGAGATGTATAGCAGAGCATGGGGAAGCTGGGTGCTGAGAGATGTATAGCAGAGCATGGGAAAGTCGGGTGCTGAGAGATGTATAGCAGAGTATTTGGAAGCTGGGTGCTGAGAGATGTATAGCAGAGCATGGGGAAGCTGGGTGCTGAGAGATGTATAGCAGAGCATGGGAAAGCCGGGTGCTGAGAGATGTATAGCAGAGCATGGGAAAGCTGGGTGCTGAGAGATGTATAGCAGAGCATGGGAAAGCTGGGTGCTGAGATGTATAGCAGAGCATGGGGAAGCTGGGTGCTGAGAGATGTATAGCAGAGCATGGGAAAGCCGGGTGCTGAGAGATGTATAGCAGAGTATTTGGAAGCTGGGTGCTGAGAGATGTATAGCAGAGCATGGGGAAGCTGGGTGCTGAAAGATGTATAGCAGAGCATGGGAAAGCCGGGTGCTGAGAGATGTATAGCAGAGCATGGGAAAGCTGGGTGCTGAGAGATGTATAGCAGAGCATGGGAAAGCTGGGTGCTGAGATGTATAGCAGAGCATGGGGAAGCTGGGTGCTGAGAGATGTATAGCAGAGCATGGGAAAGCCGGGTGCTGAGAGATGTATAGCAGAGCATGGGGAAGCTGGGTGCTGAGAGATGTATAGCAGAGTATTTGGAAGCTGGGTCCTGAGAGATGTATAGCAGAGCATGGGGAAGCTGGGTGCTGAGATATGTATAGCAGAGCATGGGGAAGCTGGGTGCTGAGAGATGTATAGCAGAGCATGGGGAAGCTGGGTGCTGAGAGATGTATAGCAGAGCATGGGGAAGCTGGGTGCTGAGAGATGTATAGCAGAGCATGGGAAAGCTGGGTGCTGAGAGATGTATAGCAGAGCATGGGAAAGCTGGGTGCTGAGAGATGTATAGCAGAGCATGGGGAAGCTGGGTGCTGAGAGATGTATAGCAGAGCATGGGAAAGCCGGGTGCTGAGAGATGTATAGCAGAGCATGGGAAAGCCGGGTGCTGAGAGATGTATAGCAGAGCATGGGGAAGCTGGGTGCTGAGAGATGTATAGCAGAGCATGGGGAAGCTGGGTGCTGAGAGATGTATAGCAGAGCATGGGAAAGCTGGGTGCTGAGAGATGTATAGCAGAGCATGGGAAAGCTGGGTGCTGAGAGATGTATAGCAGAGCATGGGGAAGCTGGGTGCTGAGAGATGTATAGCAGAGTATGGGGAAGCTGGGTGCTGAGAGATGTATAGCAGAGCATGGGGAAGCTGGGTGCTGAGAGATGTATATCAGAGCATGGGGAAGCTGGGTGCTGAGAGATGTATAGCAGAGCATGGGGAAGCTGGGTGCTGAGAGATGTATAGCAGAGCATGGGGAAGCTGGGTGCTGAGAGATGTATAGCAGAGCATGGGAAAGCTGGGTGCTGAGAGATGTATAGCAGAGCATGGGGAAGCTGGGTGCTGAGAGATGTATAGCAGAGTATGGGGAAGCTGGGTGCTTAGAGATGTATAGCAGAGCATGGGGAAGCTGGGTGCTGAGAGATGTATAGCAGAGCATGGGGAAGCTGGGTGCTGAGAGATGTATATCAGAGCATGGGGAAGCCGGGTGCTGAGAGATGTATAGCAGAGCATGGGGAAGCTGGGTGCTGAGAGATGTATAGCAGAGCATGGGAAAGCCGGGTGCTGAGAGATGTATAGCAGAGTATTTGGAAGCTGGGTGCTGAGAGATGTATAGCAGAGCATGGGGAAGCTGGGTGCTGAGAGATGTATAGCAGAGCATGGGAAAGCCGGGTGCTGAGAGATGTATAGCAGAGCATGGGAAAGCTGGGTGCTGAGAGATGTATAGCAGAGCATGGGAAAGCTGGGTGCTGAGATGTATAGCAGAGCATGGGGAAGCTGGGTGCTGAGAGATGTATAGCAGAGCATGGGAAAGCCGGGTGCTGAGAGATGTATAGCAGAGTATTTGGAAGCTGGGTGCTGAGAGATGTATAGCAGAGCATGGGGAAGCTGGGTGCTGAGAGATGTATAGCAGAGCATGGGAAAGCCGGGTGCTGAGAGATGTATAGCAGAGCATGGGGAAGCTGGGTGCTGAGAGATGTATAGCAGATTATTTGGAAGCTGGGTCCTGAGAGATGTATAGCAGAGCATGGGGAAGCTGGGTGCTGAGAGATGTATAGCAGAGCATGGGAAAGCCGGGTGCTGAGAGATGTATAGCAGAGCATGGGAAAGCTGGGTGCTGAGAGATGTATAGCAGAGTATGGGGAAGCTGGGTGCTGAGAGATGTATAGCAGAGCATGGGGAAGCTGGGTGCTGAGAGATGTATAGCAGAGCATGGGGAAGCTGGGTGCTGAGAGATGTATAGCAGAGCATGGGAAAGCTGGATGCTGAGAGATGTATAGCAGAGCATGGGGAAGCTGGGTGCTGAGAGATGTATAGCAGAGCATGGGAAAGCTGGGTGCTGAGAGATGTATAGCAGAGTATGGGGAAGCTGGGTGCTGAGAGATGTATAGCAGAGCATGGGGAAGCTGGGTGCTGAGAGATGTATAGCAGAGCATGGGGAAGCTGGGTGCTGAGAGATGTATAGCAGAGCATGGGGAAGCTGGGTGCTGAGAGATGTATAGCAGAGCATGGGGAAGCTGGGTGCTGAGAGATGTATAGCAGAGCATGGGGAAGCTGGGTGCTGAGAGATGTATAGCAGAGCATGGGAAAGCTGGGTGCTGAGAGATGTATAGCAGAGCATGGGGAAGCTGGGTGCTGAGAGATGTATAGCAGAGCATGGGAAAGCTGGGTGCTGAGAGATGTATAGCAGAGCATGGGAAAGCTGGGTGCTGAGAGATGTATAGCAGAGTATGGGGAAGCTGGGTGCTGAGAGATGTATAGCAGAGCATGGGGAAGCTGGGTGCTGAGAGATGTATAGCAGAGCATGGGGAAGCTGGGTGCTGAGAGATGTATAGCAGAGCATGGGGAAGCTGGGTGCTGAGAGATGTATAGCAGAGCATGGGAAAGCTGGGTGCTGAGAGATGTATAGCAGAGCATGGGAAAGCTGGGTGCTGAGAGATGTATAGCAGAGCATGGGGAAGCTGGGTGCTGAGAGATGTATATCAGAGCATGGGAAAGCCGGGTGCTGAGAGATGTATAGCAGAGCATGGGGAAGCTGGGTGCTGAGAGATGTATAGCAGAGCATGGGGAAGCTGGGTGCTGAGAGATGTATAGCAGAGCATGGGGAAGCTGGATGCTGAGAGATGTATAGCAGAGCATGGGGAAGCTGGGTGCTGAGAGATGTATAGCAGAGCATGGGGAAGCTGGGTGCTGAGAGATGTATAGCAGAGCATGGGGAAGCTGGGTGCTGAGAGATGTATAGCAGAGCATGGGAAAGCCGGGTGCTGAGAGATGTATAGCAGAGCATGGGGAAGCCGGGTGCTGAGAGATGTATAGCAGAGCATGGGAAAGCCGGGTGCTGAGAGATGTATAGCAGAGCATGGGGAAGCTGGGTGCTGAGAGATGTATAGCAGAGCATGGGGAAGCTGGGTGCTGAGAGATGTATAGCAGAGCATGGGGAAGCTGGGTGCTGAGAGATGTATAGCAGAGCATGGGAAAGCTGGGTGCTGAGAGATGTATAGCAGAGCATGGGAAAGCTGGGTGCTGAGAGATGTATAGCAGAGCATGGGGAAGCTGGGTGCTGAGAGATGTATAGCAGAGCATATGAGCCTTTTTCCCTCAGCACAAAACATTACCATCCCCTGATTGTATCTTTGTCCCCCCTCATATATAGTTCTCCAAATACTATAATGGCCCCCACATAGCCTTCCATATAGTATAAAAGGTCCCACATAACCCTTTATATATTATAATGCTCCTCCATATTTTATAATGCACCTCCACAGACCATGTATAAAGTAGCCTCCATAGTCCTCCATATACAGTCATGGCCAAAAGTTTTGAGAATGCTACAAATATTAATTTTTACAAAGTCTACTGCTTCAGTTTTTCTAATCGCAATTTGCATATACTCCAGAATGTCATAAAGAGTGATCAGCTTAACAGCAATTACTAGCAAAGTCAATATTGGCTAAGAAAATGAACTTTAACCCCCAAAACACATTTCAACATCATTGCATTCCTGCCTTAAAAGGAGCAGCTAACATTGTTTTAGTGATTGTTCCATTAACACAGGTGTGGGTGTTGATGAGGACAGGGCTGGCGATCAATCACTCATGATTAAGTAAGAATGACACCACTGGACACTTTAAAAGGAGGCTGGTGCTTGGTATCATTGTTTCTCTTCAGTTAACCATCGTTATCTCTAAAGAAACACGTGCAGCCATCATTACTCTGCACAAAAATGGCCTAACAGGGAAGAGTATCGCAGCTACAAAGATTGCACCTCAGTCAGCAATCTATCGCATCATCAAGAACTTCAAGGAGAGAGCTTCCATTGTTGCCAAAAAGAGTCCTGGGCGCCCAAGAAGGACCAGCAAACGCCAGGACCGTATCTTAAAACTGTTTCAGCTGCGGGATCGGACTACCAGCAGTGCCGAGCTAGCTCAGCAATGGCAGCAGGCTGGTGTGAGGGCTTCTGCACGCACTGTGAGGTGGAGACTTTTTGAGCAAGGCCTGGTATCAAGGAGGGCAGCAAAGAAGCCACTTCTCTCCAGAAAAAACATCAGGGACCGACTGATATTCTGCAAAAGGTACAGGGAGTGGACTGCTGAGGACTGGGGTAAAGTCATTTTCTCAGATGAATCCCCTTTTCGATTGTTTGGGACATCTGGAAAAAAGCTTATTAGGAGAAGAAGAGGTGAGCACTACCACCAGTCTTGTCTCATGCCAACTGTTAAGCATCCTGAAACGATTCATGTGTGGGGTTGCTTCTCAGCCAAGGGAATCGCACCACTCACAGTCTGGCCTAAAAGCACAGCCATGAATAAAGAATGGTACCAGAATGTCCTCCAAGAGCAACTTCTCCCAACTGTCCAAGAGCAGTTTGGCGCCCAACAATGCCTTTTCCAGCATGATGGAGCACCCTGCCATAAAGCAAAGGTGATCACTAAATGGCTCATGGAACAAAACAGAGATTTTGGGTCCATGGCCTGGAAACTCCCCAGATCTTAATCCCGTTGAGAACTGGTGGACAAACAAAAACCAACAAATTCTGGCAAAATGCAAGCATTGCTTATGCAAGAATGGACAGCTATCAGTCAGGATTTGGTCCAGAAGTTGATTGAGAGCATGCCAGGGAGAATTGCAGAGGTCCTGAAGAAGGGTCAACACTGCAAATACTGACTTGCTGCATTAACTCATTCTAACTGTCAATAGAACCTTTTGGTCTCATAATATGATTGCAATTATATTTCTGTATGTGATGTAAACATCAGACAAACACAATTAAAAACCAGAGGGCAACAGATCATGTGAAAACTAATTGGTGCCATTCTCTAAACGTTTGGCCATGACTGTATTATAATGTAGCCCCCATAGTCCTATATGTATTATAATGCAGCCCCATGAATCATCATTTTGTATTATGCAGCCTTATACTCCTCCATGTATAATGCACCCCTATAGTCTATGTATAAGCTGTCCTTCATGTTTATTATGCAGTCCCATAGACCTCTATGTATCATGCAGCCAGTCCCACCAGGTGTTATGCAGCCAGCACCCCCAGGCCTCCATGTATCATGCAGCCAGTCCCACCAGGTGTCATGCAGCCAGCACCCCCCAGGGCATCTACGTGTCATGCAGCCAGTCCCACCAGGTGTCATGCAGCCAGCCCCGCCAGGGCCTCTACGTGTCATGCAGCCAGCCCTCCCCAGGGCCTCTACGTGTCATGCAGCCAGCCCCCCCCAGGGTCTCTACGTGTCATGCAGCCAGCCCCCCCAGGGCCTCTGCATGTCATGCAGCCTGCAAAATAAAAAATAACAAGTACCTCTCTTCTCCTTCCGACCCCTGCGACCGCGGTAGTTACGCCCCTGCCCCCATATGTCACACACCCTGCACCCTTCTCCCCATACAGCCTGCACCCCCATATCACACACACACACTACACACCCATATGTCACACACCCTGCCCCACATATCTCACCCTGCCTGTACCCCAACTTACTCCTCTCAAACACTCTGCACCCCTTCACACCCTTCTGTCACAGTCTGCAGCCCTCATATGCCACTCACCCTGCAGCCCCCTCCCCCTCATGTCCCCTCTTTTCTCATTACCAGTCATGTATCCAAAGTATCTTCTCCTGCATCTCCTCCCACAGTCACATGGGCATGACATCATCGCAGGTCCTGGTAGGGATGGATTCCGTCTGCCGTGCAGGAGCGCTTCTGCTCTGCTGCAGGTCAGGAACGCCTGGTGGCCTCTCCAGTTCAGGGGCCCCTCTGCCCCCTGCTGACACCGGGCCCCCCTGACTCACAGGCTGGCCCCCTAACGGTCGCGTGGTCGGCCACTACACAGCGGCACTACACATACGGGCCCGGCAGCCGGCTCTGCAGAGCAGCTGCCGGGCCCCTTTAACCCCACCCCACACTACACATGGGGGAGACAGAGAGCGCAACAGACCCCGCACTACACATGGGGGAGAGAGAGAGCGACAGACCCCGCACTACACATGAGAGGGGGAGAGAGAGAGCGACAGACCCCGCACTACACATGAGGGAGAGAGCGACAGATCCCACACTACACATGAGGGGGAGAGAGCGACAGACCCCGCACTACACATGAGGGAGAGAGAGAGCGACAGACCCCGCACTACACATGAGGGAGAGAGAGAGCGACAGACCCCGCACTACACATGAGGGAGAGAGAGAGCGACAGACCCCGCACTACACATGAGGGAGGGAGAGAGCGACAGACCCCGCACTACACATGAGGGAGGGAGAGAGCGACAGACCCCGCACTACACATGGGGGAGAGAGAGAGCGACAGACCCCGCACTACACATGGGGGAGAGAGAGCGACAGACCCCGCACTACACATGGGGGAGAGAGAGCGACAGACCCCGCACTACACATGGGGGAGAGAGAGCGACAGACCCCGCACAACACATGGGGGAGAGAGAGCGACAGACCCCGCACTACACATGGGGGAGAGAGAGCGACAGACCCCGCACTACACATGAGGGAGAGAGAGCGACAGACCCCGCACTACACATGAAGGAGAGAGAGCGACAGACCCCGCACTACACATGAGAGAGAGCGACAGACCCCGCACTACACATGGGGGAGAGAGAGAGACAGACCCCGCACTACACATGAGGGGGGGAGAGAGCGACAGACCCCGCACTACACATGAGGGAAAGAGAGTGACAGACCCCGCACTACACATGGGGGAGAGAGAGCGACAGACCCCGCACTACACATGGGGGAGAGAGAGCGACAGACCCCGCACTACACATGGGGGAGAGAGAGCGACAGACCCCGCACTACACATGGGGGAGAGAGAGCGACAGACCCCGCACTACACATGGGGGAGAGAGAGCGACAGACCCCGCACTACACATGGGGGAGAGAGAGCGACAGACCCCGCACTACACATGGGGGAGAGAGAGCGACAGACCCCGCACTACACACGAGGGAGAGAGAGCGACAGACCCCACACTACACACGAGGGAGAGAGAGAGAGCGACAGACCCCGCACTACACAGGAGGGAGAGAGAGCGACAGACCCCGCACTACACATGGGGGAGAGAGAGCGACATACCCCGCACTACACATGGGGGAGAGAGAGCGACAGACCCCGCACTACACATGGGGGAGAGAGAGCGACAGACCCCGCACTACACACGAGGGAGAGAGAGCGACAGACCCCACACTACACACGAGGGAGAGAGAGAGAGCGACAGACCCCGCACTACACATGAGGGAGAGAGCGACAGACCCCGCACTACACATGAGGGAGAGAGAGCGACAGACCCCGCACTACACATGAGGGAGAGAGAGCGACAGACCCCGCACTACACATGAGGGAGAGAGCGACAGACCCCGCACTACACATGAGGGAGAGAGAGCGACAGACCCCGCACTACACATGAGGGAGAGAGAGCGACAGACCCCGCACTACACATGGGGGAGAGAGAGCGACATACCCCGCACTACACATGGAGGAGAGAGAGAGCGACAGACCCCGCACTACACATGGGGGAGAGAGAGAGAGCGACAGACCCCGCACTACACAGGAGGGAGAGAGAGCGACAGACCCCGCACTACACATGGGGGAGAGGGAAACATGATTTATGATTAACTCCTTTAAAGCCGGACAATTTTAGGACCATTAAGAAAGTGTTGGAGTCTCCTCAGATCAGGTTCAGTCGGCGCCGAAAGAGGACGGAAGAAATCTACAGTTTATTACCTCCAATGATTTCCCCTTATTATCTTCACATATTTTGTGTTTTTAGTTGATTCTTTTTACATCACTTCATCCTCATTACAATAAAGGACTCTGTATTTTTTTTTCTTGATTGACCCATAAATGATGAATAAAGACGAAGACAAAATTATGGAGAAGATATTCAGCCTGAGTCTGGAGATAATCTTCCATCTTACTGGAGAGGTGAGAGGTTCTGATGTCATCACATTACATCATTATCTATGGGAATAACAGAGGATATGACCGGGGAGGTGAGAGGCTCTGATGTCATCACATTACATCATTATCTATGGGAATAACAGAGGATATGACCGGGGAGGTGAGAGGCTCTGATGTCATCACATTACATCATTATCTATGGGAATAACAGAGGATATGACCGGGGAGGTGAGAGGCTCTGATGTCATCACATTACATCATTATCTATGGGAATAACAGAGGATATGACCGGGGAGGTGAGAGGTTCTGATGTCATCACATTACATCATTATCTATGGGAATAACAGAGGATATGACCGGGGAGGTGAGAGGCTCTGATGTCATCACATTACATCATTATCTATGGGGATAACAGAGGATATGACCGGGGAGGTGAGAGGCTCAGATGTCATCACATTACATCATTATCTATGGGAATAACAGAGGATATGACCGGGGAGGTGAGAGGCTCTGATGTCATCACATTACATCATTATCTATGGGGATAACAGAGGATATGACCGGGGAGGTGAGAGGCTCTGATGTCATCACATTACATCATTATCTATGGGGATAACAGAGGATATGACCGGGGAGGTGAGAGGCTCTGATGTCATCACATTACATCATTATCTATGGGAATAACAGAGGATATGACCGGGGAGGTGAGAGGCTCTGATGTCATCACATTACATCATTATCTATGGGAATAACAGAGGATATGACCGGGGAGGTGAGAGGTTCTGATGTCACCACATTACATCATTATCTATGGGAATAACAGAGGATATGACCGGGGAGGTGAGAGGCTCTGATGTCATCACATTACATCATTATCTATGGGAATAACAGAGGATATGACCGGGGAGGTGAGAGGCTGTGATGTCATCACATTACATCATTATCTATGGGGATAACAGAGGATATGACCGGGGAGGTGAGAGGCTCTGATGTCATCACATTACATCATTATCTATGGGAATAACAGAGGATATGACCGGGGAGGTGAGAGGTTCTGATGTCACCACATTACATCATTATCTATGGGAATAACAGAGGATATGACCGGGGAGGTGAGAGGTTCTGATGTCATCACATTACATCATCATCTATGGGAATAACAGAGGATATGACCGGGGAGGTGAGAGGCTCTGATGTCATCACATTACATCACTATCCATGGGGATAACAGAGGATATGACCGGGGAGGTGAGAGGCTCTGATGTCATCACATTACATCATTATCTATGGGGATAACAGAGGATATGACCAGGGAGGTGAGAGGCTCTGATGTCATCACATTACATCATTATCTATGGGAATAACAGAGGATATGACCGGGGAGGTGAGAGGTTCTGATGTCACCACATTACATCATTATCTATGGGAATAACAGAGAATATGACCGGGGAGGTGAGAGGCTGTGATGTCATCACATTACACCATTATCTATGGGGATAACAGAGGATATGACCGGGGAGGTGAGAGGCTGTGATGTCATCACATTACATCATTATCTATGGGAATAACAGAGAATATGACCGGGGAGGTGAGAGGCTCTGATGTCATCACATTACATCATTATCTATGGGAATAACAGAGGATATGACCGGAGAGGTGAGAGGCTCTGATGTCATCACATTACATCATTATGTATGGGAATAACAGAGGATATGACCGGGGAGGTGAGAGGTTCTGATGTCATCACATTACATCATTATCTATGGGGATAACAGAGGATATGACCGGGGAGGGGAGAGGTTCTGATGTCATCACATTACATCATTATCTATGGGGATAACAGAGAATATGACCGGGGAGGTGAGAGGCTCTGATGTCATCACATTACACCATTATCTATGGGGATAACAGAGGATATGACCGGGGAGGTGAGAGGCTCTGATGTCATCACATTACATCATTATCTATGGGAATAACAGAGGATATGACCGGGGAGGTGAGAGGCTCTGATGTCATCACATTACACCATTATCTATGGGGATAACAGAGGATATGACCGGGGAGGTGAGAGGCTCTGATGTCATCACATTACATCATTATCTATGGGGATAACAGAGGATATGACCGGGGAGGGGAGAGGTTCTGATGTCATCACATTACATCATTATCTATGGGAATAACAGAGGATATGACCGGGGAGGTGAGAGGCTCTGATGTCATCACATTACATCATTATCTATGGGGATAACAGAGGATATGACCGGGGAGGTGATGGACTCTGGAAATGTCTGTAGTGATATTATTAATGTCTCCACACTCAGGATTACACAGTAGTGAAGACCTCTAGTGATCGCTGTCAGGCCTCTGTGTGTGAAGGACGGGGGGGAACCCTGAGCCCAATCCCGGGGCCTCCACCTCACCCCCGGATACATGAGGACATCAATGACCAGAAGATCCTAGAGCTCACCAACAAGATGCTGGAGCTGCTGACTGGAGAGGTGACACTGCTGGGAATGCTGGGACATTATACAGGACGGCACTGGAGGATTCTGGGTGATGACGGTATCATTGTGTTGTCAGGTTCCTATAAGGTGTCAGGACGTCACCGTCTATTTCTCCATGGAGGAGTGGGAGTATCTAGAAGGACACAAGGAGCAGTACAAGGAGGTGATGATGGAGGAGCCCCAGCCCCGCACATCACCAGGTAATAGACAGGACTGAATACACCCGGCCTATAATTATCTGTATGTAATAATGATGTCCGTCCTGTCTGTGTCTCCTGCAGGTCTCTCCAGTACGAGGACGACCCCAGAGAGATGTCCCGCTCCTCCTCCTCCTCCACAGGATCCTCAGGTAGATGGAGATCTCCCCTATGAGGTGTAGACGGCTGTGACCTCCTTGTGTTCAGTCTTGTTTTCTCCTCCAGTATTAGATGTTTTATACTTGTGTAATGAGAGCGGTGGAGACGGCAGGATCACAGCTGACCACAGGCCTCACATACAAATCTGTGGTCCAGACAAAAATTGCTATTTCATTATCTAACTGGAGACTGCAAATCCGTGGTCCAGCCCCATATTGACATCTCATCGTGTAAATACTGATTATTAATTTAGTGACAGGTGTGGGCGTCTGGTTGTGAAGCAGCTGGTTAAGAGGGGAAAGATATATTAAACATGAGTAGTTAATCCCACGATTGTGGTGGAAGGGGGCATAGGCGCGGTGTTTGAGCTGTACGTGGGGTAGGTGGTAATGTTCCTGCAAGCTCTATTATTATTTATTATTATAGTGCCATTAATTTCATGGCGCTTTACAAGTGAAAAAGTGTATACATAAAAACCAGTACAACAATCATAAACTGTACAAAACAGACTGGTATAGGAGGAGAGGACCCTGCCCGTGAGGGCTCAGTCTACAGGGAAAGGGTGAGGGTTCAATAGGTGAGGACAGAGCTGGTTGCGCAGTGATGTACTGGACTGAGGGTTATTGTAGGTTGTAGGCTTGTCGGAAGAGGTGGGTCTTAGGTTCCTCTTGAAGCTTTTCATGGTAGGAGAGAGTCTGATAAGCTGGGGTAGAGCGTTCCAGAGTATGGGGGAGGCACGGGAGAAATCTTGTATGCTATTGTGGGAAGAGGTGTTAAGAGAGGAGTAGAGAAGGAGATCTTGTGAGGATCCGAGGTTATATGCAGGTAGGTACCGGGAGAGTAGGTCACAGATGTAAAGGGTGCTTTACACGCTGCGACATCGCTAGCGATCTCGTTAGCGATGTGACACGCCAGATCGCAGATGTGACCTGCCGAGATCGCACATAGGTCATTTTTATAGCGCCGGTCACATGTGCGATCTTGGCACATCGCATCTGCGATCTGGCGTGTCACATTGCTAATGAGATCGCTAGCTATGTCGCAGCGTGTAAAGCACCCTTAAGGAGGAGACAGGTTGTGGATGGCTTTGTAGGTCATGGTTAATGTTTTGAACTGTAGTCTTTGGGCAATGGGAAACCAGTGAAGGGATTGGCAGAGTGGCGAGGCTGAGGAATAGCGAGGGGAGAGGTGGATCAAGCTGGCTGCAGAGTTCAGGATAGATTGGAGGGGTGCAAGAGTGTTGGAGGGGAGGCCAGAGAGCAGGAGGTTGCAGTAATCGAGGTGGGAGATGATGAGATCATGTACTAATGTTTTTGCTGATTTTTGGTTAAGGAAGGTACGGATCCGGGAGATATTTTTGAGTTGTAGTCGGCATGAGGTGAAGGGGGCTTGGATGTGCAGCTTGAAGGATAGAGCAGAGTCGAGGGTTACTCCATGGCAACGAGCTTGTGAGACTGGGGAGAGTGAGCAGCCATCAACTTTGATGGATAGGCTTGGTGGAAGAGTTGAATGAGGAGGAGGAAAGACAATTCTGTTTTCTCCATGTTAAGCTTTAGGAATCGCGCAGAGAAGAAAAGTGAAATAGCAGACAGACATTGTGGGCTTTTGGTTACTAAGGAGGTAATGTCAGGTCCAGAGAGGTAGATCTGAGTATCATCGGCATAGAGATGATGCTGAAAGCCTTGGGACTTTATGAGCAGTCCCAGACCGAAGCTGTAGATGGAGAACAGCAGGGGTCCAAGAACTGAACCTTGGGGGACACCAAAGGATAGAGGGTGGGATGAGGTGGTGTGAGAGTGGGAGACGCTGAAAGTTCGGTCGGTTAGGTATGAAGAGATCCAAGATTGGGCATCACAGACTTGGTCCTGAGAGGAGAGAATCTGTAATAGGAGGGAGTGTTCTACTGTGTCGAAGGCATCGAAGGCAAAGGACAGGTCCAGGAGGAGGAGGAGGACAGAGCAGTGTCGCTTGGCTTTGGCAGTTAGTAGATCATTGGTGACTTTAGTTTGGGCAGTTTCTGTAGAGTGATGTAGCCGGAAGCCAGATTGTAACCGGTCAAAGAGGGAGCAGGAGGATAGGTATAAGGACAGCTCAAGATGGATTTGCTGTTCCAGTAGTTTTGAGGCATAAGGGATATGGGGCCGTAGCTAGACACAGAGGATGGGTTAAGAGAGGGCTTTTTAAGGATCGGTGTGATCGAAGCATGTTTAAAGCATGAAGGGAATATACCAGTTGATAGTGATAGGTTGAATAGATGGGTTAGGGCTGGGATGAGGACTGCGGTGATGTTGGGGATGAGGTGCGATGGGAGCGGGTCAAGTGTACAGGGCATGTCCTATCCAAAGACAACTGACAACTTCCGTTACCGGGCGGGCTACTCCGCTCCTTTTCTTTGGCAGCCTCACAATGGTATGACTTGTAGATGAGGGTCAGATAGAGCATGTGCTACAGTTGACAGCAAGCTCTGCATCAAGTGGCCTCTCCTCTTCCTCAACATCACACACAGTACAGTCTTCGGAGGTGGCACCCCAATTAGTCTTATTCTCCCCGTGTCACAACTCTCCAACCATTCAGTGACTGTGGGGAATCACAGATGAGCGAGTCTTCAGCGCTGTTCACACATTCTATCCCATGACTATCAGAGGTTTTTCCAAAGATTCCCAGACTCGAGGAGGAAAGCATCTGCACTGATGCCCAAAATCTTTGTCAATTGGAACCGGGCCCGAACAAAATTGTGTGCTAGCATGATCCAGACCCTCGCCAACAGACGCTATCCCCCGGGGGTGGAGGTGATGATGTTGATACTCGGATACCTGAGGAGCACGCTTAATGTACTGTGCTATGAAGGCAGGAAGAGGAGGAAGAATGACTCTCAGGGCGATGAGTGGGACAACAGCGAGGATGATGATGAGGTTGTAGATCCCACTTAGTGTGAATCCAGAGACATGCAGCCAAGTAGCTCAGGAGAGGAGGAAGACGAGGTGGTTACATTGCTGCTTTCCGAGCAAACTCGTAGTAATGCAACCACGCCAAGCGCTTCATTCTCAGCCAAACCCTGCGGGTAGGCAGTTCGTAGGAGGGGTTGCATAGCCTGGGGATTTTTTTTTTTTTTTTTGAGATTGCAAAGAATGACCCAACTTACATTATCTGCCAACTTTGTTAAAGAAAACGAATCAGTAGAGGCAGAAATTCCAATAATTTGACTTCTACCTGAATGAAACTGCACATCCACAACCTACATGAGTTATTCTGGGTATTTTACTGCTCTAAAACACCTTGCTTACTACCGGCCACCACATCAACTCTGTCTGCTGCTTCTGCCTCCTCCATTACCGTGGCAAGGGTTCTCACACAGGTCTCCGGCCGCAGACCCTCCACTTGTGTTCCTGCTACAGTCAGGGTGAGTGAGAGCCTATCACCTGTTACGGAAATGGACATGCCAGGTGCTTTTGACAGATGTCAGACACAGAGCAAACCACATCTTTCTCAACCCACCATAACATCTCCGCCTAGGCCTCCCTCCCAGTCCATCAGTTTGTTGGCCACTGAAATGCTGCGTTTCCACCTTGTGGACAGAGTCGGTTTCTGAAAGTTGATGGCCGTCGCAGTCCTCCAGTTGCCATTATTTCTCTAATAAAGCTGTGCCAGAACCAGACCAGTGTGTTGCAGGAAACATTGCCTGTTCCTGGAAGACTCTGTGACAGCCAGGGTGCATTTCACCACTGACACCTGGACCAGCAAGCGTGGCCAGGGGCGTCACGTCTCACTCACTGGGTGACTCTGGTGGCTGCTGGGGCAAGGGGCTGCTCCACAAGTCCTGGAATCTGCAAGGCTTGCGGGACAAACCTCTGTATCTATCACTTCCTTCACTGCTTCGGCTTCCTCCACCTCTTTTAGGGCCTCCACCTGCGCCCTTAACCGTACATTAATGTAACACGTGTTCCAACAGTTCAGAGAGCACCCTTCCTCCATACAGGGCTCAACGCAGTCAGGCAGTGTGCAAGGTAAAATGCATTTGACAACACAGTCACACAGCTGAAGAGTTGTGGACAGCTATCCAGGCCGAGTTTCAGCATTCGCTGTCTCCACTGAACCTGGAGCCAGGGAAGGCAGTGTGCAATAATGGTGCAAACCTGGTGGCGGCCCTACACTGCACCGGTGCAACCTCACACATGTGCCCTGCATGGCTCATGTCCTCAATTTGGTTGTACAGCAATTTCTAGGCCATTATCCCAGCCTGGATGCGCTGCTGCAGAAGACATGGTCGCTGTGTGCTCACTTCAGCTGTTCACACACCGTAGTTAATCGATTTGTATCGCAACAGAGGTCTTTTGGCCTACCGGTTAACCGATTGATATGTGACGTGCCAACATGGTGGAATTCCACTCTGCATATGTTGTAGTGACTTTGGCAGCAGCGATGAGCCCTGCAGCAGTAGGTCATGACACATAGCCTGGACCAACGCAGTACGGTTGTGGGGTAAATCATATTTGCAGAGTGGGCACAGATGAAGGACCTCTGCATCCTTTTGTAGAGGAATGGCTACTAAGATGGTTACCACCGATAATGACGTCCTTCCCATCACTATTTTGGTGGTCTACATGCTGCAGCACACTTTTGAATAGCCTGCGGGAGGAAGTAATGGTAACAGAGGAGGAAGCAGAGAAGGATGCGGAAGGGAAACTAATATCTCTAAGGTCCAGACTGTTGTTGCGCAGGCGAGGTGGCATGAGAGGGTGGAGTACAGCAATCGAGGGGGTCTCATGGTACCAGACAAACTGTTAGTGAAGGTGCAGGAACCAAGGAGCAAATAAAGGAAGAAGAGGTGATGGGTGCGCAACAATCCGTAGATGAAGAAGATATTTATCCCCTCCTCTGGTTTCCGTGGTTGGTGGGAGGAGACGGAGGAAGCAAGCTTGAGTGTTACCTTGCCACCAACACACCATCGACTTGTACCTTATGGAAGTGTCCGACACATGAGCGCCTTCTTGCTGCACTCTCTGGACATGATTCCCGAATTGTTACCATTAGAAATTGTGCTGACTACTTGGCTGGCTTAGATCCACGGTACAAGAGTAAATTTTGCCAGATGCTTCTTCCTCTGGAAAGTGAAGCATGCTGGAGTATCAAACCAACTTGTACACAATCTTTAGAGTGGTGTTCCCAAGACGGCAGTGAGGCCCACAGTGTGCATTGCTATTCTAGACTTTGAAACCCGGGAACATCGAGTCGTTATTGCAGAAATTTTAGCAGCAGTTTAAGTGGCAGAAGCACTTTCTGTGAGGTGTGGCACATGTTGTTTTTAGACCACCCCATGCACCAGCAGAACAGAGGACACATGGTAAGCGACTGGAGAGGATGGTGCAGGAGTATCTAGAGATCAATATTGATGCCACTAGGGGTAGGACTGACACTTTGCATTTTGGCCTTCAAAAATGGAAGAGTTGCCTGAGCTTGTCAGTCATGCCTTGGAGGGTTTGTCATGCCCGGCAGACAGCGTTCTTTCAGAGGGTGTCTTTAGCGCTGCTGGTGGTATCATGACAGATAAGAGCTTCCGGCTGTCCCCTGAAAGTGTAGACCACCTAACTTTCATCAAGATGAACTACTCATGGATCAGGAATGATGTTTCCACCCCGGTCGCAGGCTGTGAACACTAGGAGATGGTGTAGTTTTCAGTGTGCTGCATTGATCTTGCATTATTGCAGTCTGTGACACCTTTGTCGTGGCGTCTGTTGACTTGTGTGGGGAGGATGGAGGGGAAGATGACCAGGTCATTACTGGATGTAGAGATTGGGGGGGTTAGTAGGAGGTGAAGAATTACAATATAGGAGTAAAGGTGAAGAGCAACGGAAGTTTACAGTGACTGTGGATCCAGTTCCCTTCTGGTTCAGTTCTGGTCTAATTCATTATAGAACACGTATAGATGCACAAGCAGATTAGATACAAAATCTATTCTTAGAAGTGCGCTCAGGTGTGACCCAGAGGAAGGGGACGGTACTAGTGATAAGCGAGTATATTCACTACTATTCGCTACTCGCACGGATAGTAGTACGGTATTCGGGTTACTCGTTACATTGCGAGTTTTTCTGTATTCACCTCGCAATATTTGTTTATCCCGCCCAGAAGATTTGGCGCCTGATTTGTAGCCAATAAACGTGCTCGGCTTCTCAACCAATCTCAGTAAATGCCGCAGCCATCTTGGTTATGGCATTACTGTGATTGGCTGGTCTATAAAAGCCCTTCTGTTGCATGTTTTTTTTGTTTGTTTTTTGCTGCATCTTTGAGGTGACCACTAAGATGCAGCATGTCAATTCTTTTTGCGTTTTTTGTCACTGCGTTTCAGAGGACTGGCAGATTAATCCCCTCTGACTTCGGGTCGGCGTGAGATTGATCGCTGGTATCTGGCCAGATGCTGTTCCACATATACAGTGTATGGGGAACAGAATCCGGGGAAAAAGGGTAAGAGCAAGCGCTTCATACTCACCGATCACCGGGGCGGGTGTCACACTGCTCCCTTTGTAGCTTTTTCACCGGCTTCTGTGATTGGTTGCAGTCAGAGGCGCCTCCATGTGCTTTTATATCGTGCAGTAAAATAAATTTAAAAAAATGGCGTGTAGTTCCCCCAATTTTGATGCCCAACCAAGATAAAGCCCACAGCTGGGGGCTGATATTCTCAGACTGGGGAGGCCTCTGGTTATTCGGCTGCCCCCAAACTAAAAATATCATTTTGTAGCTGCCTGGAATTGCCGCATCCATTAGATGCGACAGTCTTGGCATTTTACCCAGCTCATTCCGATTGCCCTGCTGCAGTGGCAATTGGGGTAATAAAGAGTTAATAGAAACCCATAGCTGCCACTAAGTCCTAGATTAGTGATGGCAGGCGTCTAAGACACCCAACCCCCATCATTAATCTGTAAGTGAACGTAAATAAACACAAACATCCAAAAAATGCTTTTTCTTCGGCGCTCCATTGGGAGACCCAGACAATTGGGTGTATAGCACTGCCTCCGGAGGCCACACAAAGCATTACACTAAAGTGTAAGGCCCCTCCCCTTCTGGCTATACACCCCCCGTGGGATCACGGGCTGCTCAGTTTTCAAGCTTTGTGCGAAGGAGGTCAGACATCCACGCATAGCTCCACTGTTTAGTCAGCAGTAGCTGCTGACTATATCGGATGGAAGAAAAGAGAGCCCATATAGGGCCCCCAGCATGCTCCCTTCTCACCCCACTTGCGGTTTGTAAGGTTGAGGTACCCATTGCGGGTACGGAGGCTGGAGCCCACATGCTGCTTTCCTTCCCCATCCCCCTGAGGGGCTCTGAGGAAGTGGGATCTTACCGGCCCCCAAGCCCTGAGGCCGGGCTCCATCCACAGACCCATAGAACCTGCTGGATACGGAGCTGGGTACCGTTCAGGGACAAGGCCCTGCAACTTTCAGGTACTCTGTGTCCCCGTATGGACAGGCCGCGCACACTCCAGACTTGCTGGGTGTGCTAGTGCGCCGGGGACAGTAGCGCTGCGCGCTGGGGTTTGAGTCACAGCAGCTTAGCTGAGTGACTTTATGTGTTGGGAACTACCGCGCCGGCCGCTCCGGGAGCGGCGGCGCGGCTGGGACTTGTAGTGCGCCGGGGACTTAGCGCCGACCGTGCTTTTACGACGGCGGCGCTTATAAATCTAGTCCCCGGCTTTTGCGGCCTAGCTCCGCTTCGTTCCCGCCCCCACCCTGTCAATCAGGGAAGGGGACAGACGCTGTGCAATCGTCAGCGCCGAGGGCTGGAGCCTTATTTACATGCTCCAGCCCTCTCACTGGACACAGTGGGACGCAGGTTTCCCGCACTTTGTCTGCACACGCCCAGTGCCCGCCCCCCCCTCCACAGGACGCCGGCAGCCATTCCTGCATGCAGTCTGGCTGGAGGACGGACACAGGCTCTGGGAGACCCAGACTAGGGATTTCTGGCGACCACACACCCGCGTTTAGCGGGCGGTAAGCAGCACATTAGTGCTGGCCCCACTAGTGCCACAGTGTTATATTGGTGTACTTTTTCCTGTACCAGATATATATATATATATATACTGCACTGCACGGTCGCTTCTTGGCTGTATACCCTATATTGCTCTGAGGAGACAACAACATGTCATCCACAAAACGCAAGGGTGCCAAGGCACAGGCTGTATACACTGCTTGTACAGCATGTGGGGCTAATCTACCGGCAGGCTCCAACGACTCCCATTGTGTGCAATGTTCAGTCCCAGTGGCACTTCGTCAGCCAGAGCCTATGGTGGTAGTGGCCCAGGCAGAGACGCCTGTGAACCCTGCCCCGGTGACGGGGACAGAATTTGCAGTTTTTGCTGATAAGATGTCTGTGACTATGACAAAAATCCTAGAGACCTTGCAGTCCAGGCCAGTTGCTCAGACCATGGACACTGCTGTGTCTATGCTCCCCGGTCCCCCTCAGTTGGAACTAATCCGTACTTCAAGGGGGTCCCAGGCATCACAGGCTGAAGACTCTGACTCGGATGACAGTCCCAGGCCGCCTAAGCGAGCTCGCTGGGAGAGACCCTCCACGTCATCACGCGGGTCAGGGTCTCAGCGAGAAGGGTCTCTATATGATGAGACAGAGATGGGTGATCAGGAGTCTAGTCCTGAGACCGCTCTCAATCTGGATACGCCAGATGGTGACGCCATGGTAAATGACCTTATAGCGGCCATCAATAGGCTGTTGGATATTTCTCCCCCAGCCCCTTCAGCAGAGGAGGCAGCTGCACAGCAGGAGAAGTTCCACTTCAGGTATCCCAAGCGTAAACTGAGTACTTTTCTGGACCACGCTGACTTCAGAGAATCAGTCCAGAAACACCATGCTTATCCGGACAAGCGTTTCTCCAAACGTCTTAAGGATACACGTTATCCCTTTCCCCCTGACGTGGTCAAACGCTGGACCCAGTGTCCAAAGGTGGACCCCCCAATCTCCAGGCTTGCGGCTAGATCCATAGTTGCAGTGGAAGATGGGGCTTCACTTAAAGATGCCACTGACAGACAGATGGACCTTTGGTTGAAATCTGTCTATGAAGCTATCGGCACGTCGTTTGCTCCAGCATTCGCAGCCGTGTGGGCACTCCAAGCTATTTCAGCTGGTCTTGCGCAGGTGGACTCTGTCATACGTACATCAGTGCCGCAAGTGGCGTCCTTAACCTCGCAAATGTCTGCATTTGCGACTTACGCTATCAATGCTGTCCTGGACTCTACGAGCCGTACGTCAGTGGCGTCCGCCAACTCTGTGGTTTTACGCAGAGCCTTGTGGTTAAAGGAATGGAAAGCAGATTCTGCTTCCAAAAAATGCTTAACCAGTTTGCCATTATCTGGAGACAGACTGTTTGGTGAGCAATTGGCTGAAATCATTAAACAGTCCAAGGGTAAGGATTCTTCCTTACCCCAGCCCAGATCAAGCAAACCTCAACAGAGGAGGGGACAGTCGAGGTTTCGGTCCTTTCGAGGCTCGGGCAGGTCCCAATTCTCCTCGTCCAAAAGGACTCAGAAGGAACAGAGGAGCTCAGATTCCTGGCGGGCTCAATCATGCCCAAAGAAGGCAGCCGGAGGAACCGCTACCAAGGCGGCTGCCTCATGACTTTCGGCCTCCTCTCTCCACATCCTCGGTCGGTGGCAGGCTCTCCCGCTTTCGCGACATTTGGCTGCCACAGGTCAAGGACCGGTGGGTAACAGACATTTTGTCTCACGGGTACAGGATAGAGTTCAGTTCTCGTCCTCCGCCTCGGTTCTTCAGAACTTCCCCACATCCCGACCGAGCAGATGCCCTTCTGCAGGCGGTGGATTCTCTAAGAGCAGAAGGAGTGGTGGTCCCTGTTCCTTTTCGGGAACAAGGACAAGGTTTTTACTCCAATCTCTTTGTGGTGCCAAAAAAGGACGGCTCATTCCGTCCTGTTCTGGACCTAAAACTGCTCAACAAGCATGTGAACGCAAGGCGGTTCCGGATGGAATCCCTCCGCTCAGTCATTGCCTCAATGTCTCAAGGAGATTTCCTGGCATCAATAGACATCAAAGATGCTTATCTCCACGTGCCGATTGCTACAGAGCACCAACGCTTTCTACGCTTCGTGATAGGAGACGACCATCTTCAGTTCGTAGCTCTGCCATTTGGTCTGGCGACAGCCCCACGGGTGTTCACCAAGGTCATGGCGGCAGTGGTAGCAGTCTTGCACTCTCAGGGACACTCCGTGATCCCTTACTTGGACGATCTACTTGTCAAAGCACCCTCTCAAGAGGCATGCCAACTCAGCCTGAATGTTGCACTGGAGACTCTCCAGACGTTCGGGTGGATCATCAACTTCTCAAAGTCAAATCTGTCACCGACCCAATCACTAACGTATCTTGGCATGGAGTTTCATACTCTCTCAGCGATCGTGAAGCTTCCGCTGGACAAGCAGCGGTCACTACAGACTGGGGTGCAGGCTCTCCTTCAAAGTCAGTCCCACCCCTTAAGGCGCCTCATGCACTTCCTAGGGAAGATGGTGGCAGCAATGGAGGCAGTCCCGTTTGCGCAGTTTCATCTGCGCCCGCTTCAGTGGGACATTCTCCGCCAATGGGACGGGAAGTCAACATCCTTGGACAAGGAAGTCTCCCTTTCCCAGACGGTCAAGGACTCTCTGCAATGGTGGCTTCTTCCCACCTCATTATCACAAGGAAGATCCTTCCTACCCCCATCCTGGGCAGTGGTCACAACAGACGCGAGTCTGTCAGGGTGGGGAGCAGTTTTTCTCCACCACAGGGCTCAGGGGACGTGGACTCAGCAGGAGTCCACCCTTCAGATCAATGTTCTGGAAATCAGGGCAGTGTATCTTGCCCTACTGGCATTCCAGCACTGGCTGGAAGGAAAGCAAATCCGAATTCAGTCGGACAACTCCACAGCGGTGGCATACATCAACCACCAAGGAGGGACACGCAGTCGGCAAGCCTTCCAGGAAGTCCGACGGATTCTGATGTGGGTGGAGGACAGAGCATCCACCATATCCGCGGTTCACATCCCGGGCGTGGAAAACTGGGAAGCAGACTTCCTCAGTCGCCAGGGTATGGACGCAGGGGAATGGTCCCTTCACCCGGACGTGTTTCAGGAAATATGTCGCCGCTGGGGGGTGCCGGACGTCGACTTAATGGCGTCTCGGCACAACAACAAGGTCCCGACATTCATGGCGCGGTCTCGCGATCAAAGAGCTCTGGCGGCAGACGCCTTAGTGCAAGATTGGTCGCAGTTCCGGCTCCCTTATGTGTTTCCACCTCTGGCACTCTTGCCCAGAGTGCTACGCAAGATCAGATCCGATTGCAGCCGCGTCATACTCGTCGCCCCAGACTGGCCGAGGAGGGCGTGGTATCCGGATCTGTGGCATCTCACGGTCGGCCAACCGTGGGCACTACCAGACCGACCAGACTTACTGTCCCAAGGGCCGTTTTTCCATCGGAATTCTGCGGCCCTGAACCTGACTGTGTGGCCATTGAATCCTGGATCCTAGCGTCTTCAGGATTATCCCAAGGGGTTGTTGCCACCATGAGACAGGCTAGGAAGTCCACGTCTGCTAAGATCTACCATAGAACGTGGAAGATTTTCTTATCCTGGTGCTCTGCACAAGGAGTATCCCCCTGGCCATTCCAGTTACCTAATTTTCTTTCCTTCCTGCAAGCTGGGTTGGAAAAGGGCTTGTCGCTCGGCTCCCTTAAAGGGCAAGTCTCGGCACTATCCGTGTTTTTTCAGAAGCGTCTAGCACGACTTTCTAAGGTGCGTACGTTCCTGCAGGGCGTTTGTCATATCGTCCCTCCGTACAGGCGGCCATTAGATCCATGGGATCTAAACAGGGTACTAGTTGCTCTCCAGAAGCCGCCCTTCGAGCCTCTGAAGGATGTTTCACTTTCGCGACTCTCACAGAAAGTGGCCTTTCTGGTAGCGATCACATCTCTTCGGAGAGTGTCTGAGCTAGCAGCGCTGTCATCCAAGGCTCCCTTCCTGGTGTTCCACCAGGACAAGGTAGTGCTGCGCCCCATTCAAGAGTTTCTCCCTAAGGTAGTATCCTCTTTTCATCTTAATCAGGATATCTCCTTGCCTTCCTTTTGTCCTCATCCAGTTCATCGGTATGAAAAGGATTTGCATTTGTTAGATCTGGTGAGAGCACTCAGAATCTACATTTCCCGCACGGCGCCCCTGCGCCGCTCGGATGCACTCTTTGTCCTTGTCGCTGGTAAGCGCAAAGGGTCGCAGGCTTCCAAAGCCACCCTTGCTCGATGGATCAAAGAACCAATTCTTGAAGCCTACCGTTCTGCGGGGCTTCCAGTTCCGTCAGGGCTGAAGGCCCACTCAACCAGAGCTGTGGGTGCGTCCTGGGCTTTACGACACCAGGCTACGGCTCAACAGGTGTGCCAGGCAGCTACCTGGTCGAGTCTGCACACTTTCACCAAACATTATCAGGTGCATACCTATGCTTCGGCGGATGCCAGCCTAGGTAGAAGAGTCCTGCAGGCGGCAGTTGCCTCCCCGTAGGGGAGGGCTGTCTTTGCAGCTCTAACATGAGGTATTTCTTTACCCACCCAGGGACTGCTTTTGAACGTCCCAATCGTCTGGGTCTCCCAATGGAGCGCCGAAGAAGAAGGGAATTTTGTTACTTACCGTAAATTCCTTTTCTTCTAGCTCCTATTGGGAGACCCAGCACCCGCCCTGTTGTCCTTCGGGATTTTTGTTTTTTTCGGGTACACATGTTGTTCATGTTGAACGGTTTGCAGTTCTCCGATGTTGCTTCGGAGTGAATTTGTTTAAACCAGTTATTGGCTTTCCTCCTTCTTGCTTTAGCACTAAAACTGAGCAGCCCGTGATCCCACGGGGGGTGTATAGCCAGAAGGGGAGGGGCCTTACACTTTTTAGTGTAATGCTTTGTGTGGCCTCCGGAGGCAGTGCTATACACCCAATCGTCTGGGTCTCCCAATAGGAGCTAGAAGAAAAGGAATTTACGGTAAGTAACAAAATTCCCTTCATTTGAAATAAAACACAAAAAGCCCCCTCTTTCAACACTTTATTAACTCCCAAACACCCCTCCAGGTCCGACATAATCCACACGAGGTCCCGCGGCAATTCAGCTCTACTACATCTGACGCTGACAGCGAGCGCCATAGAACATGACTGTCCACTGTGAGCTCCATGCAGAAAGTGAAGTGAGCCACACGACAAGCGGTGACTTCACTCGGGTGATTTGCGGTCACAGCTGGAATCCTTGTGTCCTGGAGTCCGCGGTTGAAGGGAGACGCAGGTGGAGGACTCGCCTGAGTGACGTCACCGCTGATCACGCATCTCACTTCAGTCGCAGCGGCCTGATTTGCGGTCACAGGTGGAGGACTCCAGCTGTGACCGGAACTCACCTGAGTAACTTCACCGCTTATCGATCGGCTCATTTCACTTGCTGCGTGGAGCTCACAGTGGGCAGTCTTGTTCTATGGCGCTCGCTGTGAGCGTCAGATGTAGCAGTGCTGGACACGTCGTGGGACCTTGTGTGGATTACGTCGGACCTGGAGGGGTGTTTGGGGGGGTTAATAAAGTAGTGACAATGGATACTTTTTGTCTTTCAGACCCGCAACACACATCCGTTTAATTTGTACGTGTGCGGTACGTATTTGCACGTACCGGAGACACGTACACACGGAGACCTATGTTATTCAAAGGTAGATGGCACACACACGTAAAATCACACGGAACGTGTGACCGTGTGGTAAGTACGTGTGTGCGCTTTTCTACATGGACGACATGTCCGTTTTTGGCCGGCAGCACGCAGGCATGGACCCGCTTTAGTCTATGGGTCCGTGCCTGCACGTACCGCACACGGAGTATGTCAGTGTTCAGCACGTTTCGTGCGTGTGCGTTTTTACACTAGCGATCTAATTTTTTGTTTTTTTAAATTAAATTCAGTATACTTATCTTTTTTCCTGCTGTTTTCAGTCATACTTTCATTGACGCTCGTTTTTTTTCTTCCCCCGGCTCATACCGCTCCCCGATCACCAGCGCGGCGAGGAACAGCTGTGCAAGAATACACGGCAACAATTACTTTGAATATGCCGGCCGCTCATTAATCAATCTCGTATTCCCTGCTTTCCCCACCCACAGACGCCTGTGATTGGTTGCAGTCAGACACGCCCCCCACGCTGAGTGACAGCTGTCTCACTGCACCCAATCACAGCAGCCGGTGGGCGTGTCTATACTGTGCAGTAAAATAAATAAATAATTAAAAAAATCGGCGTGCGGTACCCCCAATTTTAATACCAGCCAGATAAAGCCATATGGTTGAAGGCTGGTATTCTCAGGATGGGGAGCCCCACGTTATGGGGAGCCCCCCAGCCTAACAATATCAGTCAGCAGCCGCCCAGAATTGCCGCATACATTATATGCGACAGTTCTGGAACTGTACCCGGCTCTTCCCGATTTGCCCTGGTGCGTTGGCAAATCGGGGTAATAAGGAGTTTTTGGCAGCCCATAGCTGCCAATAAGTCCTAGATTAATCATGTCAGGCGTCTCCCCGAGATTCCTTCCATGATTAATCTGTAAATTACAGTAAATAAACACACACACCCGAACAATCCTTTATTAGAAAAAAAAAACACACACATATACCCTGGTTCACCACTTTAATAAGCCCGAAAAAGCCCTCCATGTCTGGCGTAATCCAGGATGGTCCAGCGTCGCTTCCAGCTGTGCTGCATGAAGGTGACCGGAGCTGCAGAAGACACCGCCGCTCCTGTCAGCTCCACGCAGCTAATGAAGGGAATAGCGCGATCAGCTGTATTCAGCGTTGGCCGCGAGTAACCTCAGTGACAGCTCAGCTGATCGCGCTATTCCCTTCATTAGCTGCGTGGAGCTGACAGGAGTGGCGGTGTCTTCTGCAGCTCCGGTCACCTTCATGCAGCAGAGCTGGATGCGACACTGGACCATCCTGGATTACGCCGGACATGGAGGGCTTTTTCGGGCTTATTAAAGTGGTGAACCAGGGTATATGTTTGTGTTTTTTTTTTCTAATAAAGGATTGTTCGGGTGTGTGTTTATTTACTGTAATTTACAGATTAATCATGGAAGGTTTCTCGGGGAGACGCCTGACATGATTAATCTAGGACTTATTGGCAGCTATGGGCTGCCAATAACTCCTTATTACCCCGATTTGCCAACGCACCAGGGCAAATCGGGAAGAGCCGGGTACAGTCCAAGAACTGTCGCATATAATGTATGCGGCCATTCTGGGCGGCTGCTGACTGATATTGTTAGGCTGGGGGGCTCCCCATAACGTGGGGCTCCCCATCCTGAGAATACCAGCCTTCAGCCGTATGGCTTTATCTGGCTGGTATTAAAATTGGGGGGGACCGCACGCCGTTTTTTTTAATTAATTATTTATTTATTTTACTACACAGTATAGACACGCCCACCGGCTGCTGTGATTGGGTGCAGTGAGACAGCTGTCACTCAGCGTGGGGGGCGTGTCTGACTGCAACCAATCACAGGCGTCTGTGGGTGGGGAAAGCAGGGAATACGAGATTGATTAATGAGCGGCCAGCATATTCAAAGTAATTGTTGCCGCGTATTCTCTGCACAGCTGTTCCTCGCCGCGCTGGTGATCGGGGAGCGGTAAGTATGAGAGAGGGCTGCTCACTACAGTCACTCGGGGAATTAGCGGTCACTGGTGAATCCTTCACAGGTGACCGCTAATCAGTACGCGGCACACAGACAGAGCCGCGGCATGACAATGAAGTCGGGTGAAGTTCACCGAGTTCATTCTATTCGCGCAACTCTGTCTGCTGTCAGCCGACATGTATCAACAACATTGTGCAACACACAAACGGACATTCCACACGGACATGCCACGTACACATACACGGGCATTTTACACACAAACACGGACATTTTATACGCACACACGGCTCGCATACACCATCACACGGATGCCATACGTACCGGAGAAACGCCCCTAAAAAACGGAACACGGACCCGAAAAACGGACCGTGTCACACGGACTTTTTTTTGCGGAAGTGTGTTTTAGGCCTCAAAGAAAGGTTTTGTTTTTTTTTTTAATTTTTTTTTAGGTGTTTGTTACTTACAGATTAGTGATGAGGGTGTGTCTCCTAGACGTATGACTAATCTAGGACTTAATGGCAGCTATGGGCTGCCATTAACCCCTTATTGCCCTGGTGCGGTGGCAATCTGGGTAATCGGAAAGTGCTGGGACTGTCGCATCTAATGGATGTGACAATTCCAGGTGGCTGCTGGCTGATATTTTTAGGCTGGGGAGAGCCTAATAACCATAGACCTCCCCAGTCTGAGAATACCAGCCCCCAGCTGTGGGGCGTTATCTTGGCTGGGTATCAGAATTGGGGGGACCGTATATTTTTTTATTTTTTTAAAAAAAATTTTCATTTACCAGTTAAAGGGAAGTTGTCGTGCTCAAAATAAATATTTCAATAACTGAAAAAATGTAAAGTATTAATGTTTTAATGTTTTGTTTAAATATTGTTTGTTTTTAATTGAGCAAAATATAAAAAAAAATAAATAAAAAGTTTGATATTTTCCACTGTTAAACACTAGGGGGAGCAGCTGCTGAAATCCTACAGAAATCCCACTGTAGAATTATCTCACATTACAGCTGCAGTAAAAGTGGGCGGAGTCTGCTCTCCTGTGTGTGATGTCACAGCTCCCCCTCCTAGTCTGAGTGTTTACAACAAATAAGAGAGAATGTAGGGACACAGTGCAGAGCCACTGTGTGACCACAATCCCCACATAACGCTCTGCACAACCCGGTCTAGCAATGCTCTGCCGCATGCACGCACAGCTGCAATGTTCTGCCACATGCACGCCCGCAATGCCCTGCCACACGGACGCACGCAGTGTGTGTGTGTGCATTGTGTATATACTGTGTATGTGACAGCACCCAGCATGAGGGCAGCGGAGCCAGCATGTGTATATACTATATACCATGTGCAGTATGTATATACTACATACTGTGTGTATACACTATATACCGTATGAACGCTGTGTATATACTGCGTGTGTGAGCAGCATGAAGGAGGTGGAGCCAGCGTGTGTATATACTATATACCATGTGCAGTATGTATATACTATATGTATATACTACATACTGTGTGTATACACTATATACCGTATGAACGCTGTGTATATATTGCGTGTGTGAGCAGCATGAAGGAGGTGGAGCCAGCGTGTGTATATACTACATACCATGTACTGTGTGTATATACCGTGTGTACAGTGTGTATATATATTGTGTGTGACTGAGCAGCATGAAGGAGGCGGAGCCAGTGTGTATTAACTATATACCAAATACTGTGTATGTACTACATGTCATGTGTACAGTGTGTATATACTATAAAAAAAAAAACGGAGAATTGTGGTTTAAGGGATAACAATAAATATTTTATTAGCTGGCAAATACCATAATATAACACTCATAATTTGCATATGGAGAGCAGGGGTCAAAAAGGGTATCCAGGTATTCAGTATATAGTTAATTAAATCACATTATTGCTACAAGGAAGTACATGTCCACAGAGGATACAGGGAATAAAGTGTCATGTGCAATACAATTACTATTACCACAGAAACAGGGGGATTACATAAACATTGCACACAGTCCCATATAAAGTGCTATGCATATCCTAGTGGATCAGACAAGAGTTATAGCAGCACAACGCACGTTTCGCGGGTAGCTTTATCAACCAGGCCCTCTTACCTCGCCTGGTTGATAAAGCTACCCGTGAAACGTGCGTTCTTAGGCTTGGTGTGCATCCCCTCCACCTCTGGGTACTGGTATACACATGACTGTTACTTGATTTGTTATATATGTGCTGCTATAACTCTTGTCTGATCCACTAGGATATGCACAGCACTTTATATGGGACTGTGTGCAATGTTTATGTAATCCCCCTGTTTCTGTGGTAATAGTAATTGTATTGCACATGACACTTTACTCCCTGTATCCTTTGTGGACATGTACTTCCTTGTAGCAATAATGTGATTTAATTAACTATATACTGAATACCTGGATACCCTTTTTGACCCCTGCTCTCCATATGCAAATTATGAGTGTTATATTATGGTATTTGCCAGCTAATAAAATATTTATTGTTATCCCTTAAACCACAATTCTCCGTTTTGTATTGAATTATGCCTGTGGTGGGTTATTTACCTATTTGTTTTACAATATGATATGCCCTGCTATGGTACTTTGGATCGTTCTTCTGTTTATAGTGTGTATATACTGTGTGTGTGACTGAGCAGCATGAAGGAGGCGGAGCCAGCGTGCGTGTGTATATACTATATACTGTGTGTAGTGTGTATATACTATATGCCGTGTGAACACTGTGTATATACTGTGTTTGTGACCGAGCAGCATGATGGTGCAATGCTCTGCATCCACGACCACCCGAAATGCTCTGCCACACGCAGGCACAGAATGCTCTGCCACGTGCACGCTGACACAATCCTCTGCCACATGCACGCTGACACAATGCTCTGCCACATGCACGCTGACACAATGCTCTGCCACATGCACGCTGACACAATCCTCTGCCACATGCACGCTGACACAATGCTCTGCCACATGCACGCTGACACAATGCTCTGCCACATGCACGCTGACACAATGCTCTGCCACATGCACGCTGACACAATCCTCTGCCACATGCACGCTGACACAATGCTCTGCCACATGCACGCTGACACAATGCTCTGCCACATGCACGCTGACACAATGCTCTGCCACATGTACGCTGACACAATGCTCTGCCACATGCACGCTGACACAATCCTCTGCCACGTGCACGCTGACACAATCCTCTGCCACATGCACGCTGACACAATCCTCTGCCACATGCACGCTGACACAATGCTCTGCCACATGCACGCTGACACAATGCTCTGCCACATGCACGCTGACACAATGCTCTGCCACATGCACGCTGACACAATCCTCTGCCACATGCACGCTGACACAATGCTCTGCCACATGCACGCTGACACAATGCTCTGCCACATGCACGCTGACACAATGCTCTGCCACATGTACGCTGACACAATGCTCTGCCACATGCACGCTGACACAATGCTCTGCCACATGTATGCACAAAATGCTCTACCACACGCACAGACACACAAAATGCTCTGTCACGCAAGCACGCACATGCACACACAATGCTCTACCAGCACACACACAAAATGCTCTGCCACATGCACACACAATGCTCTGCCAGCACACACACACAATGCTCTGCCACACACACAAGCACGCACACACTTCTCTGCCAGCACACACACAAAATGCTCTGACACACACAAGCACGCACACACAATGCTCTGCCAGCACACACACAAAATGCTCTGACACACACAAGCACGCACACACAATGCTCTGCCAGCACACACACAAAATGCTCTGCCACACACAAACACGCATATGCACACACATTGCTCTGCCAGCACACACACAAAATGCTCTGCCACACACAAACACGCATATGCACACACATTGCTCTGCCAGCACACACACAAAATGCTCTGCCACACACAAACACGCATATGCACACGCAATGCTCTGCCAGCACACACACAAAATGCTCTGCCACACACACACAAGCACGCACACACATTGCTCTGCCAGCACACGCAAAAATGGTCTGCCACACACAAGCACGCATATGCACACACAATGCTCTGCCAGCACTCACACAAAAATGCTCTGCCACACACATGCATTGCTCTGCCAGCACACACACAAAATGCTGTGCCACATGCACACACACAAGCACGCCCGCTGCGGCTGGGGAGGGAGGGGGGCCTGACACTACTCACACAGGCTGACAGGTGACAGGCCATGGGGGGAGAGCGTGGGGGTATTATCAGAGATGGTAGCATCGGCGGCAGGGGGAGGGGCACCGGTACACTACTCCCACGGGCCGAACGGGTGACAGGGGAAAAAGTTCAGCACACAGCATGACCGCTGTGAGCTGCAGAAAGATGGCGCTGATCTCCTCCCTCTGCTGTGATCTGGACAGCCCGGGGGGCGTCTACAGGTCACAGCGGGGAGCGCTCCTGTAATAAGCCTAGGGGTCAGAGTCCGACTATCAGAGTCTATGCACAGGGGCTGCCGTAAAGCAGTGAGTAACTGTCGTTACACAGCAAATCCAGCATGGCCGCCCCCAGTGCCTCCAGTAACATTAGAATTAAATAAAAACTAAATAAGCAGTGATTTTAATTTTGTATTAAAAATACTTGATATCATAGTCACTATTTTTAATACAAAAATAAAAAAATGGGACACCTTCCCTTTAAGGCAATATGTATATATACAGTTGTATGAAAAAGTTTGTGCACTCCTATTAATGTTAACCTTTTTTCTTTATAACAATTTGTGTTTTTGCTATTTCAGTTTCATATATCTAATAACTGATGGACTGAGTAATATTTCTGGATTGAAATGAGGTTTATTGTACTAACAAAAAATGTGCAATCTGCATTTAAACAAAATTTGACCGGTGCAAAAGTATGGGCACCCTTTACAATTTCTTGATTTGAACCCTCCTAACTACTTTTTACTGACTTACTGAAGCATTAAATTAAATAATTAATTATTAAAATATATATATATATTGATAGAAACAATGGGTCACCTCAACTCCGAAATCTGCCTTATAGGTCAAAGAGATGACAATAATGTTACCCTTATAGGTCAGACTAGAAGGTGGCCCGATTCTACGCATCGGGTATTCTAGAATTTACGTATTGTGTAGTTAATGTATGATTTTTGTTATATATATATATATATATATATGTTGTTGTGTGTAGTTACCAAGTGTTTGTGTAGGGCGCTGTACATGTTCTGGGTGTTGTCTGGGTGTGGCGGGGGGTGAAAGCGGTGTTGTATGTGTGTTGCGTTGTTTGTGGAGCGCTGTGTGTCTGTAGCGTTGTGTGTGTGTGTTGCGCGGTTTGTGTGGGTGTGGTGTGTTTTGGGGGGAGGTATGTTTTGTGCAATGTGTGTGTTGTGCGGTATGTGCGTATATTTATGTATGCCGCGGTGTTTGTGTGTTAGGTGTTGTGTGTGTGCGGCGTTGTCTGTGTGTGTGGGTGTCTGTGTATGGTGGTGTTTATGGTTCCCAGTGTGTGTGTGGTGTGTTGTCTGTGTGTGTTGGGGGGAGGTGTGCACTTCCCATCGTGCTCCATCCCCCATGCTGCCCACCCCCCATCGTGCTCCATTCCCTATGCTGCGCATTCCCCATTGTGTTCCATCCCCCATGCTGCGCACCCCCCATCATGCTCCATCCCCCATGCTGCGCACTCCCCATCGTGCTATATCCCCCATGCTGCGCACCCCATCGTGCTCCATCCCCCATGCTATAATAGTTCTCCTATTATACTCAGAGAGGAGTATAATAGGAGGACTATAATAGGAGGAGTAGTCCTGGGGGGAGAGGAGTATAATGCCGGCTCCCTGCACATGTGTACCGGGAGCCGGTGTACGCTGGGACCTTAGTTACCCGATGTGTATAATGGTTGCCAGCGTTCACCGGCTCCGTCAAGATCCCAGCAGTGCAAGGTTATGTCTGGCGCTGCTGGGATCGTGACGGAGCCGGTGTACACTGGTAACTATGATACACATCGGGTAATTAAGGGACCTTAGTTACCCGATGTGTATAATGGTTGCCAGCGTTCACCGGCTCCGTCACGATCCCAGCAGCGCAAGGTTATGTCTGGCGATGCGTGCGGAGGGCCGGGGCGAGTGGCCAATCCATGCGGAGGGCAGGGCCAGGCCGAGGCGAGCGACCAATCCGTGGGGGGGCGGAGCCGAGGCGAGCGGCCAATCCGTGCGGGGGGGCGGGGCCATGGCGAGCCCAGTGGCCAATCAGCTTTGTGTCACCGTAAGGACACAATTTTGGAGCAAGACAGACAGACAGACAGAATAAGGCAATTATATATATATATTGATAAATAGTCTATAACCTTAGATCAGCGAGCAGAAACCATGTGCCTATTGGTTGTGCAAAAAGTACCAATAACAATTATATGACTTCTGCACAATCCATAATGTGAGCCTCACACCATTATATGATGCAAAGGATCTGTATAATGAATGTCCAGAAACACACACACAATTAGCACTGGCCCATGCAGAGAATTGGAAACTACTAAAGTCTACCGCTCCAGAAACTAGCCCAAAGAAGAATGATGGAAAACACACACCTTGTCTTGTATGTATGTACCGTATTTTTCGCTTTATAAGACGCACTTTTGTTCCCCCAAATTTTGGGGGAAACTAGGGGGTGCGTCTTATAAGCCGAATATACGGGGGGGGGGGTATATATAGCCTTTCATCTCCTGCTCCCGCTCATATAATATGCACAGCCGCTGTCCATCTCCAATAGTGCTGAAATTGCACCGCAGTGACTGGCTGGGGGAGCGTTGCATATTATATGAGCCTGCGTCCCAGTGTGATCGCACATGCCCCCCCCCGTGTTAGATTTGGCCCCCAGGCTGCTGCTCATTCTAAAATAAAAAATCTTTACTTACCTCCTCCAGCGTTTCTCCCCGTGTCCCTGCTTCCACTGTGATCAGGCAGAGAGCTCAGTCTGCTGTGCCGATCACATGACCGCACTGAGAACCAGGAAGTGGAGGAAGAGAAGCACGGAGGGAGACAGGAGGGAGATCAGCGCTGGAGGAGGTAAGGAAAGAGGGTTTTATTTTACTATGGGCAGCAGCCTGGGGGCGATATCTAACAGGGGGACTTGTGCGATCTATAGGGGCCATGGGCAGCACTATGGGGGCGATATCTAACACAGGGGGACTTGTGCGATCTATAGGGGCCATGGGCAGCAGCATGGGGGCGTTATCTAACACAGGGGAATGTGTGCAATCCATAGGGGACCATAGGCAGCACAGGGGAACGTGTGCAATCCATAGGGGACCATAGGCAGCACAGGGGAACGTGTGCAATCCATAGGGGACCATAGGCAGCACAGGGGAACGTGTGCAATCCATAGGGGACCATAGGCAGCACAGGGGAACGTGTGCAATCCATAGGGGACCATAGGCAGCACAGGGGAATGTATGCAATCCATAGGGGGCGATAGGCAGCACAGGGGAACGTGTGCAATCCATAGGGGACTATAGGCAGCACAGGGGAATGTATGCAATCCATAGGGGGCCATAGGCAGCACAGGGGAACGTGTGCCATCACAAGGGGGCTATATTCAATGTAAGGGGGCCATATCCAGATTAAGGGGGCTAATTTTAGGATGAGGGGGCTATGACTGACATATACCCTATATGATTTGTTAGAGGGACACTGGCATTATAAGATGGACCCCATTTAACATTAAAAAAAAAATTCTCTTTTCCTTCACCAAATTTGGGGGTGCGTCTTATAATCAGGTGCGTCTTATAAAGCGTAAAATACGGTATATGTATGTATATGTGTATATATATAATATATATGTGTGTGTGTGTGTATGTGTGTATATATATGTATATATGTGTGTGTATGTATGTATATATATCTATATATATAAATTATTTATGTATGTGTGTGTGTGCATATATATATATAATTGTGTGTGTGTGTACTGTGTATATATAATAAATATATACCGTATTTTTCGCTTTATAAGACGCATTTTTGTTCCCCCGAATTTTGGGGGAAAGTAGGGGGTGCGTCTTATAATCCGAATATACGGGGGGTGTATATATATAATATTATTATTATATAAAATAAACTGCAGGGTCCAGGGGAGGTGGGGGCAGCTCTGGAGCGATGCTGGGGGCTGGTAAAAGCTGCCGTAGGGAGCCTTTGATCTCCTGCTCCCGCTCATATAATATGCACTGCCGCTGTCCATCACCATGGTGCTGAAAACGCACCGCAGTGATGGGCTGGGGGAGCGGCGCATATTATATCTGCCTGCGCTCCCCTTTGATCGCAGATTATCCCCTGTGTTAGATATCGCCCCCAGGCTGCTGCCCATAGTAAAATAAAAAACTCTTTCCTTACCTCCTCCAGTGCTGATCTCCCGGTGTCTCTGCTGCCGCTGTCATCAGGCATGCAGAGATGATATCACTCTGCTGTGCCGATCACATGACCGGCACCGAGAACCAGGAAGTGGAGGAGAAGCTCAACCACACTGAGGGAGACACGAGGGATTACAGCGCTGGAGAAGGTAAGGAAGGAGTTTATTTTACTAAAAGCAGCAGCATGGAGGCGATATCTAACACAGGGTGATGTGTACCAGCCACAGGGGGCCCGTGTGCCAGCCATAGAGGGCCCGTGTGCCAGCCACAGGGGGCCCGTGTGCCAGCCATAGAGGGCCCGTGTGCCAGCCACAGGGGGCCCGTGTGCCAGCCATAGAGGACATGTGCCAGCCACATGGGGCCCATGCGCCAGCCATAGAGGACATGTGCCAGCCACAGGGGGTCTGTGAGCCAGCCACAGAGGGCCCGTGTGCCAGCCACAGAGGACATGTGCCAGCCACAGGGGGCCCGTGTGCCAGCCACAGAGGACATGTGCAAGCCACAGGGGGCCCGTGTGCCAGCACAAGGGGGCTATATTCAATATAAGGTGGCCATATCCAGATTAAGGGGGCTAAATTTAGGATGGGAGGGCTATGAGGGACATGTACCCCATATGATTTGTTAGACAGACACTGGCATTATAAGACGGACCCCATTTATTAAAAAATTCTCTATTTCTTCACCAAATTTGGGGGTGCGTCGTCTTATAAAGCGAAAAATACGGTATATGTGTGTGTGTGTGTGTTATATATATTATTACAATGCAAAAAGGGGTTGATCCCTAAGGTCACACATAGTTAGTGACCGGGCCCGGTATCAGTTTGCAGTTGTCTTAGGCAAGTATGTGAGCAGGGAATCCACGCATAAAGGAGACAGAGGACACAAGATATATTAGCATGTGCCAGTAAAGAGCAGAGAAGCAGGGAGCACGTCAGTAAAGAGCAGAGAAGCAGGGAGCACGTCAGTAAAGAGGGTCGTGGAGAGCGCCCCCCGCGATCCGCTGTATAGCAGCTTCATCAGGGGCAGCGGAGCAGTGGGACAGCCGGTGATGGAGGAGTCTGCATGCAGCACATTCTCCAGCCTCTCCCCATTCAGTTTCATCACTTTCCATCCATTTCAGCCTTTTCCTCAGGCTCCAGACCTCTTTGTTGGGTTCAGCAGGAAATTACTCGCATTTCATATTGATTTGCATTGTACTCGCTATTCAGCACGAATATTACAAGCTACTCGTTCACAGTATAGCGATTATGAATATTTCGGTCCTCGCTCATCTCTAGACGGTACTCCTCAATTACATCAAAGCTGAGCCCAGATGTGGGGACCATAGACAGAGTACACAAGCGGTCACAGAGGAAAGTGGGGAGGGGGTCGTGGAGGGGTCAATTAGAAAGAGACCAGATTGACTCAAGCCGCAGAGGTAAGGGATGACCGTTGTTGGGAAAGTGGAGTACCCTCCTCATAAATGCTTTTTTTTTAGTCACTTTACACTTTTAGTGGATTACAGCGGACGGGTGGATTACAGCGGACGGGTGGATTACAGCGGACGGGTGGATTACAGCGGACGGGTGGATTACAGCGGACGGGTGGATTACAGCCAGGGCCGTATTTACCATTAGGCACCCGTGGTCCGGTGCCTGGGGCGGCGGGTTGCGGGGGGGGCGGCGCCAAGGGCGAGAGTAAAAAAAAAAATTTAATTTTTTTTTAAATTTCCCTCCCCAGACTCATTACCATAACCGGAGTCTTTGTGGGGGGGAGGGGGGGGGCAGGTGTTAGTTGGTCCCCTTTTTAATTTGTATTAGCGTCTTAAACGCTAATACAAATCATCCTCCATACCTGCTCCCTGCGCGAGGGCACTTCCAGGGTCACAAGCTGCAATCAGCTCCCTGGCCTGGCGCGCTCACTGATGACGTCACGGGCAGCGCGATGAGTCACCTCACCACTGCCGGCGTCTCTGCAGACTGTGTGCCGTTGAAGAGCTGAGGAGAGAAGTCACCGGAGCCGGGAGGTAGGCGCTGTAGAGCCGAAGATAGCGGTGGCAGCCGGCGGGGTGTAATGTGCATGGGACAGGGGCAGCAGCCATAGGGGGCGCTCGATGGGAAAAAGAGGTGCATGGGGTATAATCTGTGTGGGGCAGGGGCAGCAACCATAGGGGGCGCTATATATAGGAAAGGGGGTGCATGGAGGGGGATCTCTAGGGGGCAGGGGGCAGCAGCCATAGGGGGCGCTATATATAGGAAAGGGGGTGCATGGAGGGGGATCTCTAGGGGGCAGGGGGCAGCAGCCATAGGGGGCGCGCTGTATTGGAAAGGGGGTGCATGGAGGGGGATCTCTAGGGGGCAGGGGCAGCAGCCATAGGGGGCACTCTATATAGGAAAGGGGGTGCACGGAGGGGGGTCTCTATGGGGCAGGGGGCAGCAGCCATAGGGGGCGCTCTATATAGGAAAGGGGGTGCATGGAGGGGGATCTCTATGGGGCAGGGAGCAGCAGCCATAGGGGGTGCATGGAGGGGGATCTCTATGGGGCAGCAGCCATGGGGCGCGCTGTATAGGAAAGGGGGTGCATGGAGGGGGATCTCTATGGTGCAAGGGGCAGCAGCCATAGGGGGCGCACTATATAGGAAAGGGGGTGCATGGAGGGGGATCTCTATGGGACAGGGGCAGCAGCCATAGGGGGCACGCTGTATTGGAAAGGGGGTGCATGGAGGGGGATCTCTATGGGGCAGGGGGCAGCAGCCATAGGGGGCGCTCTATATAGGAAAGGGGGTGCATGGAGGGGGACCTCTATGGGACAGGGGCAGCAGCCATAGGGGGCACGCTGTATTGGAAAGGGGGTGCATGGAGGGGGATCTCTATGGGGCAGGGGGCAGCAGCCATAGGGGGCACTCTATATAGGAAAGGGGGTGCACGGAGGGGGGTCTCTATGGGGCAGGGGGCAGCAGCCATAGGGGGGGCGCTGTATTGGAAAGGGGGTGCATGGAGGGGGATCTCTATGGGGCAGGGGCAGCAGCCATAGGGGGCGCTCTATATAGGAAAGGGGGTGCATGGAGGGGGATCTCTATGGGGCAGGGGCAGCAGCCATAGGGGGCGCTCTATATAGGAAAGGGGGTGCATGGAGGGGGATCTCTATGGGGCAGGGGCAGCAGCCATAGGGGGCGCTCTATATAGGAAAGGGGGTGCATGGGGGGGGGATCTCTATGGGGCAGGGGCAGCAGCCATAGGGGGCGCTCTATATAGGAAAGGGGGTGCATGGAGGGGGATCTCTATGGGGCAGGGGGCAGCAGCCATAGGGGGCGCTCTATATAGGAAAGGGGGTGCATGGAGGGGGATCTCTATGGGGCAGGGGCAGCAGCCATAGGGGGCGCTCTATATAGGAAAGGGGGTGCATGGAGGGGGATCTCTATGGGGCAGGGGCAGCAGCCATAGGAGGCGCTCTATATAGGAAAGGGGGTGCATGGAGGGGGATCTCTATGCGGCAGGGGCAGCAGCCATAGGGGGCACTCTATATAGGAAAGGGGGTGCATGGAGGGGGATCTCTATGGGGCAGCAGCCATAGGGGGCGTTCTATATAGGAAAGGGGGTGCATGGAGGGGGATCTCTATGGGGCAGGGGCAGCAGCCATAGGGGGCACGCTGTATAGGAAAGGGGGTGCATGGAGGGGGATCTCTATGGGGCAGGGGCAGTAGTCATAGGGGGCGCGCTGTATTGGAAAGGGGGTGCATGGAGGGGGATCTCTATGAGGCAGGGGCAGCAGCCATAGGGGGCGCGCTGTATTGGAAAGGGGGTGCATGGAGGGGGATCTCTATGGGGCAGGGGCAGCAGCCATAGGGGGCACGCTGTATAGGAAAGGGGGTGCATGGAGGGGGATCTCTATGGGGCAGGGGCAGCAGCCATAGAGGGCGCGCTGTATTGGAAAGGGGGTGCATGGAGGGGGATCTCTATGGGGCAGGGGCAGCAGCCATAGGGGGTGCGCTGTATTGGAAAGGGGGTGCATGGAGGGGGATCTCTATGGGGCAGGGGCAGCAGCCATAGGGGGCGCTCTATATAGGAAAGTGGGTGCATGGAGGGGGAGGCAGCATGGGGTGGGCTCAGTATGGAAAAGGGGGCAGCGTGGGGTGGGCTCAGTATGGAGAAAGGGCAACATGGCTCAGTATGTAGAAGTCTAATGTGTGGGAGACAGTTCGAACAGGGGGCAGCATGTGGTGCAGACAGTTTGGAGATCGTAGTTCCTAAGTGAGGAGGGTGTAGTGGGTGTAACTCATGAGGGGAGACGGTGTGGTATTATAAAGGGGGCAGTGTGGAAGCCATGTACCATAATATAGACAGTGTGTGTGTGTGGGGGGGTGTCATTTTTTTGTGCAGGGATTAAAGTGAGGGACAGTTATTTATTTTGGGGGCTTAATTAGGGAACAGCATGGTTGATTATTTTTATAATGACATGTTATTTTTAAGGGCACTGTGTCGTGATGTGCTGCAGAAGAGCAGAGAAGATGGAGGTCTGCAGAGACGAGCTGTGGATGTGAAGTCATCATGGCGCCAGGACCTGTGAGGTACCGAGGTTTGAGGCTGGATAAATGAAGGTGATGGCTAAACACATTGCTAAATGCAGGTTTTAAGTGATCGCTGATCTATATCCAGCAGATGGTCAGTGGTTTTATAGCTGCTGAGCCTGTGACCGCACTTTCATGTGCACAGTACGATCTTTACGATGATCGTCCTGTGCACATAGAATAGCATTGTTCTTGGCAGCATGTGTTCACAGGACTATGTGGGGCCAAGAAAGATATTTAAAGGCGTCTGTCATCCCCCCAAATGCCAATTAAACTGTACAAACATTTTTTAGGGAACACAGCCCATATAAAAATCATGCCAGGTAGAAACAGTGTAACCTAACAATGAAAATCTTCTAATTTATTTATTTATTTTGCAGTGAGGGGACATTGTGCACTTTTGGAGTGGCCTATGCCATAAACAAAAGTCAATCTTTTATCAAATGTTAAGTTGAGCTGTATACACCTGGTATGATTTCTGTATGGGCTGTATACACCTGGTGTGATTTCTGTATGGGCTGTATACATCTGGTATGATTTCTGTATGGGCTGTATACACCTGGTATGATTTCTGTATGGGCTGTATACACCTGGTATGATTTCTGTATGGGCTGTATACACCTGGTATGATTTCTGTATGGGCTGTATACACCTGGTATGATTTCTGTATGGGCTGTATACACCTGGTGTGATTTCTGTATGGGCTTTATACACCTGGTATGATTTCTGTGTGAGCTGTATACACCTGGTATGATTTCTGTATGGGCTGTATACACCTGGTATGATTTCTGTATGGGCTGTATACACCTGGTATGATTTCTGTGTGAGCTGTATACACCTGGTATGATTTCTGTATGGGCTGTATACACCTGGTATGATTTCTGTATGGACTGTATACACCTGGTATGATTTCTGTGTGAGCTGTATACACCTGGTATGATTTCTGTATGGGCTGTATACACCTGGTATGATTTCTGTATGGGCTGTATACACCTGGTATGATTTCTGTATGGGCTGTATACACCTGGTATGATTTCTGTATGGGCTGTATACACCTGGTATGATTTCTGTATGGGCTGTATACACCTGGTATGATTTCTGTATGGGCTGTATACACCTGGTATGATTTCTGTATGGGCTGTATACACCTGGTGTGATTTCTGTATGGGCTGTATACACCTGGTATGATTTCTGTGTGAGCTGTATACACCTGGTATGATTTCTGTATGGGCTTTATACACCTGGTATGATTTCTGTATGGGCTTTATACACCTGGTATGATTTCTGTATGGGCTGTATACACCTGGTATGATTTCTGTGTGAGCTGTATACACCTGGTATGATTTCTGTATGGGCTGTATACACCTGGTATGATTTCTGTATGGGCTGCATACACCTGGTATGATTTCTGTATGGGCTGTATACACCTGGTATGATTTCTGTATGGGCTTTATACACCTGGTATGATTTCTGTATGGGCTGTATACACCTGGTATGATTTCTGTGTGAGCTGTATACACCTGGTATGATTTCTGTATGGGCTGTATACACCTGGTGTGATTTCTGTATGGGCTGTATACACCTGGTATGATTTCTGTATGGGCTGTATACACCTGATATAATTTCTGTATGGGCTGTATACACCTGGTATGATTTCTTTATGGGCTGTATACACCTGGTGTGATTTCTGTATGGGCTGTATACACCTGGTATGATTTCTGTATGGGCTGTATACATCTGGTGTGATTTCTGTATGGGCTGTATACACCTGGTATGATTTCTGTATCGGCTGTATACACCTGGTATGATTTCTGTATGGGCTGTATACATCTGGTATGATTTCTGTATGGGCTGTATACGCCTGGTATGATTTCTGTATGGGCTTTATACACCTGGTGTGATTTCTGTATGGGCTGTATACACCTGGTATGATTTCTGTATGGGCTGTATACACCTGGTGTGATTTCTGTATGGGCTGTATACACCTGGTGTGATTTCTGTATGGGCTGTATACACCTGGTGTGATTTCTGTATGGGCTGTATACACCTGGTGTGATTTCTGTATGGGCTGTATACACCTGGTGTGATTTCTGTATGGGCTGTATACACCTGGTGTGATTTCTGTATGGGCTGTATACACCTGGTGTGATTTCTGTATGGGCTGAATACACCTGGTGTGATTTCTGTATGGGCTGTATACACCTGGTGTGATTTCTGTATGGGCTGTATACACCTGGTGTGATTTCTGTATGGGCTGTATACACCTGGTGTGATTTCTGTATGGGCTGTATACACCTGGTGTGATTTCTGTATGGGCTGTATACACCTGGTGTGATTTCTGTATGGGCTGTATACACCTGGTGTGATTTCTGTATGGGCTGTATACACCTGGTGTGATTTCTGTATGGGCTGTATACACCTGGTGTGATTTCTGTATGGGCTGTATACACCTGGTATGATTTCTGTATGGGCTGTATACACCTGGTATAATTTCTGTATGGGCTGTATACACCTGGTATGATTTCTGTATGGGCTGTATACACCTGGTATGATTTCTGTATGGGCTGTATACACCTGGTATGATTTCTGTATGGGCTGTATACGCCTGGTATGATTTCTGTATGGGCTGTATACGCCTGGTATGATTTCTGTATGGGCTGTATACACCTGGTATGATTTCTGTATGGGCTGTATACACCTGGTATGATTTCTGTGTGAGCTGTATACACCTGGTATGATTTCTGTATACACCTGGTGTGATTTCTGTATGGGCTGTATACACCTGGTGTGATTTCTGTATGGGCTGTATACACCTGGTGTGATTTCTGTATGGGCTGTATACACCTGGTATGATTTCTGTATACACCTGGTGTGATTTTTGTATGGGCTGTATACACCTGGTATGATTTCTGTGTGAGCTGTATACACCTGGTATGATTTCTGTATACACCTGGTGTGATTTTTGTATGGGCTGTATACACCTGGTGTGATTTCTGTATGGGCTGTATACACCTGGTGTGATTTCTGTATGGGCTGTATACACCTGGTGTGATTTCTGTATGGGCTGTATACACCTGGTGTGATTTCTGTATGGGCTGTATACACCTGGTATGATTTCTGTATGGGCTGTATACACCTGGTATGATTTCTGTATGGGCTGTATACACCTGGTATGATTTCTGTATGGGCTGTATACACCTGGTATGATTTCTGTATGGGCTGTATACACCTGGTATGATTTCTGTATGAGCTGTATACACCTGGTATGATTTCTGTATGAGCTGTATACACCTGGTATGATTTCTGTGTGAGCTGTATACACCTGGTATGATTTCTGTATGGGCTGTATACACCTGGTATGATTTCTGTATGGGCTGTATACACCTGGTATGATTTCTGTATGGGCTGTATACACCTGGTATGATTTCTGTGTGAGCTGTATACACCTGGTATGATTTCTGTGTGAGCTGTGTACACCTGGTATGATTTCTGTATGGGCTGTATACACCTGGTGTGATTTCTGTATGGGCTTTATACACCTGGTATGATTTCTGTATGGGCTGTATACACCTGGTATGATTTCTGTATGGGCTGTATACACCTGGTATGATTTCTGTGTGAGCTGTATACACCTGGTATGATTTCTGTGTGAGCTGTATACACCTGGTATGATTTCTGTATGGGCTGTATACACCTGGTGTGATTTCTGTATGGGCTGTATACACCTGGTATGATTTCTGTATGGGCTGTATACACCTGATATAATTTCTGTATGGGCTGTATACACCTGGTATGATTTCTGTATGGGCTGTATACACCTGGTGTGAATTCTGTATGGGCTGTATACACCTGGTATGATTTCTGTATGGGCTGTATACACCTGGTATGATTTCTGTATGGGCTGTATACACCTGATATAATTTCTGTATGGGCTGTATACACCTGGTATGATTTCTGTATGGGCTGTATACACCTGATATAATTTCTGTATGGGCTGTATACGCCTGGTATGATTTCTGTATGGGCTGTATACACCTGGTATGATTTCTGTATGGGCTGTATACACCTGGTATGATTTCTGTATGGGCTGTATACACCTGGTGTGATTTCTGTATGGGCTGTATACACCTGGTATGATTTCTGTATGGGCTGTATACACCTGGTATGATTTCTGTATGGGCTGTATACACCTGGTGTGATTTCTGTATGGGCTGTATACACCTGGTGTGATTTCTGTATGGGCTGTATACACCTGGTGTGATTTCTGTATGGGCTGTATACACCTGGTATGATTTCTGTATGGGCTGTATACACCTGGTATGATTTCTGTATGGGCTGTATACACCTGGTATGATTTCTGTATGGGCTGTATACACCTGGTATAATTTCTGTATGGGCTGTATACACCTGGTATGATTTCTGTATGGGCTGTATACGCCTGGTATGATTTCTGTATGGGCTGTATACGCCTGGTATGATTTCTGTATGGGCTGTATACGCCTGGTATGATTTCTGTATGGGCTGTATACACCTGGTATGATTTCTGTGTGAGCTGTATACACCTGGTATGATTTCTGTATACACCTGGTGTGATTTCTGTATGGGCTGTATACACCTGGTGTGATTTCTGTATGGGCTGTATACACCTGGTGTGATTTCTGTATGGGCTGTATACACCTGGTATGATTTCTGTATGGGCTGTATACACCTGGTATGATTTCTGTATGGGCTGTATACACCTGGTATGATTTCTGTATGGGCTGTATACACCTGGTATGATTTCTGTATGAGCTGTATACACCTGGTATGATTTCTGTATGAGCTGTATACACCTGGTATGATTTCTGTGTGAGCTGTATACACCTGGTATGATTTCTGTATGGGCTGTATACACCTGGTATGATTTCTGTATGGGCTGTATACACCTGGTATGATTTCTGTATGGGCTGTATACACCTGGTATGATTTCTGTGTGAGCTGTATACACCTGGTATGATTTCTGTGTGAGCTGTGTACACCTGGTATGATTTCTGTATGGGCTGTATACACCTGGTGTGATTTCTGTGTGAGCTGTGTACACCTGGTATGATTTCTGTATGGGCTTTATACACCTGGTATGATTTCTGTATGGACTGTATACGCCTGGTATGATTTCTGTATGGACTGTATACACCTGGTATGATTTCTGTGTGAGCTGTATACACCTGGTATGATTTCTGTGTGAGCTGTGTACACCTGGTATGATTTCTGTATGGGCTGTATACACCTGGTATGATTTCTGTATGGACTGTATACGCCTGGTATGATTTCTGTATGGACTGTATACACCTGGTATGATTTCTGTGTGAGCTGTATACACCTGGTATGATTTCTGTGTGAGCTGTATACACCTGGTATGATTTCTGTATGGGCTGTATACACCTGGTGTGATTTCTTTATGGGCTGTATACACCTGGTATGATTTCTGTATGGGCTGTATACACCTGATATAATTTCTGTATGGGCTGTATACACCTGGTATGATTTCTGTATGGGCTGTATACACCTGGTGTGAATTCTGTATGGGCTGTATACACCTGGTATGATTTCTGTATGGGCTGTATACACCTGGTATGATTTCTGTATGGGCTGTATACACCTGATATAATTTCTGTATGGGCTGTATACACCTGGTATGATTTCTATATGGGCTGTATACACCTGATATAATTTCTGTATGGGCTGTATACGCCTGGTATGATTTCTGTATGGGCTGTATACACCTGGTATGATTTCTGTATGGGCTGTATACACCTGGTATGATTTCTGTATGGGCTGTATACACCTGGTGTGATTTCTGTATGGGCTGTATACACCTGGTGTGATTTCTGTATGGGCTGTATACACCTGGTATGATTTCTGTATGGGCTGTATACACCTGGTGTGATTTCTGTATGGGCTGTATACACCTGGTGTGATTTCTGTATGGGCTGTATACACCTGGTGTGATTTCTGTATGGGCTGTATACACCTGGTATGATTTCTGTATGGGCTGTATACACCTGGTATGATTTCTGTATGGGCTGTATACACCTGGTATGATTTCTGTACGGGCTGTATACACCTGGTATAATTTCTGTATGGGCTGTATACACCTGGTATGATTTCTGTATGGGCTGTATACGCCTGGTATGATTTCTGTATGGGCTGTATACGCCTGGTATGATTTCTGTATGGGCTGTATACGCCTGGTATGATTTCTGTATGGGCTGTATACACCTGGTATGATTTCTGTGTGAGCTGTATACACCTGGTATGATTTCTGTATACACCTGGTGTGATTTCTGTATGGGCTGTATACACCTGGTGTGATTTCTGTATGGGCTGTATACACCTGGTGTGATTTCTGTATGGGCTGTATACACCTGGTATGATTTCTGTATACACCTGGTGTGATTTCTGTATGGGCTGTATACACCTGGTGTGATTTCTGTATGGGTTGTATACATCTGGTGTGATTTCTTTATGGGCTGTATACACCTGGTATGATTTCTGTATACACCTGGTGTGATTTCTGTATGGGCTGTGTACACCTGGTGTGATTTCTGTATGGGCTGTATACACCTGGTGTGATTTCTGTATGGGCTGTATACACCTGGTATGATTTCTGTATGGGCTGTATACACCTGGTGTGATTTCTGTATGGGCTGTATACACCTGGTGTGATTTCTGTATGGGCTGTATACACCTGGTATGATTTCTGTATGGGCTGTATACACCTGGTATGATTTCTGTATGGGCTGTATACACCTGGTATGATTTCTGTATGGGCTGTGTACACCTGGTATGATTTCTGTGTGAGCTGTGTACACCTGGTATGATTTCTGAATCGGCGGTATACACCTGGTGTGATTTCTGTATGGGCTGTATACACCTGGTGTGACTTCTGTATGGGCTGTATACACCTGGTATGATTTCTGTATACACCTGGTGTGATTTCTGTATGGGCTGTATACACCTGGTGTGATTTCTGCATGGGCTGTATACACCTGGTGTGATTTCTGTATGGGCTGTATACACCTGGTATGATTTCTGTATACACCTGGTGTGATTTCTGTATGGGCTGTATACACCTGGTGTGATTTCTGTATGGGCTGTATACACCTGGTGTGATTTCTGTATGGGCTGTATACATAGTGGTGTGGTGTGATTTCTGTATGGGCTGTATACACCTGGTGTGACTTCTGTATGGGCTGTATACACCTGGTGTGATTTCTGTATGGGCTGTATACACCTGGTATGATTTCTGTATGGGCTGTATACACCTGGTATAATTTCTGTATGGGCTGTATACACCTGGTATGATTTCTGTATGGGCTGTATACACCTGGTATGATTTCTGTATGGGCTGTATACACCTGGTATGATTTCTGTATGGGCTGTATACGCCTGGTATGATTTCTGTATGGGCTGTATACGCCTGGTATGATTTCTGTATGGGCTGTATACACCTGGTTTGATTTCTGTGTGAGCTGTATACACCTGGTATGATTTCTGTATACACCTGGTGTGATTTCTGTATGGGCTGTATACACCTGGTGTGATTTCTGTATGGGCTGTATACACCTGGTATGATTTCTGTATACACCTGGTGTGATTTCTGTATGGGCTGTATACACCTGGTGTGATTTCTGTATGGGCTGTATACACCTGGTATGATTTCTGTATACACCTGGTGTGATTTCTGTATGGGCTGTATACACCTGGTGTGATTTCTGTATGGGTTGTATACATCTGGTGTGATTTCTTTATGGGCTGTATACACCTGGTATGATTTCTGTATACACCTGGTGTGATTTCTGTATGGGCTGTATACACCTGGTGTGATTTCTGTATGGGCTGTATACACCTGGTGTGATTTCTGTATGGGCTGTATACACCTGGTATGATTTCTGTATGGGCTGTATACACCTGGTATGATTTCTGTATGGGCTGTGTACACCTGGTATGATTTCTGTGTGAGCTGTGTACACCTGGTATGATTTCTGTATGGGCTGTATACACCTGGTGTGATTTCTGTATGGGCTGTATACACCTGGTATGATTTCTGTATACACCTGGTGTGATTTCTGTATGGGCTGTATACACCTGGTGTGATTTCTGCATGGGCTGTATACACCTGGTGTGATTTCTGTATGGGCTGTATACACCTGGTATGATTTCTGTATACACCTGGTGTGATTTCTGTATGGGCTGTATACACCTGGTGTGATTTCTGTATGGGCTGTATACACCTGGTGTGATTTCTGTATGGGCTGTATACATAGTGGTGTGGTGTGATTTCTGTATGGGCTGTATACACCTGGTATGATTTCTGTATACACCTGGTGTGACTTCTGTATGGGCTGTATACACCTGGTGTGATTTCTGTATGGGCTGTATACACCTGGTATGATTTCTGTATGGGCTGTATACACCTGATATGATTTCTGTATACACCTGGTGTGATTTCTGTATGGGCTGTATACACCTGGTGTGATTTCTGTATGGGCTGTATACACCTGGTGTGATTTCTGTATGGGCTGTATACACCTGGTATGATTTCTGTATGGGCTGTATACACTCGGTATGATTTCTGTATAGGCTGTATACATCTGGTGTGATTTCTGTATGGGCTGTATACACCTGGTATGATTTCTGTATACACCTGGTGTGATTTCTGTATGGGCTGTATACACCTAGTGTGATTTCTGTATGGGCTGTATACATCTGGTATGATTTTTCTATGGGCGACGTTCCCTATTATGAATATTTGTGCCGGGTGATCGGCATTTTGTGGGTGACAGATATTTTGCTCCTGCATCAGGTGATTGACAGTTTGTTGAGGTAGACCGATAATCCGCAGCAGTGTAAACACACCTTAAAGAGCGACTTAATGTTTCAGAAATTATTTTATATGTTTTAGGCTACTTTCACACATCAGTTTTCTGCATTTAGGCACAATCCTTTTTTTCCTGATCCGGCAAAAAATCTAAAAACTGTATCCACCGGATCCGTTTTTTTAACGGATCCGTTTTGCATCCATTTTTGCATCAGTTTTGTCCGTTTTTGTTTTTTTTTTGCTGGATCCGTTTTTTCAAAACATTGGAGCATGCTCAGTTTACAAAACGGATCCGGCGTCCATAGGCTTCCATTGTAAAACACGGAACATGGAGTATAGTGAGGACAATAGAGAGGAGTATGGAGTATAGAGAGGAGTATGGAGCATAGAGAGGAGTATGGAGCATAGAGAGGAGTATGGAGCATAGAGAGGAGTATGGAGCATAGAGAGGAGTATGGAGCATAGAGAGGAGTATGGAGCATAGAGAGGAGTATGGAGCATAGAGAGGAGTATGGAGCATAGAGAGGAGTATGGAGCATAGAGAGGAGTATGGAGCATAGAGAGGAGTATGGAGCATAGCGGATCCGATGCGATGCGTTTTTTTTTGCCGGACAAAAAAACTTTATAAGCTATGTTGCCTCCGGCCACGCTTTAGTTAATTTTGCCGCATCCGGAAAAAAGCGGATGCAACGCAAAGCCATCAGGCACAATCCGGTAACAATGCAAATCTATGGGGATAAAACGGATGCGGTACCGGATCCGTTTTACCCGTTTTTTTTCCGGATTGTGCCTGATGGAAAAAACATGATGTGTGAAAGTAGCCTTAGGGTAATTAATTTTGAACAGATCTTAGGGGAACCCGGTCCCGACTCCCCCACAATTGCTCCAAAGACCTATTAGGAAAGTGCAGGAGAGCAGAGAGAGCAGCGCGGCTTCAGTAGAAAGTCAGAGTTCTGTCTCCTGAGCCGTGCACTTCACCTATGGGGGCTCAGGACACATTATTGCACCAGTCTAAGAATTAATGGACCTTTTTGATGACCCTTCTTTTGAGAATCCTAGAGCATGGTGCATGCTGGGATACTCGAAAGAAGCGTTATCATGGGGCGGAGGCTGCAGTCAGTGCCACAGCCTCTGCCCCTCCCTAAAAGCGTCATCAAGGGACAGGATAGGAAATTATTAATGCAAGTATATTAAAAAAAAAACAACTATATTTTGGCACTAAATAGAGATTTAGAATGAAAATTACTTTTCCTTCGGACCAAACCTTTAAGTTACTCTTTAAATGTTTACTAGTGCAGCCACTAGCAACTAATCAGTACTGTGGTACCTAGTTTGATGATAGTTGGTAACAACAATTTCAATCATCTCCTTACCATTGTTAAGGTATACAAGTTTATATGATAGGGGCTAACCTGACATTGAAAGTGATCGCTGTATAACTGTGATGTGTCATGTATTGACGGTTGTTCTCAGGCTGTATTTCTGTACTGACAATTGTTCTGGTGATGCAGTCATGTACTGACAGTTGTTCTGGGGCTGTATTTCTGTACTTATGATTGTTCTGGTGATGTAGGCATGTACTGACTGTGGTTCTGGTGATGTATTTATGTACTGATGGTTGTTCTTGTGAAGTTATGTATGAACGTAGCAGTGCAGCATGTAGCGTTTTTTGAGCGTCGGAATCCTTTTTTTTTTTTTCTACTGCGCATGCTCAGCTCTTGTGTTTAATAATTGAAATCAATGTTTCTTTCTCTCTCTCGGCGGCCGAACGATCAGCTGATTGCCTGGCGGCTGGATTTTGAGATCGAGCAGCTGGCTTTTGAGAACGATCATCTGATCGCTCGGCTACTGTGAACAATCAGGTAATCGCCCAGCGGCTGGCCGCCGGGTGATCAGCTGATCGTTCACAATAGCCAGCCGCTGGTAAAACAGTAAAAAAAAAAACAAAAAAACAACGGATTGTTGTTTTGCAGCATCAGTCACATCAGTTGTGCCACTATCTGCAATGCATCCGTTGCATAAGTCACACAACTGATTGTGACGGATGCAAAACAACACAAGTGTGAAAGCAGCCTTACCAGGGGCGTTACAACTTAAAGTGCCTAGGGCAGCATGAATGCCAAATACGGCCCTGATTACAGCGGATGGGTGGATTACAGCGGATGGGTGGATTACAGCGGATGGGTGGATTACAGCAGATGGGTGGATTACAGCAGATGGGTGGATTACAGCAGATGGGTGGATTACAGCTGATGGGTGGATTATAGCTGATGGGTGGATTACAGCGGATGCGGGGATTACAGCTGATATATTCTACTTGTTTCTAGCTGAGATAATGAACTTTATCTTGGTGATTATTAGTAAAAATTCTAAAATCGCTTCAAAATCAGTGAAATAGATAAATCCCCGCCCGGACGGCAGACACCTCCGAAAACTGCAGGGATTAAGTACGGTGATAGACACCATTATTATTAATCACAGCCTCCATAATAACAGGGTCTGTCCCGCATGACTGGTGCCAGCAAATGTGGGGTTAATATTCACAAAGGTAATTACTGCAAAGATCTGCAATCACATCAGATATTCCCCAATTCCTCATTTACTCCAACATGTTCCTGCAGCAAAAAGAGGAAACAAATGTAGCATTAACCCTTTACTATTATCCTCTAAACACAACACACACTTATACAGTGCAAACGTGAGAGAGGGGCCACTAAACCAGTGTGCACTGCATTCCCTGACCAACCGGCCTTAGGACTACATAAGCAGTAATACATAATACAGTAAAGACCAAAAGTTTGGACACACCTTCTCATCTTTAGAACAACTGTTAAGAGGAGACTTTGTGCAGCAGCCTTCATGGTAAAATAGCTGCTAGGAAACCACTGCTAAGGACAGGCAACAAGCAGAAGAGACTTGTTTGGGCTAAAGAACACAAGGAATGGACATTAGACCAGTGGAAATCTGTGCTTTGGTCTGAGGTGTCCAAATTTGAGATCTTTGAATCCATCCACCGTGTCTTTGTAGAAAAGGTGAACGGATGGACTCTATATGGCTGGTTCACACCGTGAAGCATGGAGGAGGAGGTGTGATGGTGTGGGGGTGCTTTGCTGGTGACACTGTTGGGGATTTATTCAAAATTGAAGGCATACTGAACCAGTATGGCTACCACAGCATCTTGCAGCGGCGTGTTATTCCATCCGGTTTGCGTTTAGTTGGACCATCATTTATTTTTCAACAGGACAATGACCCCAAACTCACCTCCAGGCTGTGTAAGGGCTATTTGACTAAGAAGGAGAGTGATGGGGTGCTACGCCAGATGACCTGGCCTCCACAGTCACCAGACCTGAACCCAATCGAGATGGTTTGGGGTGAGCTGGACCGCAGAGTGAAGGCAAAAGGGCCAACAAGTGCTAAGCATCTCTGGAAACTCCTTTAAGACTGTTGAAAAACCATTTCCGGTGACTACCTCTTGAAGCTCATCAAGAGAATGCCAAGAGTGTGCAAAGCAGTAATCAAAGCAAAGGGTGACTACTTTGAAGAACCTAGAATATAAGACATATTTTCAGTTGTTTCACACTTTTTTTGTTAAGTATTTCATTCCACATGTGTTAATTCATAGTTTTGATGCCTTCAATGTGAATCTACAATCTTCAGAGTCATGAAAATAAAGAAAACTCTTTGAATGAGAAGGTGTGTCCAAACTTTTGGTCTGTACTGTGTGTATATATATATAATATACAGTTAGGTCCAGAAATATTTGGACAGTGACACAATTTTGGCGAGTTGGGCTCTGCATGCCACCACATTGGATTTGAAATGAAACCTCTACAACAGAATTCAAGTGCAGATTGTAACGTTTAATTTGAAGGTTTGAACAAAAATATCTGATAGAAATTGTAGGAATTGTCACATTTCTTTACAAACACTCCACATTTTAGGAGGTCAAAAGTAATTGGACAAATAAACCAAACCCAAACAAAATATTTTTATTTTCAATATTTTGTTGCGAATCCTTTGGAGGCAATCACTGCCTTAAGTCTGGAACCCATGGACATCACCAAACGCTGGGTTTCCTCCTTCTTAATGCTTTGCCAGGCCTTTACAGCCGCAGCCTTCAGATCTTGCTTGTTTGTGGGTCTTTCCGTCTTATGTCTGGATTTGAGCAAGTGAAATGCATGCTCAATTGGGTTAAGATCTGGTGATTGACTTGGCCATTGCAGAATGTTCCACTTTTTTGCACTCATGAACTCCTGGGTAGCTTTGGCTGTATGCTTGGGGTCATTGTCCATCTGTGCTATGAAGCGCCGTCCGATCAACTTTGCGGCATTTGGCTCAATCTGGGCTGAAAGTATATCCCGGTACACTTCAGAATTCATCCGGCTACTCTTGTCTGCTGTTATGTCATCAATAAACACAAGTGACCCAGTGCCATTGAAAGCCATGCATGCCCATGCCATCACGTTGCCTCCACCATGTTTTACAGAGGATGTGGTGTGCCTTGGATCATGTGCCGTTCCCTTTCTTCTCCAAACTTTTTCTTCCCATCATTCTGGTACAGGTTGATCTTTGTCTCATCTGTCCATAGAATACTTTTCCAGAACTGAGCTGTCTTCATGAGGTGTTTTTCAGCAAATTTAACTCTGGCCTGTCTATTTTTGGAATTGATGAATGGTTTGCATCTAGATGTGAACCCTTTGTATTTACTTTCATGGAGTCTTCTCTTTACTGTTGACTTAGAGATAGATAGACCTACTTCACTGAGAGTGTTCTGGACTTCAGTTGATGTTGTGAACGGGTTCTTCTTCACCAAAGAAAGTATGCGGCGATCATCCACCACTGTTGTCATCCGTGGACGCCCAGGCCTTTTTGAGTTCCCAAGCTCACCAGTCAATTCCTTTTTTTCTCAGAATGTACCCGACTGTTGATTTTGCTACTCCAAGCATGTCTGCTATCTCTCTGATGGATTTTTTTCTTTTTTTTTCAGCCTCAGGATGTTCTGCTTCACCTCAATTGAGAGTTCCTTAGACCGCATGTTGTCTGGTCACAGCAACAGCTTCCAAATGCAAAACCACACACCTGTAATCAACCCCAGACCTTTTAACCACTTCATTGATTACAGGTTAACGAGGGAGACGCCTTCAGAGTTAATTGCAGCCCTTAGAGTCCCTTGTCCAATTACTTTTGGTCCCTTTAAAAAGAGGAGGCTATGCATTACAGAGCTATGATTCCTAAACCCTTTCTCCGATTTGGATGTGAAAACTCTCATATTGCAGCTGGGAGTGTGCACTTTCAGCCCATATTATATATATAATTGTATTTCTGAACATGTTTTTGTAAACAGCTAAAATAACAAAACTTGTGTCACTGTCCAAATATTTCTGGACCTAACTGTATATTCATATGTTCATTCTCCATTTAATAACAGAGGGTTTTAGAAATGACAAGGCGGTGACCCCTAACAGTTATATTCTTCTGTACGTCTTTCTTTTGGGAAAACAATAATTTTAAATGTGACCCCAGATTTTTCATCTATGGGGTTAATACCACTTATACTTAACTCCTTCACGACCACGGACGGATATATCCATCATGGTGCCCTGGTACTTAAAGACCAATGACGGATATTTCCGTCATGGCGAAATTGCGGCACCGGAGCCCCGGTGACTGCGATCGGTTCACACAAACCGCAGATTCGGGGAGGAGGGGACCTGTACCTGACCTCAGGAGGGGTGGTGCCTCCTCTCCGGACCTACGGAGGCTGTGATTGGCTGACGAACCCTGCTTAGCCAATAACAGCCACTGTAATGTACCAGCCATTGAAAGTGGCTGAAACATTGAAATCCAGCCATGGTCAGTGCAGCTAAAGCACTGACCATTGGCTGGAGCTGGGTGACCTCACTGTATCACCCTCCCCCTGCTCCAGCTCTGATTGGAGAGACCGGTCTTGTGACCGATCTCTCCAATCACCGTGGACCTGTTGCCAGTGACCGCCCCCTCAGCTTCACTTCTCGGTCCTGGAGCACGCCAGTACAGTGAGTGTATACAGTGCAATGGCAGGGCGATAACCTCCGGTCCCATGCTGTTATGTGACCGGAGCATGGGACCCGGAAGTTGCCGCGCTGCCATTGTACTGTATCAAACCGGAAAAAGCCTCCCGATCCGCCGCAGCTCTCCCCGATCGGCTGCCCGCCCCCTCCCCCTCGTGATCGGCTGCCCGCCCCATCCCCCTCGTGATCGGCTGCCCGCCCCCTCCCCCTCGTGATCGGCCGCCCGCCCCTCCCCCCTCGTGATCGGCCGCTCGCCTCTCCCCCCTCGTGATCGGCTGCCTGCTCCTCCCCCTTGTGATCGGCTGCCCGCCCCCTCACCCCCTCGTGATCGGCTGCCCGCCCCCTCACCCCCTCGTGATCGGCTGCCCGCCCCCTCACCCCCTTGTGATCGGCTGCCCGCCCCCTCACCCCCTCGTGATCGGCTGCCCGCTTCCTCACCCCCCTCGTGATCGGCTGCCCGCCCCCTCACCCCCCTCGTGATCGGCTGCCCGCCCCCTCACCCCCCGCGTGATCGACTGCCCGCCCCCTCATCCCCCTCGTGATCGACTGCCCGCCCCCTCACCCCCTTGTGATCGACTGCCCGCCCCCTCACCCCCTCGTGATCGGCTGCTCACCGCCTCGTGATCGGCTGCCCGCCCCCTCACCCCCTTGTGATCGGCTGCCCGCCCCCTCACACCCTAATGATCGACTGCCCTCCCCATCACCTCCGTGATGTGCTGCCCGCCCCCTCACCCCCGTGATCGGCTGTCCGCCCCCTCACCCCCGTGATTTTCTGCCCGCTCCCCCCACCTGTCACCCCCGTGTTGTGCTACCCGCTTCCCCCACCTGTCACCCCCGTGATGTGTGCTCCCCCCACCTGTCACCCCCGCGATGTGTGCTTCCCTCACCTGTCACCCCCGTGATGTGTGCTCCCCCCACCTGTCACCCCCGCGATGTGTGCTTCCCTCACCTGTCACCCCCGTGATGTGTGCTCCCCCCACCTGTCACCCCCGTGATGTGTGCTCCCCCCACCTGTCACCCCCGTGATGTGTGCTCCCCCCACCTGTCACCCCAGTGATGTGTGCTCCCCCCACCTGTCACCCCAGTGATGTGTGCTCCCCCCACCTGTCACCCCCGCGATGTGTGCTTCCCCCACCAGTCACCCCCATGATCTGCGCTCCCTCTCCTACCTCTCACCCTCCTCGATCTGCTGCCTCCTTCATCTCCTGTGATCCTGCTGCCTAGATCCATCCTGGAAGGTAACTATCCCCAATCTCACCTCCCGCTCCCACTCCCCATCCCCCTCATTTCCCCCTTACCCCCCATCCTCCGCCGCTTCTGCATCCACTGCGCCCTCTCCCATCCGCCGCCGCCCTATCCCAGCCATCGCTGTCTCACATTCACAGATGCTCCCTTTATATGCCGCTGCCCCCCCATCTGCCGCCCCCCCCCCATCTGCCGCTGTTCTGATCCATCCTGTAAGTATTGTTCGTGGCTCTTTTCGAACTATCCCCAATCGCATCTCCCACTCCCTCTCCCCCCCTCCTCCCCCACCTGCTTGCCGCCAAGTGCTGATCAGCTACGTGATTGGCTGATCAGGTATGTAATTGTTGCTCGAGTTTTTGCTTTTTTTTTTGTGCACCCCAAATAAAAAAAAAAAAAGACAAAACTTGAACAATTAGGTACCTGATCAACAAGCTTCCTGCAGCCGTACTCTACTTTGGACAGGACTTCTTTTTTCCATCCCACCTAGTCCCCCCCTTTTTGCAGAACATCTGTGCGTGCGCCCTGATTTTTTTTTTTATGCCATGGGGATCTAGTTTTTAAAATGGGGTCACATGTGGGGGAGCTCCACTGTTTCGGCACATCAGGGGCTCTCCAAACACAACATGGAATACGCTAATTATTCCAGACAATTTTGCGTTTGAAAAGTCAAATGACGCTCCTTGCATTCCGAGCCCTGCTGTGCGCCAAAAAATTTGATTTCCACCACATATGAGATATCTGTGTACTCAGGAGAAATTGCACCATACATTTTATGGTGCAATTTTTCCTGATACCCTTGTGAAAAAAGCTACCTGGTTGAAGTAACAATTTTGTGGTAAAAAAAAAAAAATATTTTCACGGCTCAACTTTATTAACTTTTGTGAAGCCCCCAGAGGTTCAAAGTGCTCAATAAACATCCAGATAAATTCCATGGGGGTTCTAGTTTCCAAAATGGGGTCACATGTGGTGGAGCTCCACTGTTTCGGCACCTCAGGGGCTCTCCAAACGCAACATGGTGCAGCTAACAATTCCAGCTAATTTTCTGTTCAAAAAGTCAAATGACGCTCCTTCCCTTGCGAGTCCCGCCGTGCGCCCAAACAGTGGTTTTTCGCCACATATGAGGTATCTGCGTGCTCAGAAGACATTGCCGAACAAATTTGGGGGTTCATTTAATCCTGCTACCCTTGTGAAATGCAATATTTGAGGTTAATTAACATTTTTGTTGCAAAAAGTAAAATGTTCATTTTTTCCTTCCACATTGCTTTAGTTACTGTGAAGCACCTGAAGGGTTAATAACCTTATTGAATGTGGTTTTGAGTAGCCTGAGGGGTGCCGTGTTTGGAATGGTGTCACTTTTGGGTGTTTTCTTTCACGTAGGCCCCTCAAAATCAAATCAAATGTGATGTGGTCCCTAAAAAAAGTGGCTTTGTAAATTATGTTGTAAAAATGAGAAATTACTCAAACTTTGAACCCCTATAACTTCCTTATGAAATTTTTTTTTTTTTTTTCAAAATTGTTCTGATGTAAAGTAGACATGTGGGAAATGTTATTTATTAATTATTTTGTGACATATGTCTTGCTGGTTTAAGAGCATAAAAATTCAAACTTTGAAAATTACAAAATTTTCAAAATTTTCGCAAAATTTACGTTATTTTCACAAAGAAACGTAAAAAATATCTGCATAAATTTACCACTAACATGAAGCCCAATATGTCACGAGAAAACAATCTCAGAATCACCGGGATCCGTTGAAGCGTTCCAGAGTTATAACCTCATAAAGTTACACTGGTCAAAATTGCAAAAAATGGCCTGGTCTTTAGGGTCAAAATAGGCTTGGGGCTGAAGGGGTTAATACTCCCAACAATCACATGTGAGAGATGGATCATAGAGACCTATTAGTAGGTATTGACACTACCTCAGGTTTATAAGGATTACCCCTGGTTTACTGAAGACAAAAAAACTCCAAAAATTACAGCATCACAGAGGGGAAAAGAAAAACCTTTCATAAAATCCCAATAGTGACATATGCCATATGCCAAGTCTCCCCCATCTATGTAGATTCATATGGTCGGGTCATTCACATTGGAGCCACAGCGGCAAATCAATATCAGGTGTAGATTACCCTGCAATATAACTAGACCTGACCCTGTGTGCCCCAGACTCCTGCCCTAACAAGAGCAACAGACCCCGGACTACACATGGGGGAGAGAGAGAGCGACAGACCCCGCACTACACATGGGGGAGAGAGCGACAGACCAAGGACTACACATAAGGGAGAGAGAGAGTGACAGACCCCGCACTACACATGGGGGAGAGAGCGACAGACCAAGGACTACACATGGGGGTGTTAGGTTGACCAATAGGTCACAACTGTTGCCAGCGATGACCAAATGCGGAGGGAGTCCTGGTAACCCCTCCTGCTTCCCTCAGCCTCAATGAGATAGAGACAGATGCTGATATCCACACATAAAAGCTGGAGTGTGCGCTCCAAAAAGAATACAGATTTATTTTTACATACAGGGTTATACCAAACTAATTTGGGCGTAACTATGTGACATGTATATTCATTAGTTTAGATTCGTCATAAGCGTGGATTACATTTTCCCAGCGAAAACAAGATAAGATAAATTTTATTCTCAAAGCAAAAAGCAGTTTTTCTCAGCAAAGTCTTATCTCTCCTTTAAGACATAACATTCCGAGTCCTTGGATCTTTTCTCATCTTAGCGTCTGTTGCGTAAACAAGTCTGTTTGTGCACTTTGCAAAGAGGAATGAATTTCTATGATTTTTCTAGCCATTATAGTTAACGCTTTCCTCACAATCCCCCCTTTTGGCATGCGTGATGGGACTGGGTCCTATCGAGAAGCTGGGGTAGCAGGCTAGTCACCAGATGCTATCCAAGCCGCGGGTTGCCCGGGGATGGGAAAGCTGGAAATCCACATCCGTCCTCCAGAAACTGCCTGTATTCCTCCCGACAAGAGTCGCATCATAATACGCCAAGGTGATTCTAGAGGAAAGAGCAGAGAAAAAAAAGCACATTAGTGATTTCTTATTGGTGCTGAATAATCTTTATATCTTCATTTCCTCAAGCAGCAGGAAAGCAAAGCCATTAGCAACTTAAACACTACATAGGCCACTAACAGACAGAGTAGCACTTGGACTACTGATTGCAGTATCCCCATTAACCATCCTCCTATTCCCTTAAACCAGTTTTCAGGGTTGAACATCGAAAAGGTATTGCTCCACCAAGCATCTGAGCTTCTGAGTACCTCCTCATCATGTTTTTTTCTCAACTTTTGTATCTCAGTTAGACTTGCTTGCGCCTTTAAGGTTCCATTTGGATCTATGTAGTGACAACAGCTTGGGCCTATTATTTGGCACATCCCCCCCTTGGGCCGCAGTAAGGTAATACAGTAACAAAGTATGTTGGTTGGTTACAATGATTAATTGTCTCTGTTTGACAATGGTACTATTTGCTGCTTGGAGAACCTCAAAAATGTGATCATTAAGATAGTCAGTGCTTTCCACCATCTTATCATACATCTGCATCATCATAGGGTAGAGGAAGAGGGTACTGAAAAATTTGTTGACATGGCTCATTTGAACTACATGGGATCGGCCACTAGGCCTGTCTGTTATATGCCACTCTCTTTACCAGTAGGTGGAGAGGCATTTTTCCTGCCTGTATATCAGTAGTATTAATAATGAAGGTGGCAGGTGTCAAACGGGCTAAGGTGCAAGTGCCATTTACTCCTACTGGGAGCCATTTATAGGCGTTGTAGCCACAAATCCAGTAGGTTTGCGCTGGGAGATCCCAGATGGCAGAATGTTGTAGTATTAGTCTATGCACTATATCTATAAAAGCTGATATGTTTCTCAGCATACACCATCCGGGAAGTTGGCCTAGGGGACTACAATACCCTGCGGACTGTTCACCACAGGTTTCTCGGCCAGGCACATACTTGTCAGAATCATTGCACCATAAATTTCCTGGTTTGGAATAACAACTATCATTTGTGCCTTCTGGAAACAATGAATTTTGTGCCCACCCATGGTCATGCAGATGTCTCTCTAACAACAAGGATTTAAATGCATCAGCACTGTTGGAGGTTCACCCAAAACTTATTTTGATTCCTTCTGTTGGAATATTGCCCATAATAGGTGTTTTTGTGTAATTACGGGGTACCCAGCTATTGCCTTCAAAGGCTAAATATTGTTGGGTTCCAGAAAGGCCAGTGGTAAGGTTGCCTTGCCACCAGGAGAAATCTACCCACCCTACTATTGGTATGGGTACACTAGTGTTCCACAATTTTTGGTACTTGGTGTCATTGACTGGTAGGCTATTGAAACAACCTCCCCATTGGAACACTTCAGTTATTGATACTTGTATAGCTAAGTAAGGCATAGAGGAGGCTGTCACAGGGGCGTGTGTACATATCCAGCAGTCTGACCTTAAGTTTTTCTGCTAACACTTCATGGTGGGTCTCAAATGAATTCTGCCTTGGTGTCAAAGGCCCCAAAAAGGAAGTACACATAGAAATACTTATCAGCAGTATTAGGCGTTCTTGCAGTGGCTGGCATGGACCCATGTCGATCTCCTCTCTAATTTAACGGAGGTCGGTGTGGTCAGATGGACAGTCAAAGTTCCTTCGAATCGGGGCTCGAGGGTCTTTCTCACGTGCTTCTTTAGGTTGACCCGGTCACCAGGCTTTAGGGAGTGGGTCCCTGGAACAGCATCAGGATCGGGCAGAGAAGAATAGACCCTTTGGTGGGTTTCAGTTAGTTTCTGCTGCAGGGAGACAACATAAGATGTTAGGCTATCACATTGCAGGTGTAATTCCTGCGGGAAGTAGCATCCTAATCTGGGGGCACTTCCAAAGAGTATTTCGAATGGTGAGAGCCTGTGCTTTCCCTGCGGGGTGGTTCTTATAGAGTGAAGAGCTATGGGGAGACATTCTGTCCAAGATCTACCAGTCTCCCCCACTGCCTTGGCTAGTTTGAGCTTTAGAGTTCCATTTAACCTTTCCACTTTCCCTGATGACTGTGGGTGGTAAGGTGTGTGTAAGGCTGACTGAATGCCTAACAGGGAACAGGTGTTCTGGTAAACTTGTCCAGTGAAATGGGTACCTCGGTCTGACTCTGACTTCAGGGTTTCCAAACCGGGGTACCAGCTCACAGCTCTGATTTTGGCCGTGGCTTTGCTGACAGTGTAGGCCTCTGGCCATCCTGAGAAAAGGTCTACAAAGACAAGTACAAACTCGTAGATGCCATGTCTTGGCAGCTGGATATAGTCTATTTGTACTCTTTGAAACGGGGCAAACATCTTTGGCATGTGTTTTTGCGGGGTTTTTGTTAGCTGGCCTGGATTATGCTGTTGACAGATGTGACAAGCTTTTATTCTCTGGGAGGCATATTGTCTGAAGCCGGGGGCTACCCAATGAGGTTGCATCTGATTCATGATTGAATTTGCGCTACTGTGCGTAGGATAGTAGAGTATTTGGAAAATGGCAGGGAACCAACTGCGTGGCAGGACGGAGAGTCCGTTTAGGCGCCAAATCCCCCCCACTTTTTGTGCCCCTTTGGCCTGCCATCCGGCCTTTTCTTCCTCGGAGGCGTTTTCCTCTGTCTCAGAGAGGTTCTGCGTTTCTTCCTCCGTCGTTGACACTGTTTCCGTCTCCTTCAAAGGGTGTAAGGCTGCTTGTTTTGCTGTTTGGTTGGCCAAGTGATTTTCCCTTGCCTCGGGTGTTTGAGCCTTGGTATGGGCAGCAACCTTTGATTGCCAACTGCTTTGGTTTCAAGGCTACTTCCATTAGCTTCTTCACTGAGGCTCCATGCCTGATGGGATTTCCTGCTGCTGTGAGGAATCCTCTAGTTTGCCAAATAGTGCCAAAATCGTGCACAATGCCGTGTAGGGTTACTACAGCAAATCCGGTGTGGAATTTGCCTGTTTCATCGGCAAATCTGCTACCATCCACAAAGAGTTCAAAGTCTGGATTTGTAAGGGGTGTTTGAATTTTGTGCAGGGGCTTCGCCTCATGTTGGATGAGTTCTTGACAATCGTGGTCAAATGGTGCGCTTGTACGTTTATCCCTCTCTTCCGTTGTCCCTCCTTCTAAACTGGTGAAGATCAGGAGTTCAGCAAGGCTTAGACTGGTAACTCGGGCAAACGAGATGTTCGGGGGTAACAACAGTGCACATTGAAGCCTGACTTGTCTTGCCATGGAGAGGTGTTTCAGCTGCACTTGATTGAGAACAGCATAAATGTCATGGCTGGTAAGGATGGTTGACGGGAAATCGAGTGAAATTTCGGATGCTTTCTGCAGTATGTTTGAAACTGCTGTGACAGCATGGACGCAGGTTGGTGCTGCTTTGGTGACATTGTCGAGTTGAGAGGAGTAGTACCCGATTTATATGATGTTTGTCTGTCTTCTGGGTGAGTACTCCTACGGCAAATCCTTGAAGCTCTGCTACGAACAGATAGAAGTTGAGATCGTAGTTTGGTAGTGCCAAAGCAGGTGCATCAATCACTAGTTCCTTGGTCTGTTGGAAGCTTTGTCGGGCTTCTTCTGTGAGGAAGAATGGAATATTCTTGGTGCAATCATACAATGGTTGCATGAGTAGTGACGCACTGGGAATCCATTGTCTGCAGAATATTAGTCCTAAAAATCCTCTGAGTTGCTTGAGGTTTATAGGGATGCTTGATCTCCTGATCACTTCTTGTCTGTCTGGGTTGAGATGTTTTTGTCCTGCAGAGAGACAGTGACCCAGGAAGGTGACCTTTGTTTTGCAGAATTGTAGCTTGTCTTTACTTGCTTTGCATCCTGATTCTGCTAGGAAGATTAAAAGACTTATTGAAGCCTTTTTACATTCTTCGCTTGGGCAGCAAATTAGTAATCATCCTTGTACTGAAGGACACCACAGTCAGGAGGAGGCCAGCCTTGAAGGACACTACCCATAGCCTGAGTATATAGAGTAGGGGAATGCTGCATCCCTTGTGGCAGTCTTGTCCACGTGTATTGATTCTGCTTATGCGTGAATGCAAAAAGGTCTTGACATGCTGGATCCAACGGTACCGAGAAAAAAGCGTTGGCAAGATCTATGACCGTGTAGTGGGTCGAAGTAGCCGGTACCTGTGTGAGCAGAGTATGTGGGTTGGGAACAACGGGAGTGAGGAGCTCCAGTATTGTGTTCACTGCCATCAAATCGTGTACCATCCGGTACGTGATTGGATCACCTTTCTTCACTTGTTTCTTCTTGACAGGAAATAGTGGAGTATTGTATGGAGACTTAGTAGTCCTGAGAGCTCCCGACTTCACTAGTTCTTTTATTTGGTGATCCAGGGTGGCTTCCTGTTGAGCATTAAGAGGATATTGTCTTAGCTGTTGTGGCGTAATTCCATGCTTGACTGAAACTTTTACAGGGTGCACGGGTAGTGTGCCGAGGTCAGTTTTCGATGTGGACCAGAGTTTTGCAGGAACTTTGAGAAGTACTGGATCCGTGTTTGCTTCCTGTGTGGCATCAGATTCTGGTTGATCTTCAATCATCTGGAGGGTGCACAGGACTTCTTCTGGAATATCTTCTGGAATTTGCAGGATAGCAGATCCATCTTCATTATAGACAATCTGAGCCTGTAATCTTGATAGTACATCTGCTCCCATTAAGGCATCTCCACCCAGGGGGGAGACTAAGAATTTGGACACGAAGATATGTGGTCCCAGTTTCACTTTTAATTGATGTGTTATTGGGATTATCTGGGCATGTCCATCAAAACCGTATACTATAGTAGACTCAGATGAGATGGATCCTTCAGGTACCAGGTCCCTGGGGAGTACGGAGCGGGAGGCTCCTGAGTCCACCAGAGCCCTTATTTCCTTGTTGCCAATTTGAAGGGGGACATTTATAAATGGACCTCTGGCATCCCTATCCCATCCTGCCGCAAGTCAGGCAGTCTTTTCCTCCTGACTCCCGGGTTGGTTTTGACCTTCCCTCTTTTTCTTTATACAGTCTCTGATCAAGTGTCCTCTGATCCCACAATAGTAGCAGGTCGGTCCCTTTCTTTTTGTTAGCCTCTCGCTGACCGTCCACTGCCGCTATGACGATTTTCTTGTTCCTTTTATCCTTTGCGTCGGTTTCTAAGCCACTTGCTTTGTTGACTAGAAGATCTATGTCTTCCATGTTTCTCCATTCGGGGCAGCACGCTTTCAACCTATCTGCCAGAGGTGCATGTATTCCATCCATGAAGGATCTTACCATGAGGCGACGTATTGCGCCTGCTTGTAAGTCTAGCCCTTCATCTGCGAATGACTGCATCAATCTGTAGTAGAATGAACTGACATTTTCCACAGGACTTTGGTGCACTGGTCCCATTGTGCCCTTAGTTCTTTGCTCCTGGGCACAGAAAATATTGAGTCTTGTCATGAAGTCTTGGCCAGATTCCACAGTATGGGTATCTCCCGGAACATGTCCTGTCAGATGAGCAGTAAGTTTGGCATACATCTCAGGGGACATTTTGACTCTACATAAACCCTCCATGTCCAACCAAGTGCTCCGGTAAGAGACCTGTATTTGGTTCAGGTAGCGTGAAAAACTGACGGGGATTCGAGTCGGGTCAGGAGCATTTTGTAGGAAAGCCATCTGCGTACGTACACTTCATACGTACGGGGAACTGCATCTCTGGGAGCATCTGCGTTTCGTGGATCAACAGGTGGTGTTATAAGGACTCTTCTTTCCACTACGGGATAAAGAGGCACTGGTGCTGTAGCTTGTGGCTTGTGCTGTGGGGCTCCACAGGCTAGGCATGTTTCACTCCAGTCCGGGTTTTGTTGGCCACAATTAGTGCAGGTCCATCCCTTGGGTTCTGCTGTTTGTGGGGTCGTTACAGGAGTAGTTGACAGGTACGGGGGAGGCTCAAGGTCCTTATTAGCTTCTTCCCATTTGTTTGATTCTTCATGGTATGTCCAACCTTGATCATGGGCTGTTTTTGCCATGTCAGAAAGAGTTCTGACCAGTTCAGTCCATGATTTATCTGCTATTACTCCTGCTCTGGTAGCTCTTATTTTGTCCCATTTGTTGGGGTCCAATTGATCCTTCCCCTTCAATCCAAATGTCTTAAAAACTTCCTTTGACTGACTGGCTGTTCTTTTTCCATGGTAACACGTAATGAGATGTTACAGGGTGCATCCAGCTCTGTCCTTTGATATTCCCTGACCCATTCTTCGTCTATCTTCTTCAGCTTTTAGACCCTTGAACATCCCTTGGACTAGCCTCACCTATCCTGGAAGTACCCAGAGGCTGACTACTTATCTGTATTCCTACTAAGGTGGGGTCCTAACTTTGTTCAGAGGGGGCTGAGTATGTTGAATGGCGGTGGGTTACCCTTCTTATACCAGAGGTATACTCTATACCCGATGACAATGGCAAACAGGGCTATCCCACCTAACGCTAGGGCGGTGAATATCACATCCATTAGACAAGACAGAACACTATTCCCTTAGCAACACTCACTGACGTGAGGGCCAATGAAGTTGGTTATCTGGTTCGTCCCAAGGTGGTTTTAGCACTGGCACTGGTCCCACTGCACTCGCTTCGGAACCCAAAGTTGTCCGGCCTGGCCCTGGGCGCACAGTTTTAGCCTGGAGGAACCATATGTTACCAACTTCTCTGATCTATGACGGACAACAAAGGCAAAGCACAGAGAAGCAGACAAACAGACAAGGACACAGAAAACATCTAATGCCAAAAGTTCTTTCAGAGTTCAGTAGTGACCCGCCAATTACCCAGTATCCTACTCACAGTGTCCCTCTTGCAGTGGTGAGGAGAGCGGAGAACAGAGCTGGGGAGCAAAGAGAGCAGAAGGCTTTCAACTGTTACCTGGCCAGGTGTTTCTGGTCTCAACGTCTGGTCACCTCGTCCTCTGGATGGCAAGATGGTTCACTGGATCATGGGATAAACACGAGTCCCTGTTCGGGCGCCAGAAATGTTAGGTTGACCAATAGGTCACAATAGTTGCCAGCGATGACCAAATGCGGAGGGAGTCCCGGTAACCCCCCCTGCTTCCCTCAGCCTCAATGAGATACAGACAGACGCTGATATCCACACATAAAAGCTGGAGTGTGCGCTCCAAAAAGAATACTGATTTATTTTTACACACAGGGTTATACCAAACTAATTTGGGCGTAACTATGTGACATGCATATTCATTAGTTTAGATTTGTCATAAGCGTGGATTACATTTTCCCAGCGAAAACAACATAACATATATTATTCTCAAAGCAAAAAGCAGTTTCTTTCTCAGCAAAGTCTTATCTCTCCTTTAAGACTACATTCCGATTCCTTGGATCTTTTCTCAGCGTCTGTTCGTGTACTTTGCAAAGAGGAATGAATTTCTATGATTTTTCTAGCCATTATAGTTAACTCTTTCCTCAGAGGGGAAAGAGAGAGCAACATACCCTGCTCTACACATGGGGGAGAAAGCGACACACGGTTTGAGTAACTCCTCTAAAAACTGGACAATTTGAAGACCAAGAATAAAGTGTTGGAGTCGCCCGATCTGCTGCAGTCTCCTCTTCAGATCGGATTCAGTTGGCACCAACAGAAAAAAAGGGAAGACGACATCTGCACTGTTTTATCTTTTCAAATAATTTCCCTTATTCTCTTCAGTTATTTTTTGTGTTTTTAGTTGATTTTTCTCAGCATCATCTCATCCTCTTGACAATAAAGAATCTTCTGTTGTTTTCTTTTGATTTTGCCTGATTTGACCCATAAAAGATGAATAAGGACAAAGACCAAATTATGGAGAAGATATTAAACCTGAGTTTGGAAATAATCTTCCATCTTATTGGAGAGGTGAGAGGTTCTGATGTCATCACATTACATCATTATCTATGGGAATAACAGAGGATATGACCGGGGAGGTGATGGACTCTTGAAATGTCTATAGTGATATTATCAATGTCTCCACACTCAGGATTACACAGTACTGAAGACCTGTAGTGATCGCTGTCAGGCCCCTGTGTCTGAAGGATGGGGAGGAACCCTGATCCCAATCCCGGGGCCTCCACCTCACCCCCGGATACATGAGGACATCAATGACCAGAAGATCCTAGCACTCACCAACAAGATGCTTGAGCTGCTGACTGGAGAGGTGACACTGCTGGGAATGCTGGGACATTATACAGGACGGCACTGGAGGATTCTGGGTGATTACGGTATCATTGTGTTGTCAGGTTCCTATACGGTGTCAGGACGTCACCGTCTATTTCTCCATGGAGGAGTGGGAGTATCTAGAAGGACACAAGGAGCGGTACAAGGAGGTGATGATGGAGGAGCACCAGCCCCGCACATCACCAGGTAATAGACAGGACTGAATACACCCGGCCTATAATTATTTGTATGTAATAATGATGTCCTTCCTGTCTGTGTCTCCTGCAGGTCTCTCCAGTACGAGGACGACCCCAGAGAGATGTCCCGGTCCTCCTCCTCCACAGGATCCTCAGGTAGTTGGAGATCTCCCCTATGAGGTGTAGAAGGCTGTGACCTCTTTGTGTTCAGTCTTGTTTTCTCCTCCAGTATTAGATGTTTTATACTTGTGTAATGAGAGCGGTGGAGACGGCAGGATGACAGCTGACCACAGACCTCACATGTCCGGATCTTATCACCATTATTCTCGGGGACTTTTACAATATTTTGTTTTGCAGATTTTGGATCCGGGTAAAGATCTGAGCAATATTAATTCTCCAGAGAGAAATGTGAGGGGCGATCAGCGGAGTAAAGAGGAGATTCCTACAGATCACCGCCCCGGTGAGTACAAACCACCCAATAACGCACACAAGTCACACATTCCTATTTTCCGCTCTTAGCTGTGTACGTTTTTCCAGCGGTATATTAACCCTTCATGTAAAATACACATGAAATGTGAATGAATCTGTGATCCCGGTGCAGGTGATAACATGGGATGTGCAGTTATGTTATAGAGGAGAAATACAGCTGGACATCAATTCTGACGATGTGAGCTAAGACGAGCTCCAGCTCTTTCCTATTATCCGCTGTGAGGGCTGATGAGGGGGTTTCTTCAGTTTAGGGACTAAAGGGCTATTTACACGCTGCGACATCGCTAACGATATATCGTCGGGGTCACGTCGTTAGTGACGCACATCCGGCGCCCTTAGCGACATCGCAAGGAGCGACGTTCAACGATCGCAAAAACATCAAAAATCGTGGATCGTTGACACGTCGCTTCTTTACCAAATATCGTTGCTGCTGCAGGTATGATGATGTTTGTCGTTCCTGCGGCACCACACATCGCTATGTGTGACACTGCAGGAGCGACGAACATCTCCTTACCTGCGTCCTCCGGTAATGAGGAAGGAAGGAGGTGGGCAGCATGTTCCGGCCGCTCATCTCCGCCCCTCCTTTGCTATTGGACGGCTGCCGTGTGAGGTCGCTGTGACGCCGCACGAACCACTTCCTTAGAAAGGAGGCGGGTCGCCGGCTAGAGTGACGTCGCAGGGCAGGTAAGTCCGTGTGACAGGTGTTAGCGATGTTGTGCGCCATGGGCAGCGATTTGCCCGTGATGCACAACCGACGGGGGCGGGTACGCTCGCTAGCGATACCGATATCGCAGCATGTAAAGTACACTTAAGAATCCATTATCTCTTATTACACTCATGTCATTGTGTGACAGATGCAGAACATGGAGCCATAAAATTAGGGTCCAGTGTGTTTTAAAAAAGAATTTAGTGGGGCATGACCTGGCTATGAGTGAGGACACGCGGTGTCTGAGCTTCTGCCGCTGGACCAAATATCAGCAGATGCATGCAGCCTACAGAGCCAGAAAGCAGACTATGTCCCGGAGGAGAAGGGACAGAACACAAGGGTGCAACACCGGCTACTCTCAGCACTTTTTCCCCTTGCTCGAACTCCCAGAAGCCTCCAAAGGACTCTTAAAATGGCCTTGGTTCATACCTGTGCACCAGCAGCTGCAGTTACATAGGGGGAGCCTCCTGCACAGCTGACACCGAGCAGCCAGACTCTGCTCAGATGTATGTTATGTCCAGGCATGGGGATCCAACGGCCAGCCGGCGGTGCAGAAAGTGTGTGGGTGGTGCAACATGGAAAGCGGGTCTGGGACCCCAAGGCCTTTGGGTACAAGGCGCATCCCTCTTCTCCAACGCGGTCAGATGGTCGCACAGTGGCCCTGGATGGCGACTCACATGGTCTCAGAGGGCCAGAGCCTACACAACAGGGGCATCCTTCCTGATGGGAGACAGAGCTTGGGGCAGGTGACCCCCGATAGTGATGTTCCCAGGAATGCTGTGCCATTAGTGCACTGCGTGGACCCACAGGGATCCTGGGTAAACTTAATGAGTTGCACACACGCTTAACTGCCATTCCCACCAGGGAGGATATGGAGGCCTATATTGCTGGGCTAGAACTGGCATACCGCACAGAACTGTCCGCCATGAGGGGGATGTGGAGCGGGTCGATGCCTGGAGTCAGCTACACGCGGTGAAAATACAGTTCCTTGAAGACTCCTCACAAGCCCAGAGTGCCATACTGGAGCAACATTCCCGCCAATTACAATACATGGTGGAGGCTGTGGCACCCCTGCGCTTCTATCGCCATAGGGTGGGTATTACACCACTTTTATGGGGTAATATCTATCCCGGGTCAGGAGGGGGTTAACTTTTGGTGTCTTCACAAAACACACACACGCAAAACAATAAAGGTGCTTTCCACAGGGGGTGGACTAGGGCAGACAGAATAGTTAGCCATCATGAAGCATGGGACTTTCCCAGTCGCTAGGACATCCACTGGGGGCAGCACCACATGGGGTAGAAATACACTAGAACAGAATCTTCCTGGGCTCAGTTTGGGGTAACACCTAGCACTGACAACTGGAGTTTGTGTTTCTCTCTTTTCATGGGCCCGTGACTTGGAACAGGAGGCTCGGCCCGCTCCGGATAGCAACTGAGAGACACTTCACTAACAGACTTTCACGGGCACCAGCGGGCAAGCAGTCTGTAAATATGCCCACTCAGTGTTTGGTCCTGTGGGTGGGTGCTTGTTTGGCTGGCTGTATATTTTCATTTCAAGTCCTGGATTACGGATACCTGAACGCTCGGCTGGGAAAAACGTCTGACAATGTTGCTGATGATGTTTGTGAATGTGCAATGTCTGGTGCCTGGCAGGTGTCATCTATGCCTGGACAGGGGATTGACAAGCATGTAGTACTCTGTACTTTCTTCCTCCCTCTCCACCTGGCCCACATGCGAAGCTTATTCTTTAATTAGGAGCACAGAGCATTTGAGGAGGCACCAAAGCGGGATGGTTATGCTGATTATGGCTTCATCATCACCATCTTAGTTGTTTCCTCAATTTTTTGTAGAAAGTCACAGATTTCCGACATCCATGTTGATGAGTCAGTTTTTATGCATGGGGGCTGACCGGAATACCTCATGTTGGAGCTGGTATTATAAAGTGCGATGGAATATATTTGGCGCTATATAAATAAAAATTATTAAGCTGTATCTGGTATTCAACTAATGCCTTCTGTTGGTCAGAAAGCCTTGCCAAGTACATGTGCAATGTGGAGTTCCAGCGTGGTCACGTCACACAGCTGTCGCTAAGCTGCTACTTGCGACCGCTGCTGAAGCCCTGCCAGACAAGTGGCAGCTGGAGTGGATTGGTGGAAATGGGCGCGCACACAGCGTACCTTCACAAGAAGCTCTGGCAAATTGGGCTCGTTTTTCATAAACTGCTGAACCACGAAGTTGAGCACGTGGCTCAGGCATGGTACATGTGCGAGCTTCCTAAGCTTCAGAGCCACCATCAGGTTACAGGCACGTTAACACACACAACAATGGCTGGTTGTTGGTTTGAATGGCAAGAGACAGATCTGTCTCGTCTATTAGACCTCTCAACAACTCTGCTGCAGTGTGCGATTTATCATCTAAAGACAGTCATTTAAACAGAGCCTGTTGCTGCTTCACCGAGGCAGTGCTTCCAGCTTGGGACTAATGGGGAGGGTAATTCAGACCAGGATGAAATAACTAGAGGAAGGACCCTCCAAAATTTCTGGTAGAGGGCCACCTGTGGGGCCTCCCAAATGTATGAAAGAGGGCCTCTCAAAATGTATGAGTGAGGGCCCTCCAACCATTATGGTTAAGGATTGCATGTTGAGCCTGTGGATATGGTGGGAAAAGGAGCAGCAGGAGAACCCCCTCCCCCCCAAAAAAAAAAATCCACAGATGCCATCTTGTGCGCAGTGTGTCTTGAGTTAGTGTAGGGGCAGCTTGTGTTGTTGGTCATTGAAGGGGCAAATTTTACAAAATCTGTTTTATTCTTTTCACAGAAGATTGTGGCATTATACAGAATACATATGAAGATCAAGTAATTGTACCCTCAGTCCTTAACACCCTGGATCTGTCATCTGCTGCTTCTAAACAATGTCTGGATTCACTGCAGAATGTTCAGCAAAATAAAAGCCACAGAAGAGGTGTTAAACAACAAAGCGCTCACATGGGGGAGAAGCAGTATTCATGTAATCAATGTAAAAAGTGTTTTACCCAAAAGTCAGCTCTAATTTCACACAAAATAATTCACAAAGGAAAACCATTTTCGTGCCCAGAATGTGGAAAATGTTTTAGTGTGAAATCACAGCTTGAAATGCATCTAAGAACTCACACATTGGAGAGGCCATTTTCTTGTGCAGAATGTGGGAAATGTTTTATCCAGAAATCATATCTTAAAGTGCATCTAAAAACTCACACAGGGGAGAAGCCATTTTCTTGTTCAGAATGTTGGAAATCTTTTATTCGGAAATCAAATCTTGAAAGCCATATAAAAACTCACACACGGGAGAAGTCATTTTCTTGTTCAGAATGTGGGAAATCTTTTATTCGGAAATCACATCTTGATAGCCATATAAAAACTCACACAGGGGAGAAGCCATTTTCTTGTTCAGAATGTGGGAAATGTTTTATTCAGAAATCACAGCTTGATAACCATATAAAACCTCACACAGGGGAGAAGTCATTTTCTTGTTTAGAATGTGGGAAATGTTTTAGTTGTAAATCAGATCTTAATGTGCATCTGAAATCTCACACAGGGGAGAAGCCATTTTCTTGTTCAGAATGTGGGAAATGTTTTATTAGGAAATCACAGCTTGATAACCATATAAAAACTCACACTGGGGAGAAGCCATTTTCATGTTCAGAATGTGGGAAATGTTTTCGTTGGAAATCAGCGCTTAATATGCATATAAAAACTCACACAGGGGAGAAGCTATTTTCTTGTTCAGATTGTGGAAAAAGTTTTATTAGGAAATCACAGTTTCATGACCATATAAAAACTCACACAGGGGAGAAGCTATTTTCTTGTTCAGATTGTGGGAAATGTTTTATTAGGAAATCAGAGCTTAATGTGCATCTAAGATATCACACAGGGGAGAAGCCATTTTCATGTTCAGAATGTGGGAAATGTTTTATTAGGAAATCAGAGCTTAATGTGCATCTAAGATATCACACAGGGGAGAAGCCATTTCCATGTTCAGAATGTGGGAAATGTTATAGTGGGAAATCAAGTCTTTATGCCCATATAAAAACTCACACCGGGGAGAAGCCATTTTCATGTTCAGAATGTGGGAAATGTTTTATTCAGAAATCACAGCTTGATATGCATGTAAGAACTCACACGGGGGAGAAGCCATTTTTATGTTCAGAATGTGGGAAATGCTTTGCTCACCGATTCAGTTTTGTTACACACATGAAAATTCACACAAGGTAAAAGACATGTTTGTTTAAAATGTGGCAAATGTTATAGCAGTAAATCAACTCTTGCCTTAGATCACTAGATGGAATGCTTCCAAATTGTGGTAATGTATTTTTTCCCATCGGCCGTGATCTGCGCAGTTCTCTTGCAGTCTCTTCCATCCGTGTGCTGCATCTCTATGCACTGGGCCTCCGTGATCTTGTGATTTTCACGTGACCCGGAGCCCCATGTGGTGCGGCGGTTGGGCGGGCCCGCTTCCAGGGACGCTCATGCGTCAATCTCTGGCGGGTCATGCACTGATTGGACACTGGATCTTTTTATACTAACATAGATAATATAAAAAAGAGGAAAAGTTTTTCCAGCTTACCCAATATATTGTAGGATCAAGCTGTTATGACTATAGAGGCTCTTAGCACAGATATATGGTAGAAGCTCTTACCAGCACAAATAGAAGAGATGAATCCAGCGAGCCAAAGTTGTAGTAGATAAAAAGTTTCTTTAGTCTTTATTTCAATCATATTAAAAAAAGTATTTGTCCATAGCAGCATAAATGATGACAGACAGAGGTAGGAAAAGTTACTGCTGGCGCACGGCTATGGACAAAGACTTTTTTTAATATGATTGAAATAAAGACTAAAGAAACTTTTTATCTACTACAACTTTTGCTCGCTGGATTCATCTCTTCTTTTTATACTAACGTTCATGGACATGTCACTCCCTGACAAAGGCTCACGCCGAAACGGCCGTCGGGTGGGCACTCTTCTCTATCAATACTGGCAACACTTTTTTGCAGTGCAGGATTACGCGGTCTGGTTTGCTCTCTGTATCGAACTTGGTAAGCAGATCTCTGTTTACTATCTTAGATGATAGTATGTTCTATCCCCTGTATAGTCTATTTACATATGATCCTTTCGGTATGATTTGGAATAATATGACATTTATCACACCAAGGGCTCTGGTTACTAATATGGAATATATAGTTGCATTTAATCAGTGCCATTAAATACTCTGTTAGCACATTGCAATTTACATTCTCAGATCCTTTGATGCAAATCTACCATAGGTGGTCATTTTTGTACACATTTCAGTTTGTAATCCTTCGGCTGTTTATATTACTTCGATATACTTAGCATTTGCAATTTTTTATATAATCTGTGCCTGCCTGGATTACCATTTTCCGGTATTGTAATTTATACCTTTATTAATATCTATGTATACTTTAACATTTAGCAATTACACTTGCTGTGGGAATTGTGTGCCTTTTTCTGACATGTGTGGTCACATTTTCCACCCCCACTGTATCACCTTCTAAAACTTAATAAACCATTTTTTGCATTAAGGATGTCTGATCGCTTTTTCTTTTTTTGTCATTAGCGGACGTCAGACGTACTGGCTGATGGCAGGTGACGTCTCCTAGAAATTCCAATGCTGGGGGCTGACAGAGGCAGATGAAACCGGTGGGGTCTAGTGCAGGACCGACAGAGGAAGCCACCTGAAAAGGGTGCTGTGTTGGCGAGTACCAGGGGAAAAGCCTAGCAGTGTGAGGGATCCTGAGTGAGGGTCGGAGGCAAGGCGAGACAGAGAAGGGGTAAAGGAACCAGTTTGGTACTCCCCAGAAGAAACAACCCGGACACCGGAGTCCGAGTCTGCACGGGTTTAGTCAGTCCCAGCAGAAAAGTCCGGAAGGCGAGGGGGACTTCAGTCTACCAGCACAGAAACACTTGTAGCACAGCCGTCAATAGAACCAGGGACCGCAGCAGAGTTAGTGGTGCCCAGCAGAACAGTTCATTACGCATGCTATACAAGTGAGAGACACAGGAGAGGTCAGGGCCAGGCTTTAAACAGCCCAGGACTTAAACAGACACACAGCAATAAGGAAGCCTCAAAACTCACAGATGTGGAAATCCCAACTGCCACCCGATCACCCGGACTGTACCCTGGACTTATCCCTGCTAACATCAGTAAAGATGCAGAAGGAAAGACCCGGTGTGTGTGTGACAGTTATTGCTATCCAAGGTCCTGCTCTCACTACAGACTATTTGCCTGAACATGGGGAGCCACATCTCAGCGGCCTTGAAGAGACCGATATCAAGACTTGTGTGGTAAGCTGTCTCCCTGTGTGTGAAATCTCGATATTTTCCAAAGGCCTCGGGGACATCGCTCCTTCATCATCACCCCGGAGGTTTGCAAGCAGCGTTAGTAACATTACCGAGAGCCGTAGGTGGCGTCACAAGACACTATTATTTTATTTATTTTTACTATTGTTTTTTATTAGACTTCTTTTAACTGCCACCAGGGACTGGGCACAGCCACCTGTGACAATCCCCCGAAAACTAAAAGCCCGAGACCGGGATACCCCACGGCCCTGGGTCAGGCAGCTCCACCGGGCAAGAGAGAGGGAGGACGCCTCCGCTGGAGCCTAGGAACGGGAGTGTACGGTAATACTGCAGTGGGAGCTGGCAGGTGAGAGAGAGGGCACCCCCGCTGGCCTGGGAGTGGGGACGTGCGGGGATACCGCGTTGGGGCCAGGACCGGGCGCTACACCTCTCTGTCGCAGTCTATCCATATCTTTATCAATTGTATTATTAAAATCCCCAAGGAGCAGGAGGGGCAAAGCAGGAGCCTGCGCTGCAAACGTAAGAGCTTCCTGCAGAACCTTTCTTGAGTATGGCGGTGGAATGCACACTGCCACTCTGATATATGGAACGCCAACCAACTGTGCCAATAGACAGACATACCTCCCTTCTTCATCTATCTTGACTGACTGACATACAAAAGGTACATTTCAGTGTACTAGCAGGCTGACCCCTCTAGCATACTGTGAGTTAGTAGAGAGAACGTGATTACCAAAATTTGTGAATAAGAATAGCAATGGTAATAAAATATAACTTTTAATGAGTGTTATTAAAATGACTCAAAGTCCAACAAAGATCATCACCTAGTGATCACTAGTACCACAAGAAAATATATATTAGCACCCTGAGAAAAGCAAAATGCAGTTTACGGGAGATAGGGGACTTCAATCAAACAACTAGTACCCCTCTCTTCCTTCTCATAGGTCTTCAACCTATACACTCACTCACAAATTGATGTCATATGTATAATACGATCAAAAATTGCACACAGATAAAGTGCCTTTGTGCATTGAACCACACAAAGTGCCATTGTGCAAATTGTGTAAACAGGACTGAGTACAAGGAGGGAATAAATCAGGGGTGGGGAACCTTTTTACTGCCGGGGGCCATTTGGAATTTTTTACCAACCTTCGGGGGCCGCACCAAATTATCAACTTGAAAACGACCAGACTATATTTGGTCAAACAATTAACTACTGGTGGCTGGAGCTGCTGTGATGTTCGGTGATATTGATCATTTTGTTTCTCACAACTGCTTTTCCAGGTTTGTCTTGGTCTGGAGAGTCTGGGGGTATACACATCACAGGAGAAGCTGGGGCATATACATCCCAGGAGAGGCTGGGGGCATACACATCACAGGAGAAGCTGAGGCATATACATCCCAGGAGACTCTGAGGCATATACATTCCAGGAGAGGCTGCGTCATATATATCCCAGAAGAGGCTGGGGCATATACTTCACAGGAGAGGCTGGGGCGTATACATCACAGGAGGATCGCATACATCACAGGAGGGACTGGGGCGTATATATCACAAGAGGGGCGTATACATCACAGCAGATGCTGAGCATGGACAGCACTGGTGTGGTGGCGGGCAAAGACAGCACTAGGTGGCAGAACGAATAGCAATAGGTGGCAGCACAAACAGCACTAGGCGGCACAACGGACAGCACTAGATGGCACAATGGACAGCACTAGGTGGCAGCACAGAGAGCACTAGGTGGCAGCACAGAGAGCACTAGGTGGCAGCTCGAAGAGCACTAGGTGGCAGCTCGGAGAGCACTAGGTGGCAGCACAGAGAGCACTAGGTGGCAGCTCAGAGAGCACTAGGTGGCAGCACAGAGAGCACTAGGTGGCAGCACGGACAGAACTAGGTGGCAGCACGGACAGAACTAGGTGGCAGCACAAAGAGCACTAGGTGGCAGCACAGAGAGCACTAGGTGGCAGCACGAACAGCAATAAGTGGCAGCACAAACAGCACTAGGCGGCACAATGGACAGCACTAGATGGCACAACGGACAGCACTAGGTGGCAGCACAGAGAGCACTAGGTGGCAGCTCGGAGAGCACTAGGTGGCAGCTCGGAGAGCACTAGGTGGCAGCACAGAGAGCACTAAGTGGCAGCTCGGAGAGCACTAGGTGGCAGTACGGGCATAACTAGGTGGCAGCACGGGCAGAACTAGGTGGCAGCACGGACAGAACTAGGTGGCAGCACAAAGAGCACTACGTGTTAGCACAAACAGCACTATGTGGCAGCACAGAGAGCACTGTGGCAGCACAGAGAGCACTATGTGGCAGCACAGAGAGCACTAGGTGGCAGCACAGAGAGCACTAAGTGGCAGCACGGACAGAACTAGGTGGCAGCACGGACAAAACTAGGTGGCACCACAAAGAGCACTAGGTGGCAGCACAAACCGCACTAGGCGGCACAATGGACAGCACTAGATGGCACAACGGACAGCACTAGGTGGCAGCACAGAGAGCACTAGGTGGCAGCTCGGAGAGCACTAGCTGGCAGCTCGGAGAGCACTAGGTGGCAGCACGGAGAGCACTAAGTGGCAGCTCGGAGAGCACTAGGTGGCAGCACGGGCAGAACTAGGTGGCAGCACGGGCAAAACTAGGTGGCAGCACGGGCAGAACTAGGTGGCAGCACGGACAGAACTAGGTGGCAGCACTATGTGGAAGCACAGAGAGCACTATGTGGCAGCACAGAGAGCACTATGTGGCAGCACAGAGAGCACTGTGGCAGCACAGAGAACACTATGTGGCAGCACAGAGAGCACTAGGTGGCAGCACAGAGAGCACTAAGTGGCAGCACGGACAGAACTAGGTGGCAGCACGGACAAAACTAGGTGGCACCACAAAGAGCACTAGGTGGCAGCACAAAGAGCACTACGTGGCAGCACAAAGAGCACTAGGTGGCAGCATGGACAGGACTAGGTGGCAGCACGGACAGAACTAGGTGGCAACACAAAGCACTAGGTGGCAGCACAAAGAGCACTAGGTGGCAGCATGGACAGAACTAGGTGGCAGCACAAAGAGCAATAGGTGGCAGCACAGAGAGCACTAGGTGGCAGCACAAAGAGCACTAGGTGGCAGCACAGAGAGCACTAGGTGGCAGCACAGAGAGCACTAGGTGGCAGCACAGAGAGCACTAGGTGGCAGGACAGAGCACTAGGTGGCAGTACAAAGAGCACTGAGAGCATTAGGTGACAGCACTAGGAGGCATCAGGGAGAGCTATATGTGGCAGCACTGACAGCATTAGGAGGATGCAAGATAATAAATAAATTCACTGCACTCATAGATTGTGATGCAAAAAGTTTTCCAAATTTATTGAGGCGACTGTGAAGTCATTCCGACGTTTCGACCCCGCCTGGGTCTTAGTCAAGAGTCGCTAGGTGAAAGGAACATACAATAAATCAAAATGGAGTAATGACAAGAATATATATATATATATATATACATATAGCATATACAATAATTTTACAAGGTATTTACAAAATATATACATATATACATAGAAATATATCACGGAGAGAAATATATCACGGGTAATAATTCAGAGAGTATATTAATATCAAATAGTCAATTTTGATCAATAAGCTATAAATACGTAATATTGACTGATCTGCAGGGATAGATATGTATAGATATGAAAGAATGATCTCAACATGAGCATTGGCAAGACAGATCAAGCAAAAGTAGGGATCAATATGGAAAATAGTCAGTAATCAATAAACAATAATCAATAATAGTAAGGTAAATCAAGAGCTGTACATGAAATCAATAAGCAAATAGACAGAGGCTAAATGTAAGTAAATACCTGAGGATAAAAGGTCCTGGGTTTAGCCAGCGCAGCGCTGTGGCTGGTGATATGGTGTATCCTGTTCATTTGTCAAGGAGGGGGGTATATGAGGTATTCATGGGTTAACATGTGGGTATGTCTGAGCCAATAGCAGGCTGTGTGACCTCCACGTCAGTCTAAGGGGTACTTCACACACAGCGAGATCGCTGCTGAGTCATGGTTTTTGTGACGCAGCAGTGACCTCATTAGCGATTTCGCTGTGTGTGACACTGAGCAGCGATCTGGCCCCTGCTGTGAGATCGCTGCTCGTTACACACAGCCCTGGTTCATTTTTTTATTGTTGCTCTCCCGCTGATAAGCACACATTACTGTGTGTGACAGCGAGAGAGCAACAATCTGAATGAACAGGGAGTCGGTGTCTGGCAGCCTGCGGTAAGCTGCAACCAAGGTAAACATCGGGTAACCAAGGTGGTTACCCGATATTTACCTTCGTTACCAGCCTCCGCAGCTCTCACGCTGCCAGTGCCGGCTCCCTGCTCCCTGCACACGTAGCCAGATTACACATCGGGTAAATAAGCAAAGATTTGCTTATTACCCCGATGTGTACTGTGGCTACGAGTGCAGGGAGCCAGCGCTAAGCGGTGTGCGCTGGTAACCAAGGTAAACATCGGGTAACCATACCCAATGTTTACCTTAGAAGAAAGAAAAAAGTTCAGCTCACCGATTTGCTGTTCACCGCTGTTTGTCTGGACCCAGCGCAGGGAAGGCTTGGCTGCCGATTGCACGATAAGAGAAAAAGAAGTCCAGCGCAGTCCTCAGAATGTAGATTTAAAATCATCGACGTTTATTCATATAAATCCAATAAAATTGTAGTATACATAGCGGACAGCAGAGAAAATATAGAAATTGTCAGGTTACAGGGACCCCATCTGTTTGGCCATAATTTTTACCTTCAGGTGCGTGGGACTGCAATGGGCTCTAATGTATCCCCGGCGTACGCAAACTGTTATATGGTTCGTTTTGAACATGATCATGTGTATTCTAACATACTCTTCCAACAGTTTGCAACCAATTGGCTACGCTTCATTGATGACATCTTCTTAATTTGGCATGGCCCTACTGAAAGCCTCAACTCTTTTGTTACTCATTTAAATTCGATCAGGACTGAACTTAAATTTACCTCACATTTTGATTCGCATAAAATTTCGTTTTTAGACACATTAGTAATCAAGGATGACACGGGTCACCTCTTAATTGATCTATATACGAAACCTACGGACACAAATTCCCTTCTCCTCTACTCAAGCTGTCATCCACGGGCGACAAAAAATAGTCTGCCTCGTTCCCAATACCACAGGGTTTTTAGGATTGTTTCGGACAATACCATACTGTCTACTAGGTTAGATGAAATGACCAATAAATTCAGTAACCGTAACTATCCTCTGTCCCTACTTACACAGGAAAGAGGGAGAAGCAAACCAACACAAATTTCCAATAGGTCACCTAGTGAAAGAGTGCCTTTTGTTCATGCGTATCACCAAATTGTGCCAAAAGGTTATTCTTCTATCCGGAAGCATTGGTCCCTTCTCTCTACAGCATACCCTCAGATCGAGGCCTTTAAAAATCCAGCCCTCATTTGCACCAAAAGGACACGGAACATCAGGGATAACCTAGATAGAGCAGATATTGGGAGTCTCTCCAGACAACCTGTCCAACAATTTTTGAGCACGCAAAGAACGGGCACTTTTCCTTGCCTGGGCTGTGCCACTTGTTCCAATGTGATCAAATCACCACAAATTCTGCATCCACAAACAGGAAAGAGTATCACCATCAAGGGTTTTCATACATGTGAATAACTTTGTAGTCTATCTGATTAAGAGTCCTTGTGGCCTTCTTTACGTCGGTGAAACCACTCAACATGTTAGGGATAGGATTGCCTCACATAAATCCACCATCAGGTGCAAAAAGACTTGGCTTCCTATTCCCCACCATTTTTGATCTGCCCAACATGCGGTTTCACAATTGCGCTTTCAGGTCATAGAGCAGGTCCGCAGACCACGTAGAGGGGGTAATCATATTAAAATATTGAAGGATCGCGAGGCTTACTGGATCTTCACTCTGCAAACACTCCATGCCAAGGGTTTGAATCGTGACTTTGATTTAACCATCAAAATTGTTTTTTTGTCTGCCAACAAGGTATCGAATACTATTTTCAGCACTAGTATGCTAGCGTAAATTCCATTGTTCATTTTATAATTTTTACTTGTTCACTTTGTTTTGTAGAATCAATGATTGAGCTTCTTGTAGGTAAGTACACCGGCCGCCTCTTCCTTTCCTTCACTGCTTCTCTTTCTACACAGGTATTCTCTTACTTATAAAATGTCTCCAGTTCCCCCTACAACATGTCATACTCTCTATATCCTAATTCCTGACACCTGTCTAGAATCATACCTTTCACCTTTACAGCACATACATTCATTACATTATTATCTCCATATAACCTTCCATTTGCACATCCAGTTATTCCTTATAAAACTGCTCCCTACACACTATATATCTAATATATGTTCCCCCCTTGTTCTCAAGTCTAGAGCTGGGTGCACTTTACTGATCATGGAATGACAGCCTGCAAACACAGACGCTCGAAATCCTTGTTAGTTTCACTTTCCCATTTCACTAGTCCCTTTCTCTTCTGCGCATGAGCAGACTTCACTACGTTGTCTACACTCATCCTCCTATTCTCTATGTGCTTTACGTACTCAATTTGCGTATATATGCTCAGTACCATTTTATAGCTTCTTATCTTCACGCAAGCGCTGTTTACACACTGCCACGTTGCTTAGGGGTGCTTCACACATAGCGAGATCGCTACCGAAATCGCTGCTACGTCACGGTTTTGGTGACGCAACCGTGACCTCATTAGCGATCTCGCTGTGTGTGACACTGAGCAGCGATCTGGCTCCTGCTGTGAGATCGCTGCTTGTTACACACAGCCCTGGTTCGTTTTCTTTAAAGGCGCTCTCCCGCTGTGACGCACACATCGCTGTGTGTGACAGCAAAGAGAGCGACGAAATGAAGCGAGCAGGGAGCAGGAGCCGGCATCTGGCAGCTGCAGTAAGCTGTAACCAAGATAAACATCGGGTAACCAAGGGAAGCCCTTTCCCTGGTTACCCGATATTTACCTTCGTTACCAGCCTCCGCCGCTCTCGCTGTCAGTGCCGGCTCCCTGCTCTCTGCACATGTAGCTGTAGTACACATCGGGTCAATTAACCCGATGTGTACTGTAGCTAGGAGAGAAGGGAGCCAGCGCTAAGCAGTGTGCGTGGCTCCCTGCTCTCTGCACATGTAGCGACGTTATGATCGCTGCTGCGTCACTGTGTTTGACAGCTAAGCAGCGATCATAACAGCAACTCACAAGGTCGCTGTTATGTCACAGAAAATGGTGACGTAACAGCGACGGCGTTGTCGCTGTCGCTATGTGTGAACCCAGCCTAAGGCTATGTGTCCACGGTAGAATGTTGCTGCATGAAAATCCGCGACTTTCCCGGCAAATCCGCACCTTTTCAAAAGTGCGGATTTGCCGCGGATTTACCGCGGAATTGCCGCGGATTTTGGTGTGGATTTTTTTTTTTCCCCAATTCTATAGCCAAAATCCGGATCAAAATCTGCAACAATAATTGACATGTTGCAGATTTTTCCGGATCAAAATCCGCGGCAAATCCGCCGCGGAAAAATCCGCAGCATGGGCACAGCATTTCCAAAATGCCATAGAAATGGCTAGGAAGTGCCGCTGCTGCAGATTTTCGGAAAATCCGCGGCTTTTCCGCGAGAAATCCACGGCAAAATCCGCGCATTTTCCGCAGCGTTGACACATAGCCTTAGACTGACGTGGAGGTCACACAGCCTGCTATTGGCTCAGACATACCCACATGTAAACCCATGAATACCTCATATACCCCCCTCCTTGACAAATGAACAGGATACACCATATCACCAGCCACAGCGCTGCGCTGGCTAAACCCAGGACCTTTTATCCTCAGGTATTTACTTACATTTAGCCTCTGTCTATTTGCTTATTGATTTCATGTACAGCTCTTGATTTATCTCAATTATTCTCTATATCATCAGGTATTCTCTATCAAACGCTATTAACCCACTCAAATTTCCATATCCCAGGCCCCCATCTTTTTTTTTTTTTTTAAATTCTTTATTTATACAACAGACCCTTACAAACCATAAATCAGTCAGTTGGCAAAATAAACAAAAACAATTGCACAGCGTTTGGGAGAATACGTCTCAATACAAAGTCACCAACGTCTGGGCCAACCCAACAAATTATCGAACGGGTCCGTTCTTTTACAATTTTTATCAAAGGCAAGAAGGAGAAGTACCAAAAGGAGGCTAGAATGCCTAAAGATCATTCAGACATCTCTCAACATAGAGCTCACACCAGCTGAGAGAGAAGAAAGGAGGGAGGAATGTAGAGGAAGAGTGGAAAGGGGAAGGGATAGGACAGAGCTGGAGGAAGGTAAGAAAGAAAGAGGGGGGAGAGAGAGGGGGAAGAAAATGGGAGAAGAGGAGGAGAAGGGGAGAGAATAAGAAGAAGAGAGAGGAGAGAGAGGGAGAAGAAAAAAGAGAAAAGAAAAAAATAAAATAAAAAGGGGGGTGGGGGGAGGTTTACCAGGGGGGGAGAGGCCAGCAACAGAGGAGAATGCGCTCCATCTACGCATCACGCAAAAGGAGGTCGTATTCATTGGAGAGCTTAAATTGCATCCAGGGGAGCCAGATCCCGTGGAAGCGCTCGTACCGATCATGTAAGGAGGAGGTCAGTTCCTCCATCTGCATAAGCTCATTGACCCTGGAGGCCCAGAGGGACAGGGCAGGGGGAGCGTCCGACTTCCACTTTAAGGGGATGCATGACCTGGCCGCCATCACCAGAAAGTGCAGTAGCGACTGCTTGTATGCAGAGACAGACATCTCAGTCAATTGGAGAAGGAACAGCTCCGGACCCAAGGTCTGTGATGTTCCAGTCACATGTTTAATCACCTCCCCCACTCCGCTCCAAAACCCTCTGAGGGCCGGACATGTCCAGAATATGTGTACAAAGTCCCCCTCAGCCGTCCCACATCTCCAGCAGCACGGGTCTACGCCTGGAAACATCTTGTGTACTCTGGTTGGGACCCTATACCACCTCGACAGAAGTTTATAATTGGATTCCTGAAGTCTGGAGCTTATGGAGGTCTTGTGGGCGAGCGCCAAAATTTTATTCCTTTGCGTATCCGTCAGGGAAAGACCCAGGTCTTGTTCCCAGTGTACGAGAAATGTTGGGGGGGGAGGTCGCCAGGGTCCGTCAACATCCTGTACACCAGAGAGAGTGCCGTAACACTCCCTCCCGGGTACACAGCGCTTCAAACTCCGTGGGGCGAGCCATATACAGCGAGTGGTCGGGGAGAGAGCTAATGTAATGTCTGAGTTGCATGGACCTCCAGGTTCCCAACTGTCTCGGTGTCTCGCAAGCTGTGAGTGCCCCGAGCGAGGGCCAGCCCCCGTCATTTATTAGGTGACACGCCCGGAAGCGCCCCTCTTCTATCCATCGGCGAAAGACGGGGTCCGTCAGACTCGTATAGAAGTCTGGGGAACCAATTATGGGTGAGAGAGGAGAGGGAATTGGGAGTAGTAATCTGCGGATCTGTCCCAGGGAACAACACTCCAAGGTAGCACCGATTGTAGGGTGATGCCTTAGGTTAGCGGGAAGAGGGCTCGGTATCCAAGGGGTTGCGGTAAGACTGATTGCAGAGAAACTTTGTTCCAGTGCCACCCAGGGTTTCGTCTTGGCGTGGCGACACCAGTCGATAACCCTGACCATGTGTGAGGCCCAGCTATACACCTTCAAGTCAGGGATTCCCATCCCCCCCCCTCCTCTTAGGTCTGCACAGTAAAGAGCGGGAGATTCGAGCTGGCTTATTGTCCCAGATGAATTTGGTTTGTAGGGCGGCCAGATCCTTAAAAATGGAGCTGGGAATCCGTATTGGAAGAGCCTGGAGAAGGTAAAGGATGCGAGGGAGGACATTCATTTTAAAGATATCACATCTACCGAACCAAGTGAACCAGCCTTTCGCCCATCTCGTACAATCCTCTCTGATAGTCCCAAGGAGGGGAAGAAAGTTCAGTTTGAAAAGCGAGTTTGTATCCGCCGCCAGCCGAACCCCCAAGTAACCGAGAGATCTGGATGCCCATTTAAAGCTAAAGGATGATTGAAGTGAGGCAACCGTGCCCGGAGGCAAGTTCACGTTCAGGGCTTCAGACTTGGTCATGTTTATTTTGAAATTTGATAGGCAGGAATAAATCTCAAATTCCCGAAGCAGGTTGGGCAGGGAGACCAAGGGATTCGTGAGGAAAAATAGGAGGTCATCTGCGTAGGCTGCAATTTTGAATTAGTGAACCTTAGTGCGAGGACCCGTGATGTCACGATTTCTTCTAATATGACATAGTAGGGGCTCCAGGGTCAAAACAAATATCAAGGGAGACAGGGGGCATCCCTGCCTGGTCCCGTTAGTTATCGGGAACCTGTCGGAGAGAAGGCCATTCACCCTGACCGCTGCAGTGGGACCACTGTAGAGAGAGCCAATCCAGTTCAACATAGACCTGCCTAGCCCAGTCGCCCTCAAGGCCTCCGTCATGAAAACCCAATTAACACAATCGAAGGCCTTTTCGGCGTCTGTGGAAAGGAGCATCAACGGCAACTTCTCCATGCGGGCTTTATGAATCAGGTTTATCGCTTTGGTCGTGTTGTCCCTGGCCTCTCTCCCTCCCAGAAACCCAACCTGGTCAGAATGAATGAGGCCTCCCATCAGAGGAGAAAGCCTGTCCGCCAGGATCTTCACAAAAAGCTTTAAGTCAGTGTTCAACAGGGAGATGGGACGGTAGCTCGCGCACTGAGAAGGGTCTTTGCCCTCTTTAGGGATGACGACTATGCTAGCCGACAAAGTGTCTCTGGGGATGGGGGACAAGCCACTCATTGCAACATTATTGAAGGCCTGAAGGAAGGGAGTATTTAGCATTGATCCCAACTTTTTGTAATATGCTAGGGGGAAGCCGTCGGGGCCCGGGGCCTTTCCCGTTGGGGAGTTTTTGATAGCCTCGATTAATTCTAGTTCTGTGATAGGTCTCTCCAAGCCCTCTGCTTCCTCCGCACGGAGCCCTTGCATTCCTGAATCACTAATGTATTTCCTGATCCGCAGGCGTAAGTCTGCTTGGGCTGGGTTGGTTTTATCTCCATCAATAGAGTAAAGGGAGGCGTAGAAGTTACCAAAGGCCGTGGCGATATCCCTGGGCAGAGTCACCATCCTCCCACCCGGGTTCTGGACCCGCTGGACATACCCCCGCGTTCTTTGTAAGCGTAACACTCTGGCCAGGGTTCTGCCGCTCTTGTTTCCGAACTCATAAAAATGTCTCCTGCATTTAACCAAGGCACCCTTTGCCTTATGAGTCAATAGGGTGCGCAGCTCTTCCCTTTTTTGAGTCAGACGAGATCTGGACGCTGGGTCACAAGACCTCTTATGGAGGGCCTCTAATTGATGAATTTCAGAAAGAAGAGCAGCCACCTGTGCCGCCCGTTCTTTTTTCAGACGCGAGCCATGCTTGATAAAAAGCCCCCGCGCAACGCATTTGTGGGCCTCCCAGACCACATTGGGCGACACCTCCCCAGCTGTATTTTGCCATCCATGACTGTCGGATCATTTAGCAGTGAGTTGTTCAAGATCCATTGGCACTGCCTGTCGGTGGGATGGGCCAGGGCAAGCGAGATCGTAATCAACGCATGGTCAGAGAAATAGATGCTTTCAATTGTCGCTGCTCGCAGGGCGTGGAGGTCCCTATGACGGACGAAGAGGTGGTCTAGACGAGAGTAACTATCATGAACGGGCGAGTAGAATGAATAGTCTTTGTCTGCAGGATGGAGAAGCCTCCAGGTATCTATCAGCTGAAATTCGCGCAGTCCCCGTTTGATACGCTGTGTAGCCCTTTGTGGTAAACAAGAAGCCCCCCCAGAGTTGTCGATATTAGGGTCTAAGGTGAAATTAAAGTCCCCTCCTATCACTAAAGTGCCTTCGGCAAAGTCGTCTATTAAGTCCAGGAAGCGTAAAAGCGTTGTGCACTGACCTGTGTTTGGCAAGTATATGGCCGCAAATGTGTATAATTGGGAGGCTATACGCCCCTTCACCAATAGAAGTCTCCCCTCCCCCTCTGTCTTTGACTCCACTGTCTCCCATTGTAGAGACCCTGCTATTAGTATACTGGTTCCCCTGGATCTGGGGTTGGGAGAGGGGGAGTGAAACACAACCGGGTACCTTTTGTCCGAAAGCTTATATGGTTTCTCCAGACTGTAATGTGTCTCCTGCAAGAAAGCAACCTGTATGCGGCTCCTCCATAGGAGGTTCAGGAGAATTGAGCGCTTCCCGGGATCATGCAATCCCCTCACATTCAGTGAGCCAATACGTAACTCAGAACACGTCTCCTTCATCACTGGCCAACCTTAGCTCCCTGGAGGAAGGACTGGGAAGAAGAAAAAAAAAAAAAAAGGGGAGGAAGAAAAGGGAGGATGGAAGCAAGAGGGGGTGATAGGAGAGAAAGAGGGAGGGGAAAGAAAGACAGGAGAAAAAAGAAAAGAGGGGGCTAGGGGGGGGAATGAAGAGTGGCTTTAGAAAAGGGGAGAGTACGCAGGGAATAAGAAAGGGGGTAGAAGGAGAGAGAATGTCTGCCCTGCAAGAGGGAGAAACGGGAACTAACTAGGAATCAGGGGGCAGTTACAAGTAGAGGTACAGCTGAGAAAAGGGAGTAGGAGAGAAAAAAAAGGAGAGAAAGCACACAGGGTATAGAAGCTCACGCAAGGCTCGCAGACCTAGGAACCAGCCGCGGGTCCACAGGGAAGAAAGGAAAGCGGGTACGAGTATGGAATCACGGAGGGGCCAAAGTCCGGGCCCAGCTGTAAAGAAGCCGGACTTTACATCCCGGCACTCCAGCCGGGACTAGGAAAAGATCCCCCCCCCGCCGGCCGCGCGCGACATAGCAAATATTACTTATGAGAGAAACGACCTTAAACTTTAAACCCCAAGGCACCTGGAAGGTAAACATTATGCACATGTCATCATTCAATGCTGGAGAAATATCAAGGGGCTCAATAATCAAGCGGGATCAGCCCCGTTCATCCGACTAGGAGGAAGGACCGCCCCCCCCCACCCCTCTCCCTCCGCCTCACAGGGGTCGGGGGGTCCCAGGCGAGCCAATCCGGGACCGACATCTCGTCAATCCCCAGGAAAATGAACAGTCCCGGTAGATCTGAGGGTCTCCTCAACAGATAGACAGCAGTTCCTTAGCGGGCTACAAGATGGAAGGGGTGTCCCCAGCGGTAGGTGGCGCCCGCTTCTTTGATTCGGAGTAATAGCGGGTGAAGTAGCCTCCTCATATATAGGGTACGACTGGAGACGTCTGGGAACAATGACACGAGTGCACCGTCCATCTCTATTGGGCCATGTGCCCATGCCCCTTGAAGGATCCGCTCCTTATCTCCATAATAATGGAGACGGCATAGTACGTCTCTGGTGTTGGAGGATGCCCTGGTATTAGGGCGGGCCACCCTGTGGATCCTATCGAAGAGGTAGGTTGCGTCCTGGGGTCTGCCTGTGACAATATTAAAGATGGCCAGAGCATTGGAGCGCAGGAGTTCAGGCGACCAGTCCTCCGGAATGCCTTTCAGTCGGACATTATTTCTCCTGCTTCTGTTTTCTTGGTCGTCCAGAAGCAGGGCCATGTCTCTAATACGTATGTTGGAAGCTTCACAGCCTTTCTCCAGGCGCTCCAGTCTGCCCTTCATTGATTCCTGGGCCTGCTCAGAGGTCGTGATCCTGTCCTCCAGAACCCCCATCTCCTCCCTCACCGAGGACAGTGCTGACAGCTGGGCCTGTTCTATTCAAGAAGCCACCTCATCCAGATCCTTTTTGCTGGGGAGGGCGACGATAAGCTCCCTCAGGGCCTGGATATCCAGCATGTCAGGGGGGGAGGCCAAGGGGGCACCCAGGTTCCCAGAGTCACCGTCCCTCAGGCTGGGGGCGCCAGGGGGCCTGGAAGTGGCCTGCGGCTCCCATGTGAAGGTACCTCCCGGGATCTGCTCTCCATCTTTTCTCTGTGGGGGCCCCGCTGATTTGGACGTGGCTGGGCTCCCTCCATGAGCGGCAGTGCCTCCAGCCTCCTCCTCCCCCCTCTCCCCTTCACTTAGCTGACGCTGCAGCCGCGCTGCCTGCGGGGGCTTCCCCTCCACCACGCTCCCTGTTCCAGCCGTCGCCATCTTGCTTCTGCCGGCGCTGAGGGGTGCCGTTGCCGGGGAGGAGAGGAATCTTGCCAGGCCTCCGGAGGATCCTCTGTCTGATGCCGGATCATGTACTGCAGGTGGCCGTTTCTTTGGGGGCATTGTATCTGCGCGCGGCCGGAGGGGAAGAGTGTGAAATGCTTTGGGCCCGGGAGCTCCGGCTCTGAGCGTCTTCACTCCTCCATGTCCAGGACACGCCCCCCCAGGCCCCCATCTTGAAGGTAACGCAGCCGGTGTACCTTACTATTATTGATTATTGTTTATTGATTACTGACTATTTTCCATATTGATCCCTACTTTTGCTTGATCTGTCTTGCCAATGCTCATGTTGAGATCATTCTTTCATATCTATACATATCTATCCCTGCAGATCAGTCAATATTACGTATTTATAGCTTATTGATCGAAATTAATTATTTGATATTAATATACTCTCTAAATTATTACCCGTGATATATTTCTCTCCGTGATATATTTCGCTCTATGTATATATGTATATATTTTGTAAATACCTTGTAAAATTATTGTATATGCTATATGTATATATATATTCTTGTCATTACTCCATTTTGATTTATTGTATGTTCCTTTCACCTAGCGACTCTTGACTAAGACCCAGGTGGGGTCGAAACGTCGGAATGACTTCACAGTCGCCTCAATAAATTTGGAAAGCTTTTTGCATCACAATCTATGACTGCAGTGAATTTATTTATTATCTTTGATTGGACCCATTTTTCACTTGCACCACCACCCACGTGTCTGAGTGCAGACCAATTTTTTTGATCCAGCATTAGGAGGATGCACGGATTACACAGCACTGAGGGGTTACACACAGTACTAGGGGGTACACACAGTACTAGGGGTTACCCAGCACTGAGGGGGTACACAGCACTGAGGGGGTACACAGCACTGAGGGGACACACACAGTACTATGGGGTACCCAGCACTGAGGGGGTACACACAGTACTATGGGGTACCGAGCACTGAGGGGGTATCCAGAACTGAGGGGGTACACACAGTACTAGGGGGTACACAGCACTGAGGGGGTACACACAGTACTAGGGGGTACACAGCACTGAGGGGCTACACAGCACTGAGGGGGTACACAGCACTTGGGGCTACACACAGTACTATGGGGTACACAGCACTGAGGGGGTACACAGCACTTGGGGCTACACACAGTTCTATGGGGTACACAGCACTGGATGGGGGACAGCGATGGGTTGCATACTCACAGTTCTTGGGGAGGAGGAGTCACACAGCACAGGTACGGGAGGCATGTACACCATGAAAGCATCTGCTGCACCTCTTCTTCTGTGACAGGAGCACAGCACGCTGCTTACCACGCCCACAAGGCAAACCCTGAGCATGCGAGCACAGTCCCGGGTTCAGTCTAGAATGTACGGGCTGTAGTCAGGTCCCGAAAAGGGCTGCAATCAGGATCTGGAAAAAGCCCATACATTCTAGCATCTACCCAGAACGCACTGGGATTTAAATGGCCGGCGGCCGGCAACCGAGCGAGTGCCGCTCGAGCACTGGGGTTGACTGGAATGTGCTCGGGGGCCGCAGAAAATGTCATCATTGGCCGTATGCGACCCGCGGGCCGGAGGTTCCCCACCCCTGGAATAAATAGAAAACTTTTTTTGTTGTACTGAATGTGCAGCCTAAAGAAAAAGCAAAGTGCTATAAATTACAATTATTGGTGGCAGTGGGGTACGTGCTTACCAACCAGCCCCACTGCTGACCAAATATACTGGTATTACCTCTAGAAAGATGAGGGGGGGTCGGGGTTATGGGTTACTCGGTCCCGGGAGGTGTATAGGGGAAATCTCACTTGGTGGCCGTTGCCCGGTTCCATGCCCTGGGTGCTTTTTAAAAGGGGGGAATATTTACATGGGAATTTTAAAGAAAGTTTATACGTGACGCCACTTGCGGTTTGCGGCTATGTGGATGGAGCCGCCGCTGCACAGTTCTTGCTACTGGGGCTAGTGTTGGTGGCAGCCTGGATGTTAGGCCCTCTGCAAGCAGGGCCAGGCCCCAAAGGGTACGTGATGCAGATGGGTGTAGAAAGACGGTAGGGCACACAAGGGGTTGCAGTGTAGCTGTCTCCTTTACTCACAGTAAGATGGAAACTGGTCACCCGGGGAAGGCTGGTTTTGACCGCTGGTCCCCCTAGTCCTAATGCCGGTTTGGTGACCTGGTGGCTTCTTTCCCCTGCACCTGTCTTTGGTTGGTGGGTCCCCATGGCTTGGAGTGGCTGGGGATCCCCTCCTGGTAGTGTCTTAACAGAAGTCCGTATGACGGTAGCGTGAACCCTGTGGGACAGAGTCTCTGGTCCTCTCCCCGCTTTTCCTGTTGCTACTGTGTCCCGAACTTCAAGGTCAGTGAGGTCCTTGATGGTCCCCTCACTGTGCAGATTTTATCAGGTCTGCCTGGAGTGTTTGCTTGACCTAGGATTGTGTACTCCGTTGGTGCTGTGGTTCTGGGAGTACTCCACTGTAATCCACCAGCAACCAACCGCCTGGGCCCCCAGGTCACTGTCACACCCCTGTTAGTGCTTCCACTTGCTCCCTCCGTTGCCAACTCACTCTGTCTCCTCTCTGACTGTCCATTGTCTGCCCCCCCCCACCTGGTCACCTAGTGGACTGGATCGGCTCCACCTCTAAGTGGCCATCTTTAGGTCCAACCCTACTCTGGTACCAGTTTATGGGAAATTTGGGGAAAAACAGGGATTAACTGGAATGTTTTGTTGTTACTGGCACTGGTCTTCTGGGTCCCTGGGGTAGGCCCTGCATCCTGGTGGGGATGCAGTACCTTGTAGCTCCCTGATGGCTTCAGGGGCACTACATTCCACTTTGGTTAATTCCAGCACGTCCTCGATCTGCAAAGTGATACAGGTTAACACTTATATTTTGCATATTAAACATCAACGTTCTTCCCACGCAGGGGAGGTTCTGGCTTTAACATTGCAACTGGAGTACCCCTTTCCCTTCACCCACCACCCAAAGGTCCTAGTCCCAAAACTCTCTAGGAGGCAGGTCACCGTTTTCTCTGGTGATCAGGTCTCGGCTGCCTCTGCTGCAGACCTTTCCTGCACCCATCCTCTCCTTGATGGCGGTGTCAATTAGGGTCCACTGGTAAGGTTGTACTCTGGTGCTGCACAACTGGTGCAAGTATTTACAGGCTAAAGTTTTTGACTGCTGCCAGTCCTGCAGTCTGGGTCCATTTTTATCAATTATGCAAAACCGGTTAATGCAACATTTTTAAACTCTTATTTTCTCTATTTACACTGGAACAATCAACAAAAGGAACTTTTTGGGTAGCTTAGCAGGTTATAGCTACCAGGGTACTGGAAAGGGGCCATCTGGATCAATTGGCCTCCTGGGATCAGCACTCACAGTCTGGGTACACTGGTCCCGTGCACCTCTACTGCCTCCTGGTGGCAGCTGGGGAACTGGTGCGGTAGTATGAGTGTTGGGGGAGACCTCATGGGGGTCTCTCTCTCAGGGTCTCAGAGGAGGATTCCAAATCAGAACTGCGCAGATGTATATGAATCAGTAGAAATGACCACACAGAGGCATGTCTCTATCCGGGAGAAGCTAGATGCTCTTCTGACCCTTGTATTCAACACATAGCATATATATACAGCTTACTCAATATATCCACGTTATCTATTAACCTACAAGCTAGCCGGGCATAGTTCATTTTTTGTCCGAACAGCCTTAGCAACATTCTTTAGTAAAACATTCAAGTGTGTTTAGACATAGATGAGAGTCTATGAATGGAACAATGTCAGTTACTTATTCTCTTCTATTCATTAATGTCAGTTAGCCATCTGAACTACAGATAAGCAATCTTCTATGAATAGAAGAATGCTAGTCACCTATCTGTAACCACGATAAGTACTGTATCTCTTCTGTTCATGAATGTTAGTTACTCATTCATGAACTAAAACTTATTCTACTAAGGCCTGAGCATAATTTGTTTTGGTTATACATTCCGTTAATATTTCAATTAGGTATATATGGAGAAGCAATACATAAAGCATTCAAAGGACAGATTATCTTATTATTATATTGGACAAACGATTCATAGCCTAGGCCTTCACAGTCCCCCTTAATAAGATTATCTGTCTTCTTACTCCGTGAGGGCTACCCAGAGACTACAGTGTCCCACAGCTGTGCTATATAGGTGCGTGCTAGTCACGCCTTTCCTAACATCTTAACCTCACTTCCCACAGAGGGGACCCGAGCCCCGTGGTGCCCTTCTATAACAACCTCCTAAGTTTGACTTTGGGTCGTTGAGTTTTGATGGTAACCATTGTGTCAGTTTTGGAGGGGGCTACTAGTGTGTGTAATACTGAAGGGAAGGTTGCCATGGCTATAGCCTCATTTGTCCCCTTATTAGAAATTTTCTTCAGCAAGGCAAGATACAGTAAACAGTAATTATAGCAAAAACCAACACTAGAAGGGTTATAATCCCTACCTGAATTAGTATCCCTTTCAGTGAAGTCATCCAACTAAACCAATCACCCCAAGGATTGGTTACCCCTGAATTTTCTTTCAATTCTTTAGATAAGGAATTTAATTGTTTCAGGGCCTGGGTGATCTTACTTTTTGGGCCAGTTTCGTCAGGGACATAAGTGCAACAGGCTTCCCCTATCATTGCACAAACACCTCCTTTTTCTGCTAACAACATATCTAGAGCCATCCGGTTCTGGTTAGCTAGTATGGTGGTTTGACCCAACTGGATTGATAATCCAGTTAGTGCATCCCTTGAATAATTAACAAACCTTTACTGATTGTAATACAGGTAATTTATCCATGCAACATTTTTATTAACCGTGGTGATCGGAATTAGAGACTCAAACCCTGCTGCTACTTCGTCTCTTGCTTTATACTCATTTGGGACCCCCCTTGGGACAATAATTACGTCTATATGCGAATCCTCCAGCAGATCATTAGTCGACACAGCTCTACCCATACCTTGTACAGTGATTTTTATCTGCTTCATGATTTACTGGTGCTATTAGGATGGGCATTAATACTTTCATCAGGGCATACTGACCTTTCCAGGGGAGTTCCAGCCTAGAACTCACTTTCAGGTTCCAACATAACCAATATATATCTGCTACCGAATGAGTGTGTTATGGGTCAACTGGGTTATATTTATATCATCCTTATATCCTTATATGATCCTATATTTATATCATCCTAGTTCTGGCAGTATACTGAGTCCACTGTAGCCATATATTTGTGTCGGTGAAACCTGTTTCTACTATGAAGGACTCTGTGGTGGATAACTGGACTGCTGTACCCGGTAAGGTGGGTTTTCCCAAAAAAAATTCAGGATTAGAGGGTTTAGAGTTGCCCCCCTTCCCGGGCGGGTGGCCGTATCTTTAAGTTCTATATGACCCAAATACAAATTACCACTATTTTCACTTTGCCACAAACCCAATATGTATTTGGTAAGATCTCAGGTTGTAGGGTACTCCAGGTTCAAGATTGAAGAGGAACATCTATTATTATTGTTAGATTGATAACACAAATTCTTTGAGCCATCTTGGGGTTTGTTTTCGTCATTCGGGCCCTCTGACTTATCCCTATCCTTTTACAAGACTAAAGGGGGCTTTACATACAACATCACTAACGAGATGTCGTTGGGGTCACGGAATTCGTGATGCACATCCGACCTAGTTAGCGACGTCGTTGCGTGTGAAACGTACGAGTGACCGCTAACGATCAAAATTACTTACTTAATTGTTGATCGTTGACACGTCGTTCTAATCCCAAATATCGTTGCTGCTTTTGGACACAGGTTGTTCGTCGTTCCTGAGGTAGCACACATCGCTACGTGTGACACCCCAGGAACAACGAACAGCACCGTACTTGCGTCCTCCGGCAACGAGGTGGGCGTGTCTTTCTTGCGGCTGCTCTCCGCCCCTTCGCTTCTATTGGACGCTTGCCGTGTGACGTCGCTGTGACGCCGCATGCACCGCCCCTTAAAAAAGAGGCTGTTCGCCAGCCACAGCGACGTCACAGGGAAGGTAAGTCCGTGTGATGGGGCCTAGCGATTTTGTGCACCACGGGCAGCGATTTGCCCGTGACGCACAAACGACGGGGACGGGTGCGATCGGCAGCGACATCGCTAGCGATGTCGCTGCGTGTAAAGTGGCCTAAAGCCTCAGGCGGTCTATATCCCCAATCTTCCCCAGTATTCCATCCCACATCATTCCATGATCTGCAATTCATATTCCCTTTACGTGTTATGCACAGATAAAAAATAAATTGCGCTCCCCTCTGCGCCCAGGCAGTCCTCGAACAGTCCACCACTGAGCAGTAGTCAAAAAAGAAAGTGTTCACAGGTGATGTCATATTGACTCATAGTTCATAGGGTTTACCACTGGGGGGTTTTAGCTCCATTCCTTCGGTTAGCAAGACACAGCTCATGATGAAAAGAAAGATCGTCATTCTTTAGCTGGAACAAGCTTGCAATGGGAGGCGTGGACCCAGGTATTTCTTCCTTCCAATTTGACAGATGTGGGAGTCACCAGCAATACTTGGTAGGGACCGTCATAAAGTGGCTCTAGGCAATGTCTCTTGATGTGTCTCTTGACCGACACCGAGTCTCCTGGCTTCAAACGGTGGCAAGTGTCATCGCCTGTAGAGTCTGGGAGAGAGGAATAAACTATAGCATGTGTGTTAGTTACTTCTTTAGCAAAATTAACCACAAACTGCACAATCTTATCATTTGATTCTGACAATTCCTCGGGGTTGAACCCTGCAATCGGGGGAATTGACCCACACAGAATCTCATAAGGGGACAACCTGTGTCTAGCCAATGTGGTTGTTCTCACATGATACAGAGCAACTGGGAGTAGATCCGGCCATACCTCGGCCGACTCCTGCATCATTTTGTTCAGTTTCCTCTTAAGGGTGCCATTCATTCTTTCCACCTTCGCATTGGATTGAGGATGATATGGGGTATGCAGGGCAACTTGTGATCCAACCATGGTCAATAGTTCTTGATAGACTGTTGCTACAAAGGCAGGTCCTTGGTCGCTTTCAATTACTTCAGGTACTCCATATCTGCATACAATTTCACCGATTAGTTTCTTTACTGTTGTTCTGGCCATCATATTGGTCACTGGGAAGGCTTCAAGCCAACTGGAGAAAACATCCACTACCACTAGGCAGTATTCGTATCTCCCACACTTAGGCAACTGGATGTGATCGACTTGGATCCTCTGGAAAGGTTACAGGGGATTTGCTAGGTGTTTGGGTGTGACTTCTTCTGTCCTTCCAGTGTTACAAGTTTGACAAACATGGCAGCTCTTATTATAGGCAGCAAGCATGGTAGATATCCCAGGAGCATAGAAGAACTTGCATATCACTTCTAGGCTCTGGTTTTTCCCTCTGTGGGTGGGACCATATCCCCAGGCAGCTATGGCACCATACATTCTTCTAGGAAGGCAGGGTAGACTGTTGACCTTCCAGATGTCACCTTCTAGCTTGGCTCCTTCTTTCTTCCATGTCTGCAGTTCTTTTATTGTGACTAGTCTTTGTTCTGCCTTGAGCCGATCCATTGGTGTTCTACCAACATTTATGTGGTCTCTGGGATCTTCTAGTTCAGCTAAAGATAGGTCTTGTAGAATCTTCTTCTTCTGTGCTCTGGTCGTAACCATGGTGATATAGCATTCAGATTCTTCCACTTTCATTAAAGCGGCTTCTTTAGCTTTCTTGTCAGCGTAGGCATTTCCTCTGGCAACTTCTGTGGTCTGGGGTCCATGGGCTTGGACCATCAAGATGGCAACTTGTTTTGGCTTGGACAGGGCAAGCATCAGTCTGCGGACACATTCTGCATTTTTGACTGGAGTTCCTGCTGCAGTGATGAACCCTCTATTTGCCCATATGACACCAAAATCATGCGCTATGCCAAAAGTATATCGAGTGTCTGTATAAATATTGGCAGTAGCATCTTCAGCATAGGTACAGGCTTCAGCCAGGGCCACAAGTTCTGCTTCTTGGGCGAACATTCGGGCTGGGAGTGCTGTAGCTTTGATCACTGACACTGAGGTGGTTACAGCATAGCCTGTATGAAAGATGCCCTTTTCATCAGCAAATCTTGAGCCATCTGTAAACAGGGTGTAGTCTGGATTTTCAAGTGGGTGTTCAGAGACGTTGTCGGGCGTGACAGTTTCTTTCTCCATGTCTTGGAAGCAATCATGATCAGCTTAATTTTCCTCACTACTATCCCCCCTTGAAAGTGGAAGAAGCGTGGCTGGATTGAGGGTAGTGCAGCGGTGAAGAGATACATTGTCAGGCATCAATAGGGAGCACTGTAGACGAAGATGGCGTTGATGTGACAGGTGTTTTGGTTGTGTAAGCATGAGAATAGCTGCTATATCATGGGGAGCATAGACTTTGGTTTCATGTCCCAAGACAATATCTGCTGTCTTGTCAAGAAGACGTTGGGTGGCATGCACGGCTCTGAGGCATGTGGGTGAGGCTCGGGCGACAGGATCCAGCTTTGCAGAGTAATAGGCAACCGGGCGCTGTTTGGTGCCATGACGTTGAGTAAGAACACCTGCTGCATGTCCGACGTTTTCAGAGACATATAGGTGGAATGGTAATTGGTAATCCGGTAATCCGAGAGCTGGGGGGAGGCAATCTGATCTTTCAATATCTGGAAAGAAAGTCTCATAGCTTTATACTGGTCAGGGTTGTCACACTGGTAGAAAGAAGTACCGCTCCTGAGTCCATCGTAAAGAGGTTGCATTGTTCTTCAGGCATCTGGAATCCACTGTCTGCAGTAAGTGATTAATCCAAGAAACGTCTGGAGATCCGTGAACGTCCGGGGGAACGATAATTGCTGTATTGTGGTCTTCCTGTCTTCTGTGAGATGTTTGGCACCCCTAGAGATACAGTGGCCAAGAAATATGACCTGAGACTGGGAGAATTGTAATTTAGAGCGTGAAACTCTACAATCCAATTCTGCAAGATGCTGGAGGAGTGACACTGAGTGGGAACGGCACAAATCCTGAGTAGGGGCACATTACAACAGGTCATCAACATATTGGAGCAGAGCAATTTCAGAAATTGCAACAATCCAAGGTAACAAACATTGCGTCAAACAACGAGTAAACTGATTGGGGCTGTTCTGGGCACCTTGTGAAATGCATTGGGTTAGTCTCTGGGTCGGGCAGACGATGGACCAATGCTGCTGACTGGGTGGGGTTGAAGGGAACATACTTAGGGGGTGGGGAGGGCTGCTCATCATCTGATTCATGATTGGAATCAAACTCAGAGCGAGCTTCTGATTCTGCTGTGACAGGAAGTTGGGGAGCAGCGGGCAATAATACAGGGTCCTCGCACTGGTAGCTGCAACCGCATGATGTGCCGCAAGTTCACCATCCAAAACCAACCTTATTGGGGGGCGTTGCCTAACTGCCAATCATGTAGGACGTGTTGTTTATCTGCTCCTGTCATATTTCTCTCAAAATCAACAAAATTCTGTAAAAAAATGCTACTTACTACACTGGAACAGCCGGATATCTTCTTCTGAAGTTGTATAGCAAAGGTTTTGGTACTTTTCATCCATTTTCTGCGATTTCTGAAAAGTGCCATTTTCTGTAGATCACTAGTGACTGTCGTGTGTGAAAAAAGATAAGTAAAAAAGTGACTGTGGTTTCTGAAAAATTTATTTTTTCTATACAATTTCTATTTGTGAGGACAAATATTGGATTTTGGACTTCTAATTATTAACTGACTAATTATTTTCTGAGAGGGGTTGCTGTGCAACTGACACGGCGGCCATCCTGGATATTTGATGAACATATATGCTAATATCATATGTCCTGCTTATAAATTTTAAATATCTTCCTCTCCTCTGGATATTATCTAAACAGTGAATATTTTACAGTTTGAGCTTAATTTCAGCGTTTTCTTTTTTCACTGAAGAATTTCTGACCCTCGGGCTGTATTCATAGTATCATAGTATCATAGTATCATAGTTTTTAAGGTTGAAGGGAGACTCTAAAGCCTGCTTTACACGAGTCAATCCATCGTGCGATTTATTTGGCAAAGTCTTTTTTTTTTTTTTTTTTTGTATCGCTGATAGGTATTTGTCCATGTGTCACACGTTGAGTGTTGTCAAACGATCTCAAAGCGCTCATCGATATATTGATTGGCCATGGCGGACGTCCAAAAGGCTTCACACATGTTTTCCTTTAGTCAATCTGTCTTTTGCATGGGCGTAATTAGGCAAACTATACAGCCCTCCGTGACGTTGTCTGGATTGTTGCATGCCCTGACTTCTTCTGACCTGCTCAATCCAGTTCTGCTAATGTGGTTGATTGGTTACATACCATATATATAGTTTCGCTTCTGCGCCGTCTTTTATAACAGTAATAACCTGTCACAACGCATCTGCTACAACCAATCAGATTAGATTAGGCGTGATTATTTAAAACCACAAATACGCCCTGAACGTTTACTGACGTCACAAACAACTACGAGGATGGCCGATTACACGGTGTCACACTTTGCAATGTGTCGTTCATTAAAACTAAACTGACCGATTTTATGGAATTAAACGATGAGTACACGATGGCCGAATTTCAAACGATTAGGCATCGGTTGAACTCGCAAGGAGCTGTCACATGAGGAGATGTCGTTACGAATGACGGAAGTGCGTCACAAAATCCGTGACCCCAACGATGCATCGCACAATAGATCGACTCGTGTAAAGCAGCCTTTAGTCCATCTAGTTCAACCCGTAGCCTAACATGTTGATCCAGAGGAAGGCAAAAAAAAAAACCCCAATGTGGCAAACAAGTTCCAATGGGGAAAAATGTCCTTCCTGACTCCACATCCGGCAATCAGACTAGTTCCCTGGATCAATACCCTGTCATAAAATCTAATATACATAACTGGTAATATTAAATTTTTCAAGAAAGGCGTCCAGGCTCTGCTTAAATGTTAGTAGTGAATCACTCATTACAACATCATGCGGCAGAGAGTTCCATAGTCTCACTGCTCGTAGAGTAAAGAATCCTCGTCTGTGATTATGATTAAACCTTCTTTCCTCAAGACGTAGCGGATGCCCCCGTGTTCCAGTCGCAGGCCTAGGTGTAAAAAGATCTTTGGAAAGGTCTCTGTACTGTCCCCTCATATATTTATACATTGTGATTAGATCCCCCCTAAGCCTTCGTTTTTCCAAACTAAATAACCCCAAGTTTAATAACCTATCTTGGTATTGCAGCCCACCCATTCCTCTAATAATCTTGGTGGCTCTTCTCTGCACCCTCTCCAGTTCAGCTACAGTTAGGTCCAGAAATATTTGGACAGTGACACAAGTTTTGTTATTTTAGCTGTTTACAAAAACATGTTCAGAAATACAATTATATATATAATATGGGCTGAAAGTGCACACTCCCAGCTACAATATGAGAGTTTTCACATCCAAATCGGAGAAAGGGTTTAGGAATCATAGCTCTGTAATGCATAGCCTCCTCTTTTTCAAGGGACCAAAAGTAATTGGACAAGGGACTCTAAGGGCTGCAATTAACTCTGAAGGCATCTTTCTCGTTAACCTGTAATCGATGAAGTAGTTAAAAGGTCTGGGGTTGATTACAGGTGTGTGGTTTTGCATTTGGAAGCTGTTGCTGTGACCAGACAACATGCGGTCTAAGGAACTCTCAATTGAGGTGAAGCAGAACATCCTGAGGCTGAAAAAAAAGAAAAAATCCATCAGAGAGATAGCAGACATGCTTGGAGTAGCAAAATCAACAGTCGGGTACATTCTGAGAAAAAAGGAATTGACTGGTGAGCTTGGGAACTCAAAAAGGCCTGGGCGTCCATGGATGACAACAGTGGTGGATGATCGCCGCATACTTTCTTTGGTGAAGAAGAACCCGTTCACAACATCAACTGAAGTCCAGAACACTCTCAGTGAAGTAGGTGTATCTGTCTCTAAGTCAACATTAAAGAGAAGACTCCATGAAAGTAAATACAAAGGGTTCACATCTAGATGCAAACCATTCATCAATTCCAAAAATAGACAGGCCAGAGTTAAATTTGCTGAAAAACACCTCATGAAGCCAGCTCAGTTCTGGAAAAGTATTCTATGGACAGATGAGACCAAGATCAACCTGTACCAGAATGATGGGAAGAAAAAAGTTTGGAGAAGAAAGGGAACGGCACATGATCCAAGGCACACCACATCCTCTGTAAAACATGGTGGGGGCAACGTGATGGCATGGGCATGCATGGCTTTCAATGGCACTGGGTCACTTGTGTTTATTGATGACATAACAGCAGACAAGAGTAGCCGGATGAATTCTGAAGTGTACCGGGATATACTTTCAGCCCAGATTCAGCCAAATGCCGCAAAGTTGATCGGACAACGCTTCATAGTACAGATGGACAATGACCCCAAGCATACAGCCAAAGCTACCCAGGAGTTCATGAGTGCAAAAAAGTGGAACATTCTACAATGGCCAAGTCAATCACCAGATCTTAACCCAATTGAGCATGCATTTCACTTGCTCAAATCCAGACTTAAGACGGAAAGACCCACAAACAAGCAAGACCTGAAGGCTGCGGCTGTAAAGGCCTGGCAAAGCATTAAGAAGGAGGAAACCCAGCGTTTGGTGATGTCCATGGGTTCCAGACTTAAGGCAGTGATTGCCTCCAAAGGATTCGCAACAAAATATTGAAAATAAAAATATTTTGTTTGGGTTTGGTTTATTTGTCCAATTACTTTTGACCTCCTAAAATGTGGAGTGTTTGTAAAGAAATGTGTACAATTCCTACAATTTCTATCAGATATTTTTGTTCAAACCTTCAAATTAAACATTACAATCTGCACTTGAATTCTGTTGTAGAGGTTTCATTTCAAATCCAATGTGGTGGCATGCAGAGCCCAACTCGCGAAAATTGTGTCACTGTCCAAATATTTCTGGACCTAACTGTATGTCCTTCTTATATATCGGTGACCAGAATTGTACACAGTATATAAGTGCGGTCGCACTAGTGACTTGTACAGAGGTAGAACTATATTTTTTTCATGAACACTTATACCTCTTTTAATACATCCCATTATTTTATTAGCCCTGGCAGCAGCTGCCTGACACTGGCCACTAAAGTGAAGTTTACCATCCACCCATACACCCAAGTCTTTTTCTGTGTCTGTTTTACCCAGTGTTCTACAATTAAGTACATAATCATAAATGTTATTTCCTCTACCCAAGTGCATGACCTTACATTTATCTACATTAAACTTCAATTGCCACTTCTCAGCCCAATCCTCCAATTTACATAAATCTCCCTGTAATATAAAATTATCCTCCTCTGTATTGATTACCCTGCAGAGTTTAGTATCATCTGCAAATATTGAAATTCTACTCCGCATGCCCCCAACAAGGTCATTTATAAATATGTTGAAAAGAAGCGGGCCCAATACTGACCCCTGTGGTACCCCACTATGAACTGAGACCCAGTCCGAGTACGTACCATTAATAACCACCCTTTGTTTCCTATCACTGAGCCAGTTTTTAACCCAGTTACACATATTTTCCCCTATCCCCATTATTCTCATTTTATGTACCAACCTTTTGTGTGGCACCGTATCAAAAGCTTTTGAAAAGTCCATATACACAACATCCACTGCATTTCCCTGGTCCAGACTTGAACTTACCTCTTCATAGAAGCTGATCAAATTAGTTTGACAGGATCGATCCCTCATAAACCCATGTTGATACTCTGTCATAAGGTTATTTTTCTTGAGATACTCCAGTATAGCATCTCTCAAGAAACCCTCAAGGATTTTACCAACCGTAGAGGTTAAACTTACCGGCCTATAATTTCCCGGCTCAGTTTTTGTCCCCTTTTTGAATATTGGCACCACATTTGCTATGCGCCAGTCCTGCGGTACCGACCCTGTTATTAAGGAATCTGAGAAGATTAAAAATAATGGTCTATCTATCACAGAACTCAATTCCTGTAGTACTCTGGGGTGTATGCCATCTGGGCCCGGAGATTTGTCAACCTTAGTGATTTCGAGGCGGCGGCGTACTTCCTGCTGGGTTAAGCAGGTAATATTCAAGGGTGAATTTATGGTATCACTGGTCATGTCATCTGCCATGGCATTTTCTTGTATAAAAACCGTAGAAAAAAAGTCATTCAGCAGGTTGGCTTTACCCTCATCCCCTTCCACCATTTCACCAAGACTATTTTTAAGGGGGCCAACACTATCGCTTTTCAGTTTTTTACTGTTTATGTAGTTAAAGAATATTTTAGGATTATTTTTACTTTCTCTCGCAATGAGTCTCTCTGTCTCAAACTTAGCTAACTTAATTTGCTTTTTACATATTTTATTTAATTTTCTATAATTATATAATGCCTCATCACTACCTACCCTCTTTAATTCTTTTAAGGCTGTTTTTCTTTTATTGCTTCCCTTACAGCTCTATTTAGCCATAGGGGTTTCCTCCTATTTCTAGCATGTTTGTTCCCATAGGGTATATTTTCTGCACAAGCCCTATTCAGGATGCTCATAAAAGTCTCCCATTTGCTTTGTGTACTTTTATTACTTAGTACATCATCCCAGTTTATTGCACTAAGATCATCTCTCAACCGTTTAAAATTTGCTTTCCTGAAGTTTAGTGTCCTTGTAGCCCCTCTACTAGACATCTTACTAAAGAATACATGAAAACTTATTATTTTGTGATCACTATTCCCCAAGTAACCCCCAACTTGTATATTTGATATGCGGTCTGGCCTATTGGTTAGTACAAGGTCTAGTAGTGCTCCCCCTCTTGTGGGGTCCTGTACCATTTGTGAAAGGTAATTATCTTTCATTGTTATCAAAAATCTATTTCCTTTGCTGGAACTGCAAGTTTCTGTTCCCCAATTTATATCAGGATAGTTAAAGTCCCCCATAATAATTACCTCTCCGAGACTCGCTGCTTTATCAATTTGCTTTATGAGGAGATTCTCTACCTCTTCCATAATATTCGGCGTCTTATAACACACCCCTATCAGTATTTTATTATTCATTCTCCCCCCCCTTATCTCCACCCATAGGGACTCTACATTCTCAGTACCCTCACATATGTTGTCACGCAGGATGGGTTTTAAGGATGATTTTACATATAGACACACACCTCCCCCTCGCTTATTTGTACGGTCAGTATTCATCATACTGGCAGGATAGTTACACCGGTTTTACTATTCCTCTTTTGTACTGAGGCGTGCCCTGTCAAAAAACTGTAGTTAATTTTTTGAGAAGTTTAATCCTGATCTTACTGCATTTTTGTCATCTTTATTTAAAAATATAAAACACATTTTTTTTTCCCTCATATTTTTGGGGGAGTCTTGTTTACTTTTCTTCTTTTTACTACTGCATACAAGTGAATTGCCATATATTATTCTAACATGTCTAGACCAATGAAACCTCAAGACAAGAAACCATTAATTTCATCAAATGCTACTGGTGTTAAACCTAATATTCCTGTTAAGCAAAAGAGACCAGACAATAAAAAAGACAGAGACTTGGAATGGGATACGATTGCTCCGCAGCAGGGCATGACTCCAGATCTGGGCTGTCTACTCCTACTAACAGCCCGTATAAAAGGCGGATGAACATGGATGATAGTTTATCTTCTGAAGCTTGTATGTTGGATGCTAACCTTTCACCAACTAATGTTCCTCTCACTTTTGATATCAATTCTCTGCCGAAATTATTTGAAGACTCTTTTACAGCATTTAGGAGCCAAATAAAATCTGATTTCCAGACGGAATTTGGGGAAATTAAGCAGTCCCTGGACTTTTGTGCTAAAAGGATTGATAAAAATGAATCCGACATTGCCTCTCTGAAAAAAAGACACTATTACTGTAAAAAATGAACAATCTGACCAAAAGAAGGAAATCACTTTTCTGAAATTTAAACTGGCAGATTTGGAGGATCGCAGTCGTTGTAATAACATTAAAATACGCGGGATCCCTGAAAATATAAAACAGATTGAATTGCTTGGTTATATTTCACGGATGATTAAAAAGATTTTGCCTGATGTGCCTGAGTCAGAAATCATCATAGACAGGGCTCATAGGCTGCCAAAACCTAGGCATATCTCGTCACAGCTTCCTAGAGATACTATCTCACGGATCCATTTCTTCCATGCTAACGAAAAAATCTTTAATTATTTGAGAGTTCATAACATCTTGCCACCTCCATACGAGACACTAAAAATTTTTGCAGACCTATCAAGAGAAACACTTCAACAGCGAAAGTCGTATGCGAAAGTCATCGAACTTATGCGGCAACAGAAAATTCTATATAGGTGGGGATTCCCTACTAAGCTTCTTATACAACATAATGGCAAGACAATACCAATTACATCTTCAGAAGAGGGCATGAAGTTCTTAAAAGATTATCTTGGAGATTCTATCTGAATTTTTGCTGTGCCTGATGTGGAATATCTTTCTTCTTACTAGTTTCCGGTTTATGCAGCTTCCTTACAGGATCTAGTTTGGGTTTTTTTCTTTTCCTTTCCCTCCTCCTTTAGGTACATGACAACTATCTTAGGATGGAGGCATGAGAGGAGTGGAAGAGGAGAAGTTCCTTCAACCATTACCAAGAGAGAGTATGGCAGGACTTTGGCCTATTGACTCTGTTCCCATAGGAGTTTTCCTTGACAGTCGAAGATTTGTAACTCCATCTGGATAGAAGAGGCTAAGAAGATGGTGATATTTACTGTTTCATTTATAGTGACTTTAACCCCTTAAGGACGAAGCCAGTTTTGTACTTAATGCCCAGGCCATTTTTTCCAATTCTGACCAGTGTCCCTTTATGAGGTTATAACTCTGGAACGCGTCCTCGGATCCCGGTGATTCTGACATTGTTTCTTCGTGACATATTGTACTTCATGATAGTTATAAATTTAGAACGATATTTTTTGCTTTTATTTGTGAAAAAAATCGGAACTTTGATGAAAATTTTGAAAATGTTGCAATTTTCAAACTTTTAATTTTTATGCCCTTAACCCAGAGAGTTATGTCACACAAAATAGTTAATAAATAACATTTCTCACATGTCTACTTTACATTAGCGCAATTTCTGAAACAAAATTTTTTGGGGTTAGGAAGTTAGAAGGGGTCAAAGTTCATCAGCAATTTCCCATTTTTTCAACAAAATTCACAAAACCATTTTTTTAGGGACCACATCACATTTGAAGTGACTTTGAGAGGCCTAGGTGAAAGAAAATATCCAAAAGTGACCCCATTCTAAAACCTGCACCCCTCAAGGTACTCAAAACCATATCCAAGAAGTTTATTAACCCTTCAGGTGCTTCACAGGAACTAAAGCAAAGTGGAATGAAAAAAAGCAAAAAATAAAATTTTACCTAAAATGTTGCTCTACCCCAAATTTATTCACTTTTAGAAGAAATAACACAACAAAATGAACCCCAAAACTTGTTACCCACTTTCTTATGAACGCACCAATACCCCACATGTGGTCAGAGACAAATGGGAGGGCTCGGAACAGAAGGAGCAATATTTGAATTTTGGAAAGCAAATTTGGCTGAAATAGATTGCGGGCACCATGTTGCATTTACAGGTCCGCTAAGGTACCTAAACAGAAGAAACCCCTGACAAGTGATACCATTTTGGAAACTAGACCCCTTAAGGCTCCTATCTAGGGGTATAGTGAGCATTTTGGACCCACAGGTACTTCACAGATTTTGATAACGTTACATTGTCACATTGAAAATTTTCATTTTTTTTCTCAAAAATGTTGCTTTAGCATCACTTTTTTCACTTTTTCAAGAGGTAATTCAAAAAATTTGACCCCAATGTTTGTTACCCACTTTTTTATGAGCGCGGTGATACCTCACTTGTGGTCTGAAACCTTTGTTTGGAGAAATGGGAGGGCTTGGAACGGAAGGAGCAATATTTGAATTTTGGAAAGGAAATTTGGCTGAAAAAGATTGCGGGCACCATGTCGCATTTGGAGGACCCCTAAGGTACGTAAACAGAAAAAAAAACCCACAAGTGACCCCATATTGGAAACTAGGCCCCTCAAGGAATTTATCTAGATGTTTGGTGAGTACCCTGAACCCCCAGGTGCTTTACAGAAATGTATAATGTTGAGCCATGAAAATAAAAAAATAAAATTTTTCCACAAAATTGTTACTTCAACCAGGTAGCTTTTTTTTCACAAGGGTAACAGGAAAAAAATCACCATGAAATTTATTGCGCAATTTCTCCTGAGTTTGGTGATATCTTGTTTGTGGTGGAAATCAACTGTTTGGGCACACGGCAGGGCTCAGAAGAGAAGGAATGCCATTTGACTGCAAAATTGGCTGGAATCAATAGCGGACGCCATGTTGCATTAGGAGAGCCCCTGAGGTGCCTAAACAGTGGAGGTCCCCCACAAGTGACCCCATTCTGGAAAATTGACCCCACAAGGAATTTATCTAGATGTTTGGTGAGTATCCTGAACCCCCAGGTGCTTCACAGAAGTTTATAATGTTGAGCTGTGAAAATAAAAAAAATATATTTTTACCACAAAATTGTTACTTCAACAAGATAGCTTTTTTTTTAACAAGAGTACACGGAAAAAAAATCAGCATAAAATTTGTTGTGCAATTTCTCCTGAGTATGCTGATACCTTATGTGTGGTGGAAATCAACTGTTTGGGTGCACAGCAGGGCTCGGAAGGGAAAAAGTGCCATTTGACTGAACAATTGGCTGGAATAATACGCAGACGCTATGTCGCATTTGGAAAGTCCCTAAGATGCTTAAACAGTGGAGGTCCCCCACACTGACCCCATTCTGGAAAATAGACCCCACAAGGAATTTATCTAGATGTTTGGTGAGTATCCTGAACCCCCAGGTGCTTCACAGAAGTTTATAATGTTGAGCTGTGAAAATAAAAAAAATATATTTTTACCACAAAATTGTTACTTCAACAAGATAGCTTTTTTTTTTAACAAGAGTACACGGAAAAAAAATCAGCATAAAATTTGTTGTGCAATTTCTCCTGAGTATGCTGATACCTTATGTGTGGTGGAAATCAACTGTTTGGGTGCACAGCAGGGCTCGGAAGGGAAAAAGTGCCATTTGACTGAACAATTGGCTGGAATAATACGCAGACGCTATGTCGCATTTGGAAAGTCCCTAAGATGCTTAAACAGTGGAGGTCCCCCACACTGACCCCATTCTGGAAAATAGACCCCACAAGGAATTTATCTAGATGTTTGGTGAGTATCCTAAACCCCCAGGTGCTTCACAGAAGTTTATAATGTTGAGCTGTGAAAATAAAAAAAATATATTTTTACCACAAAATTGTTACTTCAACAAGATAGCTTTTTTTTTTAACAAGAGTACACGGAAAAAAAATCAGCATAAAATTTGTTGTGCAATTTCTCCTGAGTATGCTGATACGTTATGTGTGGTGGAAATCAACTGTTTGGGTGCACAGCAGGGCTCGGAAGGGAAAAAGTGCCATTTGACTGAACAATTGGCTGGAATAATTAGCAGACGCTATGTCGCATTTGGAAAGCCCCTAAGGTGCCTAAACAGTGGAGGTCCCCCACAAGTGACCCCATTCTGAAAACAAAACACCTCAAGGCTTTTATCTAGGTGTATATTAAGCATTTTGAATCCACGAGTACTTAACAGAATTTGATAAGCTTAGGTTGCCATATTGAAATATTTCATTTTTTTCACAAAAATGTTGATTTAGCATCAAATTTCTCACTTTTTCAAGAGGCAACAACAAAACGTGGACTCCACAGGTTGTTATCCAATTTCTTGTGAGCGCAGGGATACCGCACATGTGGCCAAAAACCTCTGTTTGGATAAATGGGAGGGCTTGGAATGGCAGGAGCACCATTTGAATTTTGGAAAAGTTGAAATAAATTGCGCACACCATGTCACATTAGCAGGGCACCTTGGGTACCTATACATCATAAACCCCCCACAAGTGACCCCATTTTGGAAACTGGACCCCTCAAGGATTTTATTCAGGAGTATAGTAAGCATTTTGAATCCACAGGTACTTCACAAAAATGTTGCTGTAACAACAAATTTCTCACTGTTAGGCTATGTGGCCATGATCCAGTGACACGGCGTCTAGTACACAGTGTCAGCCTTCCTGCAGAGATGTGAGTGTTGTCCACGGGAGAACGCAGCTGCCCATGCCCACGATTTGAGTTCAGGCTGCTGTGGACTTTAGCTCTATTCTACCTGCAGAGAACACTCTTGTCTCCGCAGCATAAATTGACATGCTGAGGCTCGGGAAGCCACGCCGCAGGTCAGTGTATGCTGCGGAGAAAAGAAGCACAGTGAGCATGGGATTTCTAAAAATCCTTCCACTGTGATTCTGCTGCACAACGCAGCGTTATGGACACAGGGAAAACACTCTGCGCCCAAAACGCTGCAAACCCTGATTGTGGGCACACAGCCTAAAATGCTACAGTGGATGATTGGATAGATGTCAAACATATATAACATCCCACCCCCTGCATATTCTAAGCTGGCGCCATTTAGTGCCTTTCATGTGGCACTAAAGGGTGCCTAGCCTTGTATTTAGCCCAAAAAAAAAAAATAATTAAAATAAATGACATGGGGTCCCCCCTATTTTTGATAGCCAGCTAGAGTAAAGCAGACAGCTGTATCATGCAAACCACAGCTGACAGCTTCATCTTGTCTGGTAATTATTTTGGAGGGCTCCCCAAGCTGGTTTTTTTTTTTTCATTATTTATAAATAAATAATTAAAAAAAAAACAAATGTGGGGTCCCCCCAAATTAGATCACCAGCCAAGGTGAAGCTGACAGCTGGGGTCTGGTATTCTCAGGGTGGGAAGAGCCATGGTTATTGGACTCTTCCCAGCCTAAAAATAGCAGGCCGCAGCCGCCCCAGAAGTGGCGCATCCATTAGATGCGCCAATCCTGGCGCTTCGCCCCAACTCATCCCGTTGCCCTGGTGCGGTGGCAAACGGGGCAAACGGGGTAATAAATGGGGTTGATACCAGATGTGTAATGTCACCTGGCATCAAGCCCAGCAATTAGTTATGTCATGGCGTCTATCAGATATCCCACATAACTAATTGACAGTAATAAAAAAAAAACTGACAACAAAAAAAAAAATTATTTGAAAAAACACTCCCCAAAATATTCCCTCTTTCACCAATTTATTGAAAAGAAAAAAAAAATCCGGTCTCCCATTTTCTAGGAGTGCAGACCCTCCATTTGAGGAGAGTGGGTGCAAAGAATCTGCACCCACTCTCCCTGGGTCACAGCTGCAAAGTGCGAGCAGCAGCAGCCAGCGCAGATCTCTGAACACAGGAAGCTGGCTGTCAGCTGCTCTGCACATGTGACCGCACTGAGCGGCGTCTGCAGTGAAGGAGGAGGGATCGCGGGGGATGAAGGCTGGAAAAGGTACGGGGGACACCGGGGAACACCGGGTGGGGATAGGGGGTGACCTGGCAGGGCCTGGGGAGCAGGTTTCTGTCGCATGTGTTATGGCACATACGACAGAAACCGGAGGAAAAAGGTGATTGCGGGCAGCGCACTGCTGTGCTCGCCGGTGCGCGTGGCCATCTTGGATTTTCGGGAGGGGGTTGGGGGTCGGGGGGGGCACTTTGGGGACACCGGGGGACCAGAGGAGACCGGGGAGGAGATGTATCTCCCATCTGACATGTTTGATCATGCCAGATGGGAGATAAATCATTTTTTACCGGCGATGTCATTTACTATAACTTGATGATCGGTATACGGTGTATACCAGTCATCACGTGAGAGGGGACCAGAAAAACCGGCCCGAATCATGAACTCCAGGGTCTCAGCTACCCCCGGTAGCTGAAACCCCGGAGATCTTCTGACGCTGGGGGGCGCTATACACTTATTTCTGCCGCCATTTTAAAACGGCAGAAAGGAATAAGTACCCTTTTTTGGTGCCGTTTTAAAACGTAACGCGGTTGTAATGGGGTTAATATTGTTTTTTTTGTGTGTGCTGTTTACATTTTATTTCCCTCCTTTGCAGGTTTTCTTTTTTCTCCAGGATGCTGATTGTTTCAGAGACTTTGCTATGTTTCATATGTTTGCATTCAGTATTTTTGTTAACCTGACTTATCCTTTTCGTTGATAACAATCAAAATTGGATCATATAATGTCAAGGGTCTGAATTCTCCTCAGCGCCGATTCATGCTTTGGAAGTATCTTACTGAAAGTAAATTGGACATCATAGGTGTTCAGGAAAACAAATTTAAAAGAGATGCTATCCCTATATATGAGAATAAACATTTTCCCCATAAATTCTTGTCATGTGGCGAAAAGAAAAAGGCGGGAGTTGTCCTATTGGTTAGAGACTCGGTGTCCTTTGAACTTATAGATAAGCATGAGGATGGTTCTGGTCGATATATTATTCTGGTATGTAAAATTAATAATGTTCTTTACACTCTTGTTACTCTTTATGCACCTAATACTCGCCAGATCCCTTTTCTAAACAGACTCATGCCAGTTGTAAAAGAAAAAAACACAGGGTATTTTAATTCTATTCGGAGACTTTAATTTAATCCCAAATAAGTTAGTTGACTTCACTTCTACTACTAGACTTAGATTCCAGACTCTAGATTCTTGGCTGGCAAAGGAGGATTATCGGATGTTTTCCGCTGCCTGAATACAACGTCTAGGGAGTACACATTTTATTCTCATTCACACCAATCTTTTTCCAGAATTGATTTAGTCTTTACTCCTATTGCCCATATTTTTTTTACATCCATGCAAATAGGCCGAGAACCTGGTCGGATCATTCCCCAATAATTTTTGAAGTAAATGAATCTTCCCTAATAATTGTCCGAGAATTTGGAGATGTAACAGCTATCTATTACAAAATAAGAAATATAGGAAAGAAATCGAGACAGCTCTGTTGCAGTTCTTCAAAGATAATGACACAGGTAGTGTCCAACCTCACCTGTTATGGAACGCGCATAAGGCATTTATCAGAGGGATTTTAATTGAACTTAACAAAAGGAACCGTAAAAAAAATCAGAAAAAAATCAAAGCTTTAAGTAAGGAAATAGCACAAGTAGAGAGTCTCCAGATTCTACGACCAACCCAAAGGTTTCACTCACAACTAATGGAGCTGCGGTTACAATTGAGATCTTGCTTGGCTGGAGAGTTCAGTCAGGTGCAACTAGCTAGTAAGACACGTTTTTATCACTCTATTAATAAACCGAGTAAATTGATGTTGCATAGGCTGAAACAAGATAGACAAAAAACGGGAATTCTGGCGATTAACAACAAGTCGGGTTCACTATGCAAACATCCTGGTGACATTGCTGAGGCTTTTGCAGCTTCTACTCGGATTTATATATTCTGAAAGACATTCCCAATCAATTTCAGCCTACTTCACAGTTGATTAGTTGATTAACACCTTTTTAGAAAAATTACATCTTCCTGTTATTGATAAGTTGGATTTAGACATTATTAATCAGCCTTCCACTAAACAGGAGGTATTGACTGTTAAAGAGTAGAAGATTGATCCAGCTCAGCTGTGGCAAAATCCGGCATGCAAGGATACACTCTGAAGGTGCAGGAATGCCGTGGTCTTTGGCTGGAGCTGCATGGCCTTGAGGATCCTGTCGACGTCCTTGCTCAGTTGCTGAACTTGGGATGACAGGTCACCGGGAGTTCCAGGGGTTGCTGCTGGCACTGCAGGTGCTGGTATGACTAATAAAGGAGGCTTCACCAATAAGTGAGGAGTATCAGCTGGCCAGGGCGATGGTACAGAGTCACTAGCTTCGGGGGTTTGTAAAGCCTTGATGGCTCGGTCTTTTAGGACTGCGAAGTCCGGATGCTCCAGGGCCCACATCCGCAGCTGCTTACGGTCCTCCGCTGACCCCAGCCCCTGCAGGAACTGCTCCACCAGCAGTTTGTTACTCTCGGGCTCGTTGATAGACTTTATTTGTAACCTCAAGGCGCAGTCTCTGATGCTGTCCTGTGAACGCTGCCGGAAATTATAAAACTGCATCCTTAATTCCGCCTCCGTGCGGGTCTCAAAGGCTACTTGCAACTTGTCAAAGATGGCGGCTACCGAGGCCCGATCCTCATCAGTCCAAGTTTCTACATCCTGCTCGGCGGCGCCGGTCAGCTGTCCGAGTACTACTGACGCACGCTGCTTGCCAGTCATGGCATACATATCAAGAACGGTGCATATCTTCTTCTTAAATACCTGCAGGGCATCGGGTCGGTCATCATACTGGGGTAGCCAGGCAGCGCCGGGCACGAAGGGAAAGGTGATCAGCATAACTTGTGTAACCGCCGGGACCGCTAGCTCCACCGTTCCTGCAACCGGAGCGGGGCCTGCCGCTTCTCCGTCATCCTGCACCGCTGCAGGAGCCACCGCTCCACCGTCGCCATCAGGTGCCGACATCCTTTCGGTCTTTCAACCTTGGTTTTCGACAGTAGTCTCGCGGGACCCACTGTCCTTTGCAACTTCCTGCTTTGGGAGTCACCGGGTTCCGCCCGCGTTCTTAGTGGGCGGGGTTTCAACTTCGCGCCTTTTTCAGTGAATAAGATGACGATGTTGTTGTTTTTGGCGCCAAAGATGGCGGGCAAGATGGCGGCAGTTCAAAATTTTGCAACGGTTCACGGTCTACAGTTCAATAGAAGGCGCACGTCATCCAGGTCTGTAGCTGGGGTAGGAGTCCTGTTCGTGACGCCAGGTTCGGGTTGTTGCGGGCGGGGGCCGTTGCCGCTTCTGGGGCCGCTTGGATCTCGGTTCACTGCTGCGGCTCGGGTGGTGACCGGACCCGGGCTCGCACAGCTGTCCGTCTTCACAACCGTCGGAAGGGGATATTTACAGGGGATTGATGTGTTGGTGACGCCACCCGTGGGTTGCACTGATGGATGTTGAGACCGCCACTGCCTGGTGATGGGGCGTGCGAGGCTGATGGAGCGGGGCAGCAAGATGGGATCCCCTCCACGGGTAGAGGAGGTGAAGTCCCGGGGTCCTTTTTGGTACACGGGAGTAATGGTGGCTGAAGGTGGCGTGTCGGGTTGGACCGGGGATCGATGGTGTACTCACAGTTCAGTAATCACACACAAGTCCAGTGGTAAACCAAGTTGCCAGTGACCGGTCGCCTTTGATGGGTGTATTCGGATCCCACACCCAGGTGTAGCAAACAGGGGTCCCTTCCTCCTGCACTCTGTGTTTGTCTCTTCTGTGGGACGACTCTGCATGGAACGGGGAAGTCCACTCCCAGTACTGTGTATGTTTGGGAGCTGTGTCCCGCGAAATCTGACCCTTGGGATTTCTGTGGGTTCTGACGGACACCCTATCCCCCGCGTTGGGCTTCTGTTTCGCTCTCTGGGCTTCTGGAGAACAAGGCCTGAAACCTCGTCCTCTGCTGGTTGATTAACAAGGGGGCATGCAACCTTCCTCGTCCTAGGGTCCAGGCACCCCGTCTGTGCACGGCCTCCGGACCCGATTCCCGCTGTCGGCACTGGCGGGCTACAACCCTGCCCCAGTCCACTTCAGGTCTCCCGCGACCGGATCTCTGTCGCCTGTGGCCCTGTTTACTGTATGCCACCTAGCCAGGTAGTCCAGGGGCCCCTACCCCTGACTCCACTTCACTGTCAGACTTCAACTTCCACTTTCCTTCAACTGTCAGCTTAAACTACTTCTCAAACTTGTCTCTACTTCAAAACTGTCGTTTTTCCACCCCTGACACTTCAAGACCCCTAGGTGGGTGTTCTCATCCGCCTGATCCCGCCCACTGCTATGTCCTTATTATCATGAGGGGGTGGCTAGGCTTTAATGGCTGTGTGTTGTACCTGGGTGTAGGTTTTTAGTCGTATCAAGGAGGGTGGACTACTTCTGTGACTACCTGGTTTTGCCAGGGCGCACACACACAAATATATATATATATATATATATATATATCTGTATATATATTCTGTAAATGACATCCTGTATATATTGTAGTATCTAGTGTGCCCTTAAGGCGATTAAATATATGTAATTTAATCTTGGGCTGTTCTGTTATCTCGATCTCTGAATTCCACGTCTGTGAGCTCGGCGTAATAGTTATCATAATCGATTGGTGGCAGCAAATTTATGCCAAGGATCATTGTGGGGTGACCAGTGAGATCAGAGGAGGATTAAGATATATTCCGCTCGCAGGAGTTGGGGGAATATATACCTTACTCTCACCGGGAACTCTTCAATCATCGGCATAGTAGAATAGCGGCCTCCTTGCTTATCGTCTGGCAATTCTACAATTGGCCTGACTATAAGAGGGGCGTTAGAGAGCGGGTCACATGCTCTGTCTGGTGGAAAGGGGGGGTTCTGTTACGAGGGGGATCCGGGGAAGCGTGCCAAGATGGGAAATGGACAGCTTCCGCCGGTCAAGGTCCACTGTGCGGTGTAAGGGACCGCTGCTATGGTGGGTGAAGAGTGAGCGGGTTGCTGCTAGCGATCGTCTGGAATGTCACAGACGATCTATGTACACCGGTCCGCCCTAACCCGTGAGGGTTGTATGGCTCGGGGCTTCTCGATCGGTGTATCTGTTGCACGGGGACACACAGAGGTGCCTACGCACGTGTGCTTTCAATAACCAGGTGAGTCCGGTGGAGACTCGAGGAGCTCACCTCGGACAGGAACACGGCCTGTTGAAGGAGATACTGCCGGAGCAGCAAGGCAAGAACACGGCCTGCATACCAGGTGCTGTCTAAGCAGCAAGGGCCAAGCCCACAAAAGACAATAATGCCTGAGCATTGGCGTGGCAGCACGCTGCCAGACATCCAAACATAGAAGGACGGTCGCACGCCACCATGATGGCAGGGGGAGCTTTTAAGGAGGTGTAGCTCCACCCAAGGGCGGGCGCGAGATGGACGTGACCCAATCAGGATTCGTGACGTCTTGGCCCGGCCAGTCAGGATTCAGCAGACCACCAGCCTCGTTATCGGGCCGTGTGATATCAGTGAGCGAATCAGAAGACGTCACGTGGGGCACATACTCATCTTCCTGCCTCTGGGTCATAAAGGCGGGATCCTCGGTTTCACAATGTGCAGAGATAAGGGAAGTCTTGCTGCTTCCCTGAGCATCCATCCTTTGCACACTGCGCAACCTCCCAGACCCTCTGTGATGCTGAGCAGGAGGGCGTGTGGCAGACAAGGGATGGGAGACCACTCCATTCCTTGCAAGGGGAGAACCACTAGGTGTCACCCTTCTGCTGCGTCTCCGAGGAGGCAACTCCTGCAGACTGGGCAGTCTCCCAGACCTTTGGTGCTGCTGAGCAGGAGGGCTCACGGCAGACAAGGAATGGGGGACCACCTCATTCCTTGCCACAGGAGAGCCATGAGGTGTAACAGGGTTCCTTCCTCTTCCTCCCCCCTTTCCCTAACAACTGCACTGGGGGGTACACACAGCACTGAGCGAGGGGGCAGCGATGGGTTGCGTACTCACATTACTGGGGGGGAGGAGTCACACACACAGCACAGGTTTGGGAGGCCAGTAAATCTGCTGGAGCTCTTCTGTCACAGTGCAGCGTGCTGCTTAGCCCTCCCACCAGAGCACGCTAGCATAGGCCGGGGTTAAGCCTAGAATGTATGAGCTACAGTTGGGTCCTGGAAGGAGCCTGTACATTCTAGTGTTTACAATGTAAGGGCTAAAGTCAGGATCTGGATGAAGCCTGTACATTCTAGCATCTACCTACAGGGCACCATGCAGTGAGATTTAAAGGGTCGGCAGCCGGGAAAAGTGCAGCAGCCGCCAGGGAATGTCCCCAGGGGCTGCATAAAAAGTCGTCACGGGCCGCATATGGCCCGCAGGCCGGAGGTTCCCCACCCCTGCTCTATTGCATTCCCTGCCCGGCTTTGGGTCATCTATGAAGACAGAACCTGTTCTTCTCTTCTCCTACAGGGGCAGATGAATGGCTAAACACCTGCGATGCTGCCAAGAAGCGCTGATATGGATGCTAGAAAGAGATCCTGTTTTCATCCCCTGCTAAGAGACTGCTCTAGGGTCTGATGTACTTCGGTTGGAGGATGTCACCCTTGAGATTTTGGACTGGAGTTATCCTGCCTTCCCTCATCGTTGGAGTTGTACGAGGCTAACGTTCATAGTTCCCGTTGCTGCTAATTGCTTCTCCTGCTGCTTCTGTTGTCTCCCTCTTCCCTGATCCTATTATATTCGCCTTCCTATTCTCCCTTCTCCTTTCCTTACTTCTTTCTGCCCCTGTGGCCCCTATTCTCTATACTCTTCCCTCCATCCTTCCCCCGCCCCCTAGTCCTTTTTCCCTCTCCTCTTCTTGTATATCTACGGACATATTGCTTTTATATGGCTATATATTGATCACCTCTTACCATATGTTTGTACTGCTGTCACTATTAATGATGGCTATGCTGGGTGTTCCTCTGAGATATGTAGGTGCCTGATGGTTGCGGCTGTTCTCTGGTGGAGTGGGCTCCTCCTTTGGATTACCCCCCATTGTCTCTTGTACATCACATATACTGTATATCTTACGCTACAAACCCCCACTGTTGCCTGTTACAGGTCTTGGAGTCCTTGTGTGAAGTTTATGTGATTCAGATCAGTCACGTTTTAGTTCTGTTTAAGTATTAAGCTTTGGAACTATGACACTAAAGTTACTGTCTCGGAATGTAAGGGGACTGGGTACCCCTAAGAAGCAAAATGCGTTTTTCTCCCATATAAAGAAAACCAACCTCCGTATAATCTGTTTGCAGGAAACCCACCAGCCGGCAGATAGTTGCATGTCTAGAGAGAGGGAGCTTGTGGCTGACCCATCGGATGATAGGCGCTCTTCCTGGTTACAGGCGGGCAGACGGTATCTACAGTTCCTGCAGGACAAAAGTAAAAGGATAATTTTTTTCACTAAAGAGATATTTTGAGCAGGGAACCAATCGAGTAGTCTCCTTGCTTTTCTAGTCCACTAAAATAATAGCTTGCCCACCAAACTTAAAATATGCACACCGCAGGGAAACTTTGTCTCCACTAATTATCAGATTGTGCAGACCTTTGCCATGTTCTACGAGGAACTCTATCAGTCTCGACTATGTCATGATAGAGAGAATATTCAAGACTATTTGAGCTCCCTTAATTTCCCTAAGTTGTCCTCTTAACAGTCAGCCATGATGGATTCTAATATCAGCTTAGCAGAGCTAGAGAAGGTATTATCAGACATGAATAGGGGTCGAGCGTCCGGACCGGATGGACTCCCTATTGAAATATTTTCCCATTATAGTGCAGAAATTCTTCCTACCCTGTTGAAACCTTTTAATGCCTCCTTCCAGAATGGGTGCCTACCAGATTCCTTCTATGTAGCGACCAATGTATTAATTTTGAAATCGGATAAAGATCCACTTGACCGTGGCTCCTATCGCCCCATTTCTTTACTAAACTCAACAAATGGCTCATCAAGGTCCTAGCTACCAGACTGAATAAAGTAATTGACACCCTTATTCACAAAGATCAGGTGGGGTTCATGCCGGATAGCAGCACCTCGGACAATTTGAGCAGGGCACAGATAGTTCTGCAGATGGGGGACAGGTAGGAGAAGGATTGAGCCCTGGTGTCTCTAGATGCAGCCAAGGCCTTTGATTCTATAGAATGGCCATACCTTTATGAGGTCTTGCTAGAATTTGGGTTTGGAAGCAATTTTGTACAATGGATCAAATTAATATACAAGTGTCCTAGTGCTAATATTTAGTTGAATGGAGATATATCAGATACTTTTTGTCTGCTGGGTAGGGGCACTCGACAAGGTTGCCTCTTGTCCACCTTTTTGTTTGCACTGGCGATTGAACCCCTTGCGATCCGTATTCGGGGAGATACCCTGTATGCTGGAGTGCGGTGTGGGCTGGGAGAGGAGAGGTTGGCATTGTATGCAGACAATCTGCTTCCATTTGCCTCGACCCCGGACTCCTCGATTTCGAGGGCCATGGAGTTGATTGACAGGTTTGGAGAATTCTCAGGCCTGGTAAGAAACTGGACCAAATCTTATGCACTTTTCATGTCCCATGGCAGAGAGCATCTGCTGGGCTCCAGCATGCATGGAATCAAAGTGGTAAATCAATTCAAATACCTGGGGGTTCTCCTGTCTAGATCTTCAGCGGAGATGATAGCCTCCAATGTCTCCCCTCTGCTCTCTCTATTTAATGATGAATTCAAACGATGAAGCTCTCTCCCTCTCTCAGTGGCGGTAAGAATCAATTTAATTAAGATGATAGGGCAACCGAAGTGCCTATATATCACCCAGAACATCTTTGTGTGGATCCCTCGCTCTTTCTTCAGGTCATTGGACTCCATGATGATTAACTTCATATGGGGCCCAGCTAGATCTAAGCTTCAGTTCACCAAACTGCAGAGACCTAAAACACTTGGAGGTATGGCGCTCCCAGACCTATATATGTATTATATAGCAGGGCAGCTTAAGTATTTGGGGTCCTGGACACGGACGAGCCCCCTTAGATCTCCTGAGTCCTGTCTGGTGGAAATTTTGGATCTGAAGGGGCTTAAATCTGTTCCCTCCAGCAAGTTGCTGCCGGTACACAGGTTGGCAGTTAAAATCTGGAAGCAGGCTAAATTAATTTATAATCAATCTGTTTTTATTAATTTTCATACATATACAACAAAGAAGTATAGAAAGAAAAAACAAAAGCAAAGCAAGGTTAGATAATGAGTTCGTTAGGACATTGCCTCTCCAGGTCCAACCTTTCTATAAATCTGGTACATATGCCATTTGATAATCGAAAAGTAAACTGTTCCTTTACTTTATATTAGCATTCCTTCTAAGTTGGCTAGTTACTATCTGTTTCCACTCTTGTTTCCTTACACTTACGGACGTGTTTCAAGTTCTATTTCTTGCTTCGTTTTAACTCCATTTTCTATCGAACGTATAATTGGAACTATGCTATTTACATATTTTTCGGTCTGGGGGGGGAGGATATTCAATGTAACCCCCTTAATGTCAGAATGTCTTGCCTCCGAGCAGTGCCAAGATGACCCCCTCCCAGTGTTATACGTCTGAGTAGGGTTTAAGCATTGCCCCTCAGTACGGTCTACTGGGACTCCATCCAATTATTGTTTGTAGGTGGTATATATGAGGGTTGCGAGAAGGAGAAAAATGTTTTAGTGTACTTGGAGAGATCGTATGAAGACAATAGGTAAAGAAGAAAGAGATGTCAGAAAAGAAACTGGGTAGATAGTGCGTGGGGGGGGAATGCACTGGGGAAAGAGGAGAAGATAGGGAAGAGAGAAGGAAGAGAGGAAGAAGAGAGAGGAGGAGCAAAAGAAAAAGAAAGAGAAGAGAAAAGAAAAAAAAAAAAAAGGGGGGGAGAAGGGTTTAGGGATTATGAGATGGATGTACAGTTAAGGGATGGGAAGGGTGTGGGGACAGAGGAGGGGAGGGGAGGGCCAGGGGTATTTATGACACACCATTGCCTGAGGCCTCTCCTTTACTGGCAGGCTAAATTAATTTATAACCACATAGATGTCCCCCTGGAAACTCCAATTTGGTGCAATGCATGCCTGCCTCAGTTTGGTGAACACGAAGGCTTTCGTGACTGGAAGACTAAGGGAATAGCTCTGATTGGGGACTTAATACAGGATAATGCGTTCAAATCTTTTCCCCAAATTCAAGAAACTTTTGAGCTACAGACTCTCATTTCTTAGAATATCTCCAGATACGTCATGCATTCCACTCACAATTCCCGCACAAGGCAAATAAATTCTCCTCTTTCCCAAAAATTGGTATTTAGCCACTCCCAGGGCCCTGGGGGTTTAATATCCAGGTTATACTGCTCCTTTATCAGGGCCTGTAATACTTATATATGTTCTGAGGATTTCGATAGCGTAGGGCAATGACAATCAGAGACGAGTTCTTGGTACAAGATATTTTATAATATGTAACCACGGTAGATACACAACGGAAAACACAGCGGTACAAATACACAAATACCTTCCCGAAACGGAGCGAAGGGAATTCCCGGGGCCACGCACCGGACTCCCCCAGGGAGACCACCAGAGCGAACCCCTATACAGGGACTGTCCGGCAATCACCCCGGAAGGCCTAAATGCGCAGCAGCCGGGACACAAGGGGCAAGCGGTAAAAGTCCAGGAGTGTCCGTACGGGATGATTGTCCAGAGTGGTTACGAACCAGAGAGAACCGGGCAGAGTGCTGACCGAAGATGGCAGAAGGAATCCGGGCACAGCTTTGAGAAACCGAGTAAGGTCCAGAGTCGGTCGGTCGGTAGTCTTTCGGAGGATCCAAAGGTAATCAGGATTAGCAGCAGCAAAGCAGGAGCACACAGCAAGCAGTATACTCAGGCACTGCACTAGGCTTAGAGGCGGCCTTTTAAGCAGCTGGACAGGAAGTAGGGCAACAGAACAGTAAACTCCATGTTAACCGAGGGCAAGCTCATTCAAAAGAGAACTGGAAAACCTGGAAACCTGACAGGGCCAAGGCTCACGACTATCCCCTCACAGTTCTGGATACATGGAGATCACGAATACCTGCTATAGATGACATTATTGAAAGCGACATTCTTGAATCTCATACATTGGTCTCAGCTGCTATAAATAATAAGCTGATTCAATTATATATTGTACACCAAAGCTACATTACGCCTGCCTGACTGGGTAAATTGGGTGGTGTCAGGGGTCATTACTGTCCGAGATGCAGGGAGGAGGCAGCAGATTTTTGGCACATGATTTGGGCCTGTAGAGACCTTCAACAATATTGGAAGGAGGTGGTAGTCTTCCTATCGGAGATTTTGGATCTCAAAGTCCCCCTTGACCCCTTATTATGTATTTTTGGAGTCCTTGATGCTGAGAAATGGTCATGGTATAATAATTTTTTCTTGAATAAGGCACGCAAGGGGATAGTCTTAAGATGGATGGACAGGGGGCATGTCCTGGACATGGAAGAGTGAGGACGCTCATAGCCGGAGCTCCTGGGCCCAAAATCTCACATACTCACCTCCTCCGGCTGCACGCTGACACAATGCCCCCAAAGAAGCGACCACCTACAGCATCGGATCCGGCACCTGACAGACGACCCTCCGGAGGCCTGGCAAGATTTCTCTCCTCATCAGCAGCGGCTCCTCTCAGCGCGAGTACAGGCAAGATGGCGGCGGATGGAGCTGGGAGCGTGGTGGAGGGAAAGTCCCCGCAAGCGGCGCGGCTGCAGCGCCAGTTAAGTGAAGGGGAGAGGGGGGAGGAGGTGGCTGGAAGCAATGCCGCTCATACAGGGAGCCCTGCCACTTCTAACTCAGCGGGGCCCCCACAGAGAAAAGAGGGGGAGCAGACCCCGGGAGGCACCCTCATAATGGAGCCGCAGGCCACTTCCAGGCCCCTCAGTGCCCCCAGCCTGAGGGTCGGTGACTCCGGGAACCTGGATGCCCCCTCTGACATGTTGGACACTCAGACCCTGAGGGAGCTCATTGCAGCCCTCCCCAGCAAAAAGGATTTGGATGAGGTGGCCTCCAGAATAGAACAGGCCCAGCTGGCAGCACTGTCCTCAGTGAGGGAGGAGATGGGGGTTCTGGAGGACAGGATCACGGCCACTGAGCAGGTCCAGGGATCAATGGAGGGCAGGCTGGAGTGTCTGGAGAAAGGCTGGGAAGCTTCTACCTTACGTATCAGAGACATGGCCCTGCTTCTGGATGACCTTCTTGGCTGTACTTCTGTTTCTCTCCACCCCCTGACTCCTCGCTAGTTCACGTTTCTCCCTCTAGCAGGGCGGACTCACTCTCCCCCCTTCTACCCCCTCCCTAAACCCTTGCTCACTCTCCTTCATCCAAATCTACTCCTCCTTCTCCCCATCCCCCCCCCCCTTTTTTTTTTCTCTTCTTTATCCTCCCTTTTTTCCCCCCAGGGGCTAAGGTCAGACAGTGATGAAAAAGACGTGCTCTGAGTTACGCATTGGCTCATTGAATGTGAGGGGACTGCATGATCCCGGGAAGCGCTCAATTCTCCTGAACCTCCTGTGGAGGAGCCGCATACAAGTTGCTTTCCTGCAGGAGACTCACTACAGCCTAGAGAAACCATACAAGCTCTCGGACAAAAGGTACCTGGTTGTGTTTCACTCCCCCTCTCCTGACCCCAGATCCAGGGGAACCAGTATACTAATAGCAGGTTCACTGCAATGGGAGACACTGGAGTCAAGGACTGAAGGGGAGGGGAGACTTCTACTGGTGAAGGGGCGCATCGCCTCCCAACTATACACATTTGCGGCCATATACCTACCAAACACAGGACAATGCACAACGTTCTTACGCTTCCTTGACATAATAGATGACTTTGCTGAAGGCACTTTAGTGATAGGAGGGGACTTCAATTTCACTCTAGACCCTAAAATAGACAACTCTGGGGGAGTTTCTTGTCTACCACAAAGGGCAACACAACGTATCAAACGAGGGCTGCTTGAATTTCAGCTGATAGACACTTGGAGGCTTCTCCATCCTTCAGACAAGGACTATTCATTCTACTCTGCAGTTCTTGATAGTTACTCCCGCCTCGACCACCTCTTCGTCCGCCACAGGGACCTCCACGCCCTGCTGGCAGCGACAATTGAAAGCATTCATTTCTCTGACCATGCGTTGATTACGATCTCACTTGCCTTGGACTATCCCGTCGACAGGCAGTGCCAATGGACCTTGAACAACTCACTACTAAATGATCCGACAGTCATGGATGAGATCCAATCGGCTTTGTCGGAATATTTTGGGCAAAATGCAGCTGGGGAGGTGTCACCCAATATGGTATGGGAAGCTCACAAATGCGTCGCGCGGGGGCTTTTTATCAAGCATGGTTCGCGTCTGAAAAAAGCGCGGGCGGCGGAGGTGGCTGCTCTTCTTTCCGAAATTCACCAACTAGAGGTCCTGCATAAGAGATCCTGTGACCCTGGGTCCAGATCTCGTCTGACCCAAAAGCGGGAAGAGCTGCGCACCCTATTGACTCACAAGGCAAAGAGTGCCATGGTTAAATGCAGGAGACATTTCTATGAGTTCGGAAATAAGAGTGGCAGAACCTTGGCCAGAGTGCTACGTTTACAAAGAACACGGGGTTATGTCCAGCGGGTCCAAAATCCGGGTGGGAGGCTAGCGACTTTGCCCAGGGATATCGCCACGGCCTTTGGTAACTTCTATGCTTCCCTTTACTCCATTGATGGAGATAAAACCAATTCTGCCCGAGCAGACTTACGCCTGCGGATCAGGAAATATATTAGTAATTCAGGAATGCAAGGGCTCCGAGCGGAGGATGCAGAAGGCCTGGAGAGACCCATTACAGAACTAGAATTGCTCGAGGCTATCAAAAACTCCCCAACGGGTAAGGCCCCGGGCCCCGACGGCCTTCCCCTAGCCTATTATAAAAAGTTGGGATCAACGCTAAATACCCCCTTTCTTCAGGCCTTTAATAACGTTGCATCCCTAGAGACACTCTGTCGGCTACCATAGTGGTCATCCCGAAAGAGGGTAAGGACCCCTCTCAGTGCGCGAGTTACCGACCCATCTCCCTGTTAAATACGGACTTAAAGTTCTTTGCGAAGATCCTGGCGGACAGGCTCTCATCTCTGATGGGAGGCCTTATTCACCCGGACCAGGTTGGGTTTCTGGGAGGGAGAGAGGCCAGGGACAACACGACCAAAGCGCTAAACCTGATTCATAAAGCCCGTCTGGAGAAGCAGCCGCTGATGCTCCTCTCCACAGACGCTGAAAAGGCCTTCGATCGTGTTAACTGGGTTTTCATGACGGAGGCCTTGAGAGCGATTGGGTTGGGCGGGTCTATGTTGAACTGGATTGGCTCTCTCTACAGTGGTCCTACCGCAGCGGTCAGGGTGAACGGTCTTCTTTCCGACAGGTTCCCGATTAATAATGGGACCAGGCAGGGATGCCCCCTGTCTCCTTTAATATTTGTTTTGACCCTGGAGCCCCTTCTGTGTCATATTAGAAGAAACCGCGACATTATTGGCCCTCTCACTGAGGTTCACAAATTCAAAATTGCAGCCTACGCAGATGATCTCCTATTTTTCCTCACGAACCCCTTGGTCTCCCTGCCCAACCTGCTCCGGGAATTCGAGACTTATTCCTGCCTATCCAATTTTAAAATAAATATGACCAAGTCTGAAGCTCTGAACGTGAACCTGCCTCCGGGCACGGTTACTTCACTCCAATCATCTTTTAGCTTTAAATGGGCCTCTGGTTCTCTTGGGTACCTGGGGGTTCGGTTGGCGGCTGACACTAACTCGCTATTCAAATTGAACTTTCTTCCCCTCCTTGGGACTATCAGAGAGGATTGTACGAGATGGGCGAAAGGCTGGTTCACTTGGTTTGGTAGATGTGACATCTTTAAAATGAATGTCCTCCCTCGCATCCTTTACCTTCTCCAGGCTCTTCCGATACGGATTCCCAGCTCCTTTTTTAAGGAGCTGGCTGCTCTACAAACCAAGTTCATCTGGGACAACAAGCCAGCTCGAATCTCCCGCTCCTTACTGTGTAGACCCAAGAGGAGGGGGGGGGGATGGGAATCCCAGACCTGAAGGTATACTGCTGGGCTTCACATATGGTCAGAGTTATCGACTGGTGTCGCCACGCCAAGACGAAACCCTGGGTGGCATTGGAACAAAGTTTCTCTGCGATCAGTCTTTCCGCAGCCCCTTGGATATCGAGCCCTCTTCCCGCTAGTCTGAGACACCATCCCACAATTGGCGCCACCCTGGAGTGCTGTTCACTGAGACAGGTCCGCAGATTACTACTTCCAGTCCCTTCTCCTCTCTCACCCATAATTGGCTCCCCAGATTTTTATCCGAGTCTGACGGACCCTGTCTTTCGTCGCTGGATAGAGGGGGGGCGCTTTCGGGCATGTCACCTAATAACTGACGGGGGCTGGCCCTCACTCGGGGCACTTACAGAATGCGAGACCCCGAGACAGTTGGGAGCCTGGAGGTCCATGCAACTCAGACACTACATCAGCTCTCTCCCTGACCACTTGCTATATACAGCTCGCCCCACGGAGTTTGAAGCGCTGTGTACCCGGGAGGGAGTGCTTCGGCACTCTCTGTCCCTGGTGTACAGGATGCTGACGGACCCTGGCGACCTCCCCCCCCCACATTTCTCGCACACTGGGAACAAGACCTGGGCCTCTCCTTGACAGATACGCAAAGGAACAAAATTTTGACGCTTGCCCATAAGACCTCAATAAGCTCCAGACTTCAGGAATCCAATTACAAACTCCTGTCGAGGTGGTATAGGGTCCCAACCAGGGTACACAAGATGTTTCCTGGCGTAGACCCTCGCTGTTGGAGATGTGGAACGGCTGAGGGGGACTTTGTGCACGTATTCTGGTCATGTCCGGCCCTCCGAGGGTTCTGGAGCGGAGTGGGGGAGGTGATCAAACACGTGGCTGGAACAACGCAGACCCTGGGTCCGGAGTTGTTCCTTCTTCAACTGACTGAGATGTCCGTCTCTGCATACAAACAGTCGCTTCTGCACTTTCTAGTGATGGCGGCCAGGTCATGCATCCCCTTGAAGTGGAAGTCGGACGCCCCCCCTACTCTGTCCCTCTGGGCCTCCAGGGTCAATGAGCTTCTACAGATGGAGGACTTGACCTCCTCCCTGCATGATCGGTATGAGCGCTTCCGCGGGATCTGGCTTCCCTGGTTGCAATTTAAGTTTTCTAGTGAATACGACCTCCTGCTGTGTGATGCGTAGGATGAGCGTACCCCCTCTGTCGCTGGCCCTTCCCCCTGGCAAACCCACCCCCTCAAATTAAAACGGGGGTTGGGGTTTTTTTTTTTTTTTTTTCTCTCTCCCCCCCCCATACTCTCTCCCCTCCTTCTCCCCTTCTCTCACCTTATCCCCGTTTTTCCCTTTCCTTTTCCTCTCTCTTCCTCCTTTCCCACCTTCCTTCCGCTCTGCCTTATCCCCTTCCCTTTCCACTCTTCCTCTATATTCCCCCCTTTTCTTTTTTCTCAGCTGGTGCGAACCCTTCACTGCTCAGAGTTGTCTGAGTCATCTTTAGGCACTCTTGCCTCCTTTTCTGTACTTCTCTTCTTGTCTTTGATAAAAATTGAAAAAGAACGGACCCGTTTGTCAATTTGTGGGGTTGGCACAGTTGTAAGTGATTTTGTATTGAGATGTATTCTCCCAAACTCTGTTGAACTGATTTTGTCTGTTATGTCAACTGACTGCTTTATGGTTTGCAAGAGTCTGTTGTATAAATAAAGAATTTAAAAAAAAAAAAAAGATGGATGGACAGACGTTCTCCTAGCATATCTAAACGGATACAGCTGGTCAACACTATGTCGTCCTTCGAACACTTCATCTACAAAAATAGAGGTTGTCCGCAGACGTGTTGATAGGCTATGGGGAGGTTGGCTGAACTCACCACTGACTGTGGGGTCTGTATCGGGCTTCAGATCTCAGATGAGGGACCTGATATGCCCTTGATATGATTATCGCATTTTCGCTTTGAATCCCTTGTAGTTGTCCAGTAATGATGTTTCTGTGGTCCACAACAACTTGTTTTAAGGTTGGGTTTATTTCTAGCTTCCTTAAGTTGACCCCTGAGTTGAATAGAACTCCGGGGACTGTTCAAAGAGTTTGTGACACACAAGTTAACTTGCTATGAGCATATTAAGATCTATATGTACTGATACGTATTCTTTCAAACTATAATAATTGATATCTATGCTTTGATCCTATCTTTTTATATTTGAAACAAAGTATTTTTGTATATTTGTATACCCTTCAATAAAACGAGTTTAAAAAAAAGGACATAGCTGAACCAAAGCGGGTGTAGAGAAGAACAACCAAGGTTATTAAAGGAATAGGGGGGTGCAGAAGACGGGTTATTAAACTTGGGTTCTTCTGTTTGGAAAAACAAAGGCTTAGCGGCGATCTTATTACAATGTACAAATATATGAGGGAACAGTACAGAAGTCTCTAATGATCTTTTAACACCTAGGCCTGCAACCGGGACAAAGAAGCAACCACTACGATTAGAGGAAACTAGGTTTAATCACAGACAAAGATTATTTACTGTAAGTGCAGTGAGACTATGGAACTCTCTGCCACATAATGTTGTAATGGTTGATTCAAAACTAACATTTAAGAGAGGCCTAAAAAGTATATCAATAATAATAGAAAAGAGGCACTCCCAGATTTGTTTGGGTGGGAAAATTTAACCCCGCGCTTTACAGTTACTCTCCAAAAATCCTGCCTACATTAAACTGAATGGAGGTGGGAGCTACAGGCTATTAATAGCAACTGTCAGTGGTTGCTATAGGAATAAAATAAGCCGTTAGTATAAGAAGCTTATGTGTGAGGCAGTATGATGTCGGTGGGGAGACGGATGAGAGAGACAGAAAAAGACAGAGACAGACACAGATAGGGAAAGAGACAGAGAGATAGAGATAGACAGAGACAGACGGGCAAAGAAACAGACCTGGAAAGAGACAGACCTGGAAAGAGACAGCCGAGCAAAGAGACAGCCAGGCAAAGAGACAGACCGGGAAAGAGACAGACCGGGAAAGAGACAGACAGGGAAAGAGACAGACAGGGAAAGAGACAGATGGGGAAAGAGACAGACGGAGAAAGAGACTGCCGGGCAAAAAGACAGCCGGGCAAAAAGACAAACGGGCAAAGAGACAGACAGGCAAAGAGACAGACAGGCAAAGAGAGAGAGACAGAAAGACACACACATAGAGACAGATACAGAGATAGAGAGGGACAGATAGACTGATACAAATACAGAGAGATAGAAACAGACAGACAGAGACATAGACTCAGACAGACAAGGAAAGAGACAGACAGAGAGACAGACAGAGAGACAGACAGACAGCGACACACAGACAGAGACTGGGAGAGAGACAAAGAGACAGTTACTATTCCGGGCAGCGCCCGGGTACTACAGCTAGTTACATATAAAATAAAGTTCATAGTACATATGGTTGCATCTTGAAAAATGTATGCAATTTATGCAATAAATAAGGAAAAAAAGGGGAGGGAAAAAAAAAGATCAAAAAGAATAGACCAACAAAGAGATAAAATGATGTACGTGAAAGTGGTAGTGTCATCTAATATATAAAGCTTCCAGGTGAGGGTGAAGGAGCAAGGGACTTGGGTGTCATTATAGAGAAATAGCGCTATTGTGAAGTAATACTCCTACCCAGCAAATGAGTTATCCCTTCAAACCATAGAAATTCCATAAGTAGGGAACATGTGCAAAGCGCTGTTTAGTATATACAGAAAAAAAATTGGTCACTAATGGAGTCTGGGGAACAGGTTAAAGATCAGCCCACCCTGCTCACCCATTAGGTATACGCTGTAAGATAAGGCTCTATTGAAAGCGGTATCCACGGTATGTAAGCGGTATGTGTATTTATAAAGCGCTAAGGAAAACAAACAGAAGCAGTCATCACTAATAGGTTCATGATAAGCATGGACCGGGATTGTTGATTACTGCGCTTACCTAGTGGGATGGCACCATCTGTATGGAATCTATGAAGCAGCGGTATCCACCGCCGTGCTAGCAAGCAGGCTGGGGAAGGCACCAGGGTTAAAAAGGCGGTCCAAGCCAATCAGGTGTGAGTCGGCAGTTCTGTCTACGTGGCAGAGCGATGACCGGTCATAGGAGGCTCGTTCAATACAACCAATAAAAGGTTAGTGGGCGTGGCTAAACAGCACTGCATAGAAATGCATGGAGAAAAGCAGGCGCTTGCGCAGTGGCCCCAAATCTGGACTTAAGTGCTCATGGAGGGGAGTGTTTACACTAGGCTTCTCTCTTAAGCATCATTTGTTTATTGTTGCCACCCCTGCGCGGGGGCAAAACCTGTTCAATTACCTGGAACTTCAATTGCGAAATTCTGTGTCCCGTGGTGTTGAAATGGTGGGGAACCGGTAATATATTCTTATTGTGCACTTATGTTTAGCTATTCTATCCTTTATGTGCTGTGAGGTCTCGCTAACGTATAATAAGCCACATGGGCACTTGATAATGTATATAACATGCATCGAGTCGCAGGAAAATAGTCCCTTATCTGATATTGTTTCCCGGTACGTGGATGTACTAGTGTATCCCCCTTCTGTATATTATTGCACTGGGAACAATGCAGACAGGGAAATGTTCCCATTTTGGATGTACCCAGAAGTCTTTGGATGGGTAAAGTTTTATTGGGCCCTATATCGGCCCTGACTGATCTTTAAGATTGTTCCCTCGACAAAAACAGGGGAGAAATTTGTTATGGAATTCAGGAACTTTGGGATACCCATTTTCCAAAATGTGCCAATGTTTACGAATGGCACCATGTAATTTATACATAAAGGGATGAAAGGTGTGGACAAATGGGATATGCCCTGTGTTATCCTGCTTTTGAAAGGATGTGTGTTGTAAACACTCATCAAGGACAATTGGAGGATATCCACGCTGTGCAAATTTATTTCTCATTTACGATAATCTTAGTTCCGATATATCGGGATCAGAACTTAACCCGTTCAAACTAGGAGATTGGATTGAATTTTTGGTGGCTTTGGGATGGTGACTTGTGTAGTGTAGTAGGGAATTATGGTCCGTGGGTTTAACGTGAAGATCAGTGGAAAGATTACCATAAACATCCTTTAGTATATATGTATCCAGAAAATTGATCTTATTATGATGGAGCTGCATAGTAACCCTGAGTGAAGGCCACGTGTTATTGATGCTTAAGGAGAATTCATTGTACAAATAAAACCGCAAAAAGTGGCTTAAAGGGAATAACAATTCATTTTTATTGAATAACAAGTGCCTTACAAAGTTTTCAGGAAAAACATTAATATTGCACAAAGATGAGGGAACAAAGGGTCCTCAGGTACATACATACACAAATTCGTTAAGCATGATTTTTGTAATACAAAAGATGCCATTAATCCCCACAATATGATAGATATTCATAAAGTGCAGTGTGCAATAACTACCATACTGAACCCATGGCCCCAGAGCAGGCATTAGTCAGTACTTGTAATATCACATTATGCTCTGGCGCATATAATGAACAGGGTGATCAGTTATACAAGTTATTTACTCAAAAATAATTAATTCTATTGCACACAAGAACAAAATAAAAAAACTACATTGTACAAGAGATTGTGCAAAATGCGTACTGCATAACATGGAATGATGGTAACAATTTCAAATATGTTCTATACAATAGCAAAGATGACGATATTCTCCTCAATATGATAAATGCTCATAAAGTGCCATGTGCAGTAGCTATCACGTTGCAACCAACAGGTCCTTCTGCATCTCAACCACTTAGTCCGGACATTGTTCACAGAGCGGGAGGAGGGACGCGTCACCATCCCTCCCACTCCTGCGTTACCGCACGCAGCCAGACAGAGGGGAGATATAGCAGACCTTGGTGCATAAAAGGTGTCATCAATACCCTTTAGAGAGTAAATGGAAAAGTGCATATGGAGATAATCACACCACCTCCAAAATAGCCACATACACCATATGTAGAATAGGCAAACCCCATAGACATATGAACCATGCTGATCGCAAACTTACTATATAGAATAGGATTTCCACAATATCCACCCAATACAGAAAGAAAGGACACCAAAATACATAAATCGCATATATGCAGACTACTGCAGAGAGTCGCACAGGACGCATCTGGAGATGATGGATGTATACACGGTAATTAGCGGCAAGATGAAAAACTGCTGAATGGTCCAGACCAAATGAGTTGCCACGAGTGAAACTAAAAACATTAATTAAATACAAATATATTAAAAATATCATAATTACAATTAAAATACAAAAGGTGCATAAACAAAGTGAAGCATGGAAGGCCAACACAAAAGAGAGAACCAGATCACAAAAAATCATCACAAAAAAGTGGCAAAACTAAGGCTTTCATTAAGTCCCGCGGGAGACATTGTGCCCAATATAACAATCCATCGTGTCTCCCGCTGGGCAAGCACGTTTTCCACGTCACCACCACGAATCCCCATATGAATGACATCAATACCTACAAATCTAAGGGATCATAGATCACAGTCATGTAATTTTTTAAAATGGGTTTAAAATGGGTCGGCAAAGCTTTGAATTTTGTAATGTCCTTTTCAAATCTAGCGGCCTCGATGTCTCAAACGTGTTCCCGCACGCGGATACGGAACTCACGAGAAGTCAACCCAATATATATCCTGTTGCACGCGCAAGTTGCGTGATAGATAACATTTTTCGTGCCACAGGATACATAATGCTCAACAGAGAATTCCTTTGTATTAGCCACGCCCCGGAACAATCTAGTCCTACATATGTTACTACAGGCTGCACAGCGACCACAGGGATAACATCCCTTAATGGGGCGAGTTTCCCCAAAGGGATTCCCTGAAACAGCAACGTAGTGACTGTGCATCAGGAGATCCTTGAGATTTTTTTGATCTCCTTGGAGTCATAGCTGGCTTACCGGTGATACATTTCCCCAGAACGGGATCTGTACGCAGAATGGACCAATGTTTTCTCAAGATCAACCTTATGGTGTCCCACTCATCATTAAAGGTTCCAATAAACTGAATAATACTCTGGTTATTCTCCCTCCTCCCTTTGTTATATAACAGCTGATGTCTTAGAGTATTCTTAGCACTTTTGTACCCATGTCTCACACAGCGACGGCTATAGCCCCTTTCAAAAAGACGAGTTTGTAAATCACCAGCTTGTTTTTCAAAGGCTTCTGGGGTAGAAGAAATCCGCCGCCTACGTAAAAATTGTCAGATCGGGACAGCCCTGATAGTGCTAGAATGAGGACGCATGAAGGAGTGCATTTACAGATGTGTACTTCCTGTAGACGTCCGTCTGCAAATGCCGCTACCTATACACCATTAGGGAGATATCCAAGAAATCCATCCTCTGGGTATCAAATTTGAAAGTGAGTCTGATATTATATGGATTCTGGTTTAATGCATCCATAAATGATCTGAGCTGGTCCACTGTACCCTGCTACAACACAATAATCGATGTACCTCATCCAGCACTGCACATGGGAAGCGACCCCAGCGCCCTTGTCACCAAAAGCTCCCTCTCCCAAAAGCCGAGAAAGCGATTAGCGTACGAGGGCGCGCAGACCGCACCCATTGCAGTGCCGTGTGTCTGCAGATAAAACCGGTCACGGAATACGAAAAAGTTGTGGAACAGGATATAGTGGAGTAGCTCAAGAATCAATTCACAAAGAAGGCTGTCCCGACCACTGCTCATCAAAAAATAGTGGACTGCTCGCAAACCATCACTGTGTGAAATACACGTGTACAGGGATTCTACATCAGCAGACACAATCAAGGTGTCTGGATCCACAAAGACCCCATCAACCTGTTTAAGGACGTCCGTTGTGTCCTTAACAAATCACGGCAAAGTCTAAAACCAGTGGCTGTAAATAGAAATCTATAAACCTGCACTCTGGTTCACATAAGCCGCCAATGCCAGACACAATCGGACGCCCCAGTGCGTTGACGGGGTCTTTGTGGATTTTAGGGAGGAGATAGAAGGTTTAGGGGTCTCACCGTGAGGCCATTGAGTACTTTTTTTGGTAATGATGCCCTCCAGGATCCTCTGTAACTGAACCACAAATGTGGGTAGTGGGTTAAAATCCAATCTACGATAGGTGTTTTTATCATGAAGATGTCTCATAACCTCCTTCTCATATTTTTGATTAGGCCATACAACAATGTTTCCCCCCTTGTCCGCTGCTTTTATCTGAACATCAGTGAGCCCCTGGAGCTCTCTCAATGCCACCCTTTGACGCTGACTGCAGTTATTATGTGCACGTCACATGGAGATTGTACGGAAATCGTCCGCAACTAACCGTGTAAAGATCTCCACTGATGAACACAGAGACAGAGGGGGAAACCTTGTCGATTTAGGCACAATCTTAGGAGGGAATCTGAGGGCCATCAATGCCTCCATTTCAGCGTCACTTGCTCCGGGTGTCCAGAACCACGTGTGTGCAATCTTCTTAATAACAGTTTTTTGGAAAAGATATGGAGATCACGTAGGGACTCGAGTGGACCCACCCATATGCAAAAGACATCATCTATAAATCTACGCCATAGAGGACAATGTTTGATGAATAATGGATGCTTGTAAACGATGTTGTCCTCAAAGTCTGCCATGTAATAATTGGCATAAGGGGGGCCACAGTCAAGGCCATCATGGTCCATCGCGCTTTTAGATAGTATGTATCCTCAAACAAGAAGTTTTCCCTTAAAACTAGATCAAGGAGATCCATACACAGATCTATGACTGGTGGTTGAATGCTATTGTCACATAACAGGAGTTTACGCATGGACTCCATGCCCCTGTCGTGTGTAATATTAGTGTAGAGACTTTCTACGTCAAAGCTGACTAGCAAGGCCGTGGGGTCAATTTTACCTATGCGTTTAATGGTGTCTAGGAAATCAGACATATCCAAAATAAATGCTTTTGTTTTATTCGTAAGGGGGTCAGTATCTTTTCAAGAAATTTGGAGAGGGGGAGAGTAGAGAGTCTGAGGATGCAACAATTGGTCTCCCTGGGGGGGGGTATTAAGGCTTTTATGAATTTCCGGGAGTATATATATGACCAGTGTGACGGGGTGTTTATTCGTTAAATATTCTACTGTCTTTTGATAGATAGTACTATTATTCAGTTGTTTCAATAAAACATCCCTGATTTTTTGTGTGGGATCCCTCGACAGTACATGATATACATCAGAATTATTTAATTGTCTTTTAATCTCTCCTATATAATCTTTACGATTCATAATTACAACCGCGCCACCCTTGTCAGTGAGTTTAATTATGATGTCTTTATCTTCCAGTAAGCTGATGATCGCCCGTTGCTCGACGACTGACAGATTGCTTCGTAGATTAATTTGTCCACATTCAACACTTTTTATCAGCTGTTCAAAGTCTCTCTGGGTGAACTCTATGAAGGTCTCTAGGGGAGCTGATCCCCTTGGGGGTCTGAATGAACTCTTCTTCTTCTTTCTAAGGCCCAGGTCTGTGATAGAGACCAAGGCAGATGTAGGTTGAGTTATGGATGTTATAGATTCGCTAAAATGGGCTCGAGTCTCAGACTTCTATAGAATCTATTCAGGTCCATTTTTAATTCAAAAGTGTTGAATTTTTGGATTGGGCAAAACGATAAGCCTCTCTGTGGAACCAGCAATTGTGCTGGACTGATTAACTTAGATGAAATGTTAACGACTAATGAGTCTTTACTTGTGACCTGGTTGATTTCGACATTCCTATGTTGCCTCTTCCCGTAGCCCCCTCTCCTTGTTGTCGATTTTGTTGTCGTGTGCATCCCCTTAAAACAGAAGAAGTGGAAGACTGCGGACCTCAAGGGTCCCTGGTATCTCTCTCCTGGCTGGACAAGGATTTGCTGGAAGATCCTCTGTATTATGATCAGGGTCTGGAGCTGAAGAAACCTGAATACCATCTGTATACTTGATTGTATTGATAATCCTCCGTGTCACGAGTGAATTTTTGGCGTTTTTTTTTTTTTTTCAAATTCTTTTATTTATAAATGTAATCCTTTAACAGTACACGTAACAGTTCTTAAGATCAAATGGACCTTTGTAAGATACATTCAACACACCAAAAAATAGGACATAAGGCACACTTTACATTTTTACATTGTGACAGAAAATGTCCCCGCAAATGCCCCCTTTCAGGTGTATAGACATTCAAGGTTCCATCTAGCTTTTTCAAAGAATAAATTCACATTTAACAGGTAACATACGTAACTCATTTTGGCGTTTTTTATTCTCTACATCACTTCTGTGGGTAGCAAGGATTTCGTTGATTCGAGTTTTTAATCCCTCAAGTTCCTCTCGGGATGTGATAAAGGTCTCCAGCTGGGTGTTAATGGCTGTGATCTTATCTTAGGTCTCCTTAATTTCCTTCTGTAAAAATTCAACTGTTAGGGTCATTAAGTCAAAAGAACATTTGTTAAGAATCTGTTCAAACCTCCTCTTGTTGTCTGGGTTCTCTTGAAAAATTGTGGGTCTGATGTTGACCTTCAGTCCTCCGTATATCCTCTGTGCCCTCAGGTACTCCGTGAGGGTCACAAAATGCAGTTCTAGATTAATGAGGTGTCTTGACTCTTTTTCAAATTCCCATCCTCTATAAGATGCCAAGAGAATATATTATGGGTTCCCCACCATTTCAACACCATGGGACACAGAATTTCGCAATTGAAGTTCCAAGTAATTGAACAGGTTTTGCCCCCGTGCAGGGGTGGCAACATTAAACAAATGATGCTTAAGAGATACAGTGCCTACAAGTAGTATTCAACCCCCTGCAGATTTAGCTGGTTTACACATTCGGAATTAACTTGGCATTGTGACATTTGGACTGTAGATCAGCCTGGAAGTGTGAAATGCACTGCAGCAAAAAAGAATGTTATTTCTTTTTTAATTTTTTTTTTTTAAATTGTGAAAAGTTTATTCAGAGGGTCATTTATTATTCAACCCCTCAAACCACAAGAATTCTGTTTGGTTCCCCTAAAGTATTAAGAAGTATTTCAGGCACAAAGAACAATGAGCTTCGCATGTTTGGATTAATTATCTCTTTTTCCAGCCTTTTCTGACTAATTAAGACCCTCCCCAAACTTGTGAACAGCACTCATACTTGGTCAACATGGGAAAGACAAAGGAGCATTCCAAGGCCATCAGAGACAAGATTGTGGAGGGTCACAAGGCTGGCAAGGGGGACAAAACCCTTTCCAAGGAGTTGGCCTTACCTGTCTCCACTGTTGGGAGCATCATCCGGAAGTGGAAGGCTTATGGAACTACTGTTAGCCTTCCACGGCCTGGACAGCCTTTGAAAGTTTCCACCCGTGCCGAGGCCAGGCTTGTCCGAAGAGTCAAGGCTAACCCAAGGACAACAAGGAAGGAGCTCCGGGAAGATCTCATGGCAGTTGGGACATTGGTTTCAGTCAATACCATAAGTAACGTACTCCACCGCAATGGTCTCCGTTCCAGACGAGCCCGTAAGGTACCTTTACTTTCAAAGCGTCATGTCAAGGCTCGTCTACAGTTTGCTCATGATCACTTGGAGGACTCTGAGACAGACTGGTTCAAGGTTCTCTGGTCTGATGAGACCAAGATCGAGATCTTTGGTGCCAACCACACACGTGACGTTTGGAGACTGGATGGCACTGCATACGACCCCAAGAATACCATCCCTACAGTCAAGCATGGTGGTGGCTGGTGGCAGCATCATGGTGTGGGGCTGTTTCTCAGCCAAGGGGCCTGGCCATCTGGTCCGCATCCATGGGAAGCTGGATAGCACGGCCTACCTGGAGATTTTGGCCAAGAACCTCCGCTCCTCCATCAAGGATCTTAAGATGGGTCGTCATTTCATCTTCCAACAAGACAACGACCCAAAGCACACAGCCAAGAAAACCAAGGCCTGGTTCAAGAGGGAAAAAATCAAGGTGTTGCAGTGGCCTAGTCAGTCTCCTGACCTTAACCCAATTGAAAACTTGTGGAAGGAGCTCAAGATTAAAGTCCACATGAGACACCCAAAGAACCTAGATAACTTGGAGAAGATCTGCACGGAGGAGTGGGCCAAGATAACTCCAGAGACCTGTGCCGGCCTGATCAGGTCTTATAAAAGACGATTATTAGCTGTAATTGCAAACAAGGGTTATTCCACAAAATATTAAACCTAGGGGTTGAATAATAATTGACCCACACTTTTATGTTGAAAATTTATTAAAATTTAACTGAGCAACATAACTTGTTGGTTTGTAAGATTTATGCATCTGTTAATAAATCCTGCTCTTGTTTGAAGTTTGCAGGCTCTAACTTATTTGCATCTTATCAAACCTGCTAAATCTGCAGGGGGTTGAATACTACTTGTAGGCACTGTAAGCCTTTTGGATTCAAGAACTTAATATATTGCACCCAAAAGAGTTGAATAACGCATATCATTTACTCATTTTCATGATTTTTGATTAATTTTAAATTGTTTCTGCCCTTTTTTTTTTTAAACCAAATTTTTATTTCTTTTCTTGTAATGGTAAAATAGGGTACAGAATGAAGAAAATAAGGGTCAACAAATCAAAATATCAAATAACATAGTCTCTACAATTTATCGATCAAATATTTGTCACGGTCATCAAATTTGCTCCTTCCCCTTCTTCGTCAATTTCCATTATTCAGTCTCTGCTACCCCCCTTCAGGATTCCTTGATAACTTGTTACAAACATTACTTGTAAACACTATCCCTCCCATTCCCCCCTCCCCTCTCCATGCGACACAACCCAGAATTTGGCCAACTATACTTTCAGCTCGCACAGGGACCCTGACAGGTCTTCCTTCATGTACCATTCCGTAGACACAAATGTGGACATTATTTGTATTATTTATTCTCTAGAACATATAACGCTTATGAACTTTCTCCCTTTACTGAAAAATTTTGCTGTCATCCTTTCTTTACACCTCTCCACCATCACCTTCTCCAACATGAGCGTTTTTTTCAATTGATTAACAAGTTCTTCTTTTGTTGGTATTTCCTTCACCAGCCACTTCTGAAAAATAGCCCTTTTACTTATCATTGCTATATCATGGAAAAGATTCAGTAACTTGTCTCCCCCTTTCTCTCCCTCCTCCCGATACTGATAGTGAAACCATTGGATCCAACTCTACATTTCTATTCCAGATTTTCCTCACTACCCCTTGGACTTGTTTCCAAAATCTTCCAATCCTTTTGCACTGCCATATCCCATGATATAGATCTGTTTTTTCCGTACCACAATTTGGACAACTCATCATCTTATCTGGATGTCTTGGATTCAGTATATTAAATCCATAGATAGCTCTATGTATGATCTTGAGTTGGGTATCTCTTAAGTTCTCATTCACAATCTTCTTTCTCATCACCATCCAACCATTCAAAATCTTCTCCTCCACCTCTTGATCTCCCAACTGCTTTGCCCACCCTTCCAATATTCTTCCTGATATGTTAGGGACTAACATTTCTCTCATATTTCCATAAAGACTTGATATATTTGTGGCATGGATGTCCCTTAATATGATCGCATCCATCTGATTTGCCTCATATTCGTTATTTATGTTGTATGGTTTCTTCATTATCCCTTGTTTCACCTGTTTAAACTGGAGAGTCTGGAATGGGCGCAAGTCATACTTTGCTCTCAACTCCTCACACGTCATCCATCTCCGTTCTGTATCATGCATCAGGTTTTTTAGAGTTCCAATCCCTTTTTCCCCCCATTCTTTAAAGAGATAATTTTCCCTTCCCTGTGGAAATTCAGGACAAGCCCATATATTAAGGAATTTGGAGATGTTCCAGGCTAACCCAAACTTTTTCCTAACCGCCTTCCAAGTCATCACTGTGTCGCTACAAATCAGTGAGTGTTTAATGTTGGGTGGCAAATTTAGAATGGAGGTATGTAGGATTGAACTCAGGTCCCAAGGTTTACAAAATTCAGCCTCTATATCCCAGTCAGAATACCTACTTGTTCGTCTAATGCAATCGACTACATGTCTTAAGATACAGGCCAAATTGTACCCCCTGATGTTAGGTAGTCTGATCCCTCCATTTTCCGTTGATAACATTAGCTTTTTGGCACTAATCCTCGGCCTATATCCCTTCCACAAAAAACGTGAGAACGCTTTTGTCAATCTGTTCACATCCGAGTGTTTAAGAAGCAATGGCATTGTCTGCATTGGATAGAGAAGCTTGGAAAAGCTCATCATTTTTATTAGATGATTTCTTCCCAGAAGAGTCAACGGCAAATTTGCCCAACCTAGCAGTTCACGTTCAATTTTCTCGATCAAAGGGGAATAATTTAATGAATATATGGTCTTAGTATCCCACCCAACCTGTACTCCCAAGTATTTAATTATATTTCTAGCTATTGGAATGTCACATAATGCACCCCTCTCCCCCTCCGCTCTCTTTCCGTCCAAGAAGAGAATTTCACATTTCTTTTTGTTAAGTCTAAACCCTGCTAACCTCCCAAACTCCTCAATTTGTTCTATGACTTTACTCAATTGCGTTTTAGGTTTGCTCATGAACAGGATTATATCGTCAGCAAACAAGGCTGAGTGCAATGACTTCCTCCCTACCTTGATCCCTTCAAACCACCCCCCCTCATTCAAACGTCTAGCCAGTGGTTTAATAGCCAAGTTAAACAATAGTGGTGACATCGGGCATCCTTGCCTGGTTCCCTTCATCAAAGGAAATGTTTTTGACAGAAATCCCGGGGTACTCACTCTTGCCTGAGGATTTGCATAAAGGACCCTCACAAAATTCCTAAAAGCTCCGTGTAAGCCCAGGTGATCTAACACCTGTTCCAGCCATGACCGCCTCACATTGTCAAAGGCTTTCTCCGCATCCAAGGTGATCAAGGCTGGATGCCCCTCCCCCCTTCTCTCCTCTGCTTTACTACATCATTGCTAGCATTACTTTCCTAATGTTTGTCACCACTGAACGTCCTTTAACAAAGCCAACCTGGGGGAGATCTATAATATCTGGCAATACTGCTGCTAACCTATTTGCCACCAACTTCGCTAAAATTTTTAGGTCTTGATTAATCAGCGAGATGGGCCTATAACTAGATGGGTCTTCTAAATTCTTTCCTCCTTTAGGAATGAGCTTTATATAGGCTATATTAAGTGTACCCGATATTCTTTCCCCGTCCATTATCTTATTGAATAACTCTGTCAGTATAGGTGAGATTTGATCCGTCATAATTTTGAAAAAACTGCCGCTAAAGCCATCTAATCCCGGGGCCTTCGTCGTTTCTAATTCTCCTTTAACCTGTAGCACCTGCTCCTCCGTCACCTCTTTATTCAGAGCCTGTAAATTTTCCTCCGTGAGCGTAGGCATGTTTGTTCCTTTTAACCACTCATTTCCTTCTCTCCTATCATCTAACCCCTCCTCTTTATATAAACCTGCATAGAAGTCTCCAAGAATGTCGCTTATCTCTTTGGGATCTGTCGTTTTACTCCCCACAGCCTTCCTCAGTGTCATAATATGTGTCATCGGTCGTCGTCCCTTTGCCAGATTTGCCAATAACTTCCCTGCCTTGTTCCCGAAATGATTCAACTCTGCCTCTTGTTGTGTCCTGTACATACCTTCTTTCCTTTCTACCCAGTTCTCAAAATTGCCCTTCGCCTCCACCCACTTTGCTTTTGTCACCCTTGATGGTTTTCCTAAGAAGTCAGTATATGCTTCCCTGACTGCCCAGCTAGCCTCCTGAAACTTTACTTGTGCCTGTCGTTTCGCCTTTGTCGTATATCCTATCACTTTTCCTCTAAAAACTGCCTTAGCCGTCTCCCAATACAATAGTGTTTGCCCACTTCTTTTTTTTAATCCAATTAGTTTTTATTGAAAACACGGCAGATACAAAATCATACATGGTAAATGAAGATTACATTTGTCAACCACCCGCACATGAGGGCTCCATACTAATATACTCCAAGACAATCCGGTTAAAATTCCTCTGCCTTACACTTTAACCACACAACAACATGGGGAGGGAGAGAGGGGAGCCAGCACGATCTGAAAATGGCATGCATCATATAAAAAGTGCAAATTCACAGATTTATTCCAACTGTACTGTAATATAAATGAGATTTTTAGCAAATAATTGATCAATTCTTTGAGCGACCCCTGCCAACGTCACGGCAAATCTCAATAAGGGGGTCCTACACTATATTCTGTATTTCATGTGCCATGCGGCCTCCTAGATAAAGTTAAAAGCAGAACCATAATGGAGCACACATACCTGTAACCTGTATATATAACCGCTTCTATGTTGCAAAAAAGATAATTTTGTTTACTTACCGTAAATTCTTTTTCTTATAGTTCCGACATGGGAGACCCAGACCATGGGTGTATAGCTTCTGCCTCCGGAGGACACACAAAGTACTACACTAAAAGTGTAGCTCCTCCCTCCGAGCATATACACCCCCTGGATGACAAATCTAACCAGTTTAGTGCAAAAGCTGAAGGAGGACATCCACCCATAAGTAGAGATAGAGTAAAACCCGGAATAACCGGAACCTCTGTCTACAACAACAGCCGGTGAAAACACACGGAACAAGAACTGCCAACAGGCAACAGGGAGGGTGCTGGGTCTCCCATGTCGGAACTATAAGAAAAAGAATTTACGGTAAGTAAACAAAATTCTCTTTTTCTTCATCGTTCCTTATGGGAGACCCAGACCATGGGACGTCTCAAAGCAGTCCATGGGTGGGAAATAAACAGAAACTGAGAAGTAGGCAAAACCTAACTTCACAAATGGGCGACAGCCGCCTGAAGGATGCGTCTGCCCAAGCTCGCATCTGCCGAAGCATGAGCATGCACTTGGTAGTGCTTCGAAAAGGTGTGCAGACTAGACCAAGTGGCAGCCTGACAAACCTGCTGAGACGTAGCCTGGTGCCTGAAAGCCCAAGAGGCACCGACAGCTCTGGTCGAGTGCGCCTTAATCCCCGGCGGGGGAGGCACCTGAGAACATTGGTAGGCATCGGATATGGCCGACCTAATACAACGAGCCAGAGTCGGTTTAGAAGCCGAGAGACCCTTGCGCTGACCTGTGGTTAGCACAAAAAGAGAGGTGCACTGCCTGAGAGCGGCGGTGCGAGACACATAGATCCGGAGCGCCCGCACCAGATCTAAAGTATGCAACGCTTTCTCAAAGCGATGCACAGGGGCCGGACAAAGGGAAGGCAATGAAATGTCCTGGTTAAGGTGGAAAGGAGACACCACCTTAGGGAGAAAGTCCGGAGTCGGACGGAGAACCACCTTGTGTTGGTGAAAAACCAAAAAGGGTGACTCCGAAGAGAGCGCAGCCAAATCAGAGACTCTCCTGAGAGAAGTTATGGCCACCAGAAAGACCACTTTCTGTGAAAGTCGAAACAAAGAAACCTCCCTAAGAGGCTCAAAGGGGGGTTTCTGTAAGGCCGTGAGGACCAGATTAAGATCCCAGGGATCCATAGGCCGCCGGTAAGGAGGAATGATGTGAGATGCGCCCTGCATGAAGGTGCGCACCTGAGCCAGTCGGGCGATACGCCGCTGGAACAACACTGACAGAGCCGAGACCTGTCCCTTGAGGGAATTGAGGGATAGTCCTACCTGCAGACCGGACTGTAGAAAGGACAGGATGGTCGGCAAGGAAAACGGCCAAGGAGCATGGCCGGAAGAGCGACACCAGGACAGGAAAATTCTCCAAGTCCTGTGGTAAATCCTGGCCGAGGAAGACTTCCGAGCCTGAGTCATAGTGGAGATGACCTCGGAAGGAATGCCTGAAGCCGTCAGGATCCAGGATTCAAGAGCCACGCCGTCAATCTGAGAGCCGCAGAATTCTGGCGGAAAAACGGACCTTGAGAGAGAAGGTCTGGGCGGTCCGGGAGATGCCACGGCACCTCTCCGGACAGACGGAGCAGGTCTGGGTACCAAGCTCGCCTGGGCCAGTCTGGAGCAATGAGGATGACCCGACAGCCCTCCATTCTGATCTTGCGCAGGACTCTGGGCAAGAGAGCTAGAGGGGAAACACGTAGGCCAGACGGAACTGGGACCAATCCTGAACCAGCGCGTCCGCTGCCAAGGCCTGAGGATCGTGGGAGCGAGCCACATAAACCTGGACCTTGTTGTTGTGCCGGGATGCCATTAGATCCACTTCCGGAGTGCCCCACTTGCGGCAGATTGACTGGAACAGTGCCGGATGCAGGGCCCACTCGCCGCTGTCCACGGTTTGACGGCTGAGATAATCTGCCTCCCAGTTTTCTACGCCTGGAATGTGGACTGCGGATATGGTGGACTTGGAGTCCTCCGTCCACTGAAGGATGCGTTGAACTTCCAACATCGCCAGGCGGCTGCGAGTCCCGCCCTGGTGATTGATGTAGGCAACTGCTGTCGCGTTGTCCGACTGGACTCGAATGTGCTTGCCCGCCAACAGGTGGTGAAAGGCTACGAGAGCTAGAAGCACAGCTCTGATTTCCAGCACATTGATCGAGAGGGCTGATTCGGACGGAGTCCAAGTGCCCTGTGCTCGGTGGTGGAGAAATACTGCTCCCCAGCCGGAGAGACTGGCGTCCGTGGTGAGGATCACCCAGGACGGAGACAGGAAGGAGCGTCCCTGAGACAGAGAGAGGGGCCGAAGCCACCACTGAAGAGAGCTCCTGGTCTGTGGCGACAGAGCCACTAGCCTGTGCAAAGAAGAGGTCCGCTTGTTCCACAAGCGGAGAATGTCCAGCTGCAGAGGACGCAGATGGAACTGGGCAAAGGGAACCGCTTCCATTGACGCCACCATCTGACCCAGCACCTGCATGAGGTGTCTGATGGAATGACAGCGGGGCTTCAATAGAGAACGCACCGCCAGCTGAAGGGACTGCTGTTTGACTAAGGGCAGCTTCACAAGTGCCGGCAGAGTCTCGAATTGCATCCCTAGGTACGTAAGTTTCTGGGTCGGGGTCAGAGTGGACTTGGGCAGATTGACAAGCCACCCGAATTGAACAAGCGTGGCGAGAGTGAGCGAGACACTCAGCTGACAGTCTGCACTGGACAAAGCCTTGACTAGAAGGTCGTCCAGATAAGGAATCACTGCCAACCCCTGGAGGTGCAGAACCGCAACCACTGCTGCCATGACCTTGGTGAATACACGAGGGGCCGTGGCTAACCCGAAGGGGAGAGCCACGAATTGGAAATGTTCCTCTCCGATTGCAAAACGTAGGCAACGCTGGTGTGAAACTGCTATTGGCACATGCAAATAGGCATCTCTGATGTCGATGGATGCTAGAAAATCTCCTTGGGTCATTGAGGCAATGACCGATCGCAGAGACTCCATGCGAAAATGCCGCACCTGAACATGCTTGTTGAGAAGCTTGAGATCCAGGATGGGTCGGAAGGAACCGTCCTTCTTGGGGACTAGGAAGAGGTTTGAGTAGAAACCTCTGAACCGTTCCCGGGCGGGAACCGGAACAATTACTCCGTTGGCCTGCAAGGATGCCACGGCCTGAGAGAAGGCGGCGGCTGTGTAGCAGGGGGGAGTGGACAGAAAAAATGTTTGGCGGGCTGGAAGAAAATTCTATCCTGTAGCCGTGGGAGATGATATCCCGCACCCACTGATCGGAGACGTGTTGAAACCACACGTCGCCAAAGTGGGAGAGCCTGCCACCGACCAAGGACGTTGCTGGCTCGGCCAGATAGTCAAGAGGAGGCTGCCTTAGTGGCAGCGGCTCCTCCATTCTTCTGAGGACGCGGCTTCGCGCGCCAGCTGGGTTTTCGATCCTTGGCTGAGTTAATGGACGAGGCTGAGGGCTTAGAGGATGACCAGTTAGAGGAACGAAAGGAACGAAACCTCGACTGGTTCCTGCCCTGGACAGGTTTCCTGGTTTTAATTTGTGGTAAGGAAGTACTCTTCCCGCCAGTAGCTTCCTTAATAATTTCATCCAGTTGTTCACCGAACAGCCGGGACCCAGCAAAGGGGAGCCCAGCAAGGTACTTCTTGGAAGAAGCGTCTGCTTTCCACTCTCGAAGCCACAAGATCCTGCGGATCGCGAGGGAATTAGCGGAAGCCACCGCCGTGCGGTGAGAAGCCTCCAGAATGGCAGACATGGCATAGGATGAAAAAGCCGAAGCCTGGGAAGTTAAGGCAACCATTTCGGGCATAGAGTCCCTAGTGAGGGAATGCATCTCCTCCAGAGAAGCAGAGACTGCCTTAAGAGCCCACACTGCTGCAAAAGACGGGGAGAACGAGGCCCCTGCCGCCTCATATACAGATTTGGCCAGAAGGTCAACCTGGCGGTCAGTGGGATCCTTAAGTGAGGTGCCATCGGCCACCGATACAACTGTCCGGGCTGAGATTCTAGACACCGGAGGATCTACCTTTGGTGAATGAGCCCACTCCTTGACCACCTCAGGTGGAAAGGGAAAACGGTCATCAGAACTACGCTTTGGGAAGCGTTTGTCAGGACAGGCCCTGGGCTTGGTCACAGTGGCCTGAAAACTGGAGTGGTTAAAAAACATACTCCTTGCTCTCTTAGGTGAGGTAAACTGGTGTTTTTCTACCAGAGAAGCTTGTTCCTCTGACACTGGTGGATTGAGGTCCAGTACGGAATTAATGGACGCAATCAAGTCACTAACATCCGCATCACCCTCAGATAGATCAATGGGGTACATAGAGGTAGCGTCCGAGCCCACAGGAAAGGCATCCTCCTCGCCCTGTAATTCAGCTCGTGAATCAGAGCCGTGGGACGAGGAAGGAGAAGAGTCCCTGCGTCTCCGTTTAGGAGGACGGGGTCCGGGAACAGATAAAAAATCCTCTGTGAGCTCTGCAGAGCGAGTCGGAGCAGCAGAGGCGCCCTGAGAAGGGGGCTGATGCATGGTCAGCAGAGTCCGGGACAGCTGTCCCATGGAGTCGGCAAAGGACTGGGAGATAGCTTTAGAAAACGATGCTACCCAAACCGGGGGTTCAGCCACCGGGGCTGGAGCAGCCGGAGGGACCCCTGGGGAGGCTCCAGGCTGAGACACCACCATGTTAGAGCAGGCATCACAATGTGGATAGGTGCTCGGTTCAGGCAGTATGAGCTGACATGCAGCGCATATAGAGTAAAGCCTTGCAGCCTTGCTCCTAGTGAGAGACATGCTGCTGAGGTAGAGGCTCTGCAGTAAAGAATACACTCCTTCAGAATGACCCCCAGAGAGTGTATAATAAAGTCCACAACCAGAGGTTGTGGCTTACCAGACCGCTTTTGTGTGCCCTCCGGTTCCACAGCTTGGACCCCCAGACAGATGTAGTAGCTGCAGCAGCCGGCGCCGATCAGTGTGTGAACGCTGATAAAATGGCGCCGGAGTGAGGAGGGGGGGGGGGTATTAGGTCCAAGAGCGGGAACCAGAGGGCCAAGGGGATATACAGGGGAGGGAAACATCTCCTCAGAGAGGAGTGTCCTCCCCTCTGCTGAACGGCCGGTGGGCGGCGCCGCACTGTTCCCCTGCATGACTGACATGCAGGGGCACTGAAAACGAAACTAGGCCGCATCTGAAGCCGGGGCCTAGATTTTTCCATGCGGCCGACGAGCAGGCACCCTCGACGCGGTTCTCAGGAAAAAAACAGAGAACCGGCCGGAAATCACAGCATAGTGAAATAACACACTCTCCCCACAATAAATGTACAAGGGACCCCTGAATAACGTCTCAATACTTAGCTTATGAGACGCAGGGCCAGGTCCCTGGGGGGTGAGCGCTCCGTCCGGCAGGATCCTGAAAGGGCTGCGGATGGAGACCGGTCTCCTGCAAAGCAGTGAGAACCGTGATGGCTCCCACTTCAAGCCAGAGCCTCAGGGGATGGTGAAGGAGCGCGGCATGTGAAGGCTCCAGCCTTGTAAAATCAACCTTAACAGCACCGCCGACACAGTGGGGTGAGAAGGGACATGCCGGGAGTCCAGATTGGACCCGCTTTTCTTCCAAATCTTTGAAATCAAAAATCAAAAATCAGAGAGAATGCATGTGTGTGTGACCTCCTGAACACAAAGCATTGAACTGGTTAGATTTGTCATCCAGGGGGTGTATATGCTCGGAGGGAGGAGCTACACTTTTAGTGTAGTACTTTGTGTGTCCTCCGGAGGCAGAAGCTATACACCCATGGTCTGGGTCTCCCATAAGGAACGATGAAGAAAGAGGCGATTGTGGATAGAAGCCAGCCCAGGTCCCAGCATGTGGAGCAAGCTCTACACATACCAGGACTATATCAGAACTGACCCTCCCAGTGCCAGACAGCAACCATTGATAAAGGCGGACTAGATCCAAGTTTGGTGCTTAATTAGCAATGCCTGTGGAAAGGGTGAGGCAACTGAATGTGAACAGCTACCAACAGGAGGAATATATTGCAAACCAAGATCAGGCGTGCATAGCATGGTGGTGATCAGCCAACAGACATTTGTAGCATAACTACAACCAAACAGAGAGAGAGGGGAGCCAGCACGATCTGAAAATGGCATGCATCATATAAAAAGTGCAAATTCACAGATTTATTCCAACTGTACTGTAATATAAATGATATTTTTAGCAAATAATTGATCAATTCTTTGAGCGACCCCTGCCGTCACGGCAAATCTCAATAGGGGGGTCCTACACTATATTCTGTATTTCATGTGCCATGCGGCCTCCTAGATAAAGTTAAAAGCAGAACCATAATGGAGCACACATACCTGTAACCTGTATATATAACCGCTTCTATGTTGCAAAAGAGGCGATTGTGGATAGAGGCCAGCCCAGGTCCCAGCATGTGGAGCAAGCTCTACTCATACCAGGACTATATCAGAACTGACCCTCCCAGTGCCATGGGGAGGGAGGAGGGGGGGAGGAAAGATGGGGACTTCATTCAAGTGGGCACAAAAACAAAGGGGGAGGGGAAGAAGGTAGGGTTGGGGGGAGTGGGAGGGGAGGTTAGTAAGGGTAGAGGGTTAGATTCCTGCCTGCATTACCAACTCCATCCCACCAGCCGGGCCCATCAACTCCTCCTAGACCTCTCTTAGGCTACATGCGCACGCTGCTTCTTTTTCGTGTTCACAAACTGCAGCCAAAACTGCAGCCAAAACTGCAGCCAAAACTGCACCTTGTCAGAGAGAGCCTGGAAATGTCACAAAAAATGTAGGTGCTTTTTTGGTGCATTTTTGCTGCTTTTTTGGTGCGTTTTTGGCTGCAGTTTTGTCAACAATTGTTTCATGTATTTTTCAGTTCAAACAAGCCCATAAAGCTTGTTGAATTGGAAAAAAAAAATTAGAAATAAATAAATAATTAAAAAAAACGGCGTGCGGTCCCCCCCAATTTTAATACCAGCCAGATAAAGCCATACGGCTGAAGGCTGGTATTCTCAGGATGGGGAGCCCCACGTTATGGGGAGCCCCCCAGCCTAACAATATCAGTCAGCAGCCGCCCAGAATTGCCGCATACATTAGATGCGACAGTTCTGGGGCTGTACCCGGCTCTTCCCGATTTACCCTGGTGCGTTGGCAAATCGGGGTAATAAGGAGTTATTGGCAGCCCATAGCTGCCAATAAGTCCTAGATTAATCATGTCAGGCGTCTATGAGACACCCTCCATGATTAATCTGTAAATTACAGTAAATAAACACACACACCCGAAAAATCCTTTATTAGAAATAAAAAACACAAACACATTCCCTCATTACCAATTTATTAACCCCGACAAAGCCCTCCATGTCCGGCGCAATCCAGCATGCTCCAGCGTCGCTTCCAGCGCTGCTGCATGGAGGTGACCGGAGCTGCATAATACACCGCCGCTCGGGTCACCTCCATGCAGCTAATGAAGACAGCCGCGCGATCAGCTGAGCTGTCACCGAGGTTACCCGCGGCCACCGCCGAATCCAGCGGTGGCCTCGAGTAACCTCTGACAGCTCAGCTGATCGCGCTACAGCGTGGAGCCGGCGGCAGGAGCGTGGAGCCGGCGGCAGGAGCGTGGAGCCGGCGGCAGGAGCGTGGAGCCGACCGGCGGCAGGAGCGTGGAGCCGACCGGCGGCAGGAGCGTGGAGCCGACCGGCGGCAGGAGCGTGGAGCCGACCGGCGGCAGGAGCGTGGAGCCGGCCGGCGGCAGGAGCGTGGAGCCGGCTGGCGGCAGGAGCGTGGAGCCCGGGACTTTCAGCGGCGGCGGCGGTGGCGGTGAGAGGGGTCCATCATCTCCCCTGTGCGGGGACAGCGGTACTTCGGGGAACACGGGACTATCAGCGGCGGCAGCAGCGAGAGGGGGATGGACATTGGCAGCTGAAAACATTGATTTTTCCCTCTCGCTGCCGCCGCTGCTGATAGTCCCGTCCTCCACATCATCTCCGCTGTGCGTGCACGCTGGGGACAGTGGTACTTCGGGGAACACGTGGAGGACGGGACTACCAGCGGCGGCGGCAGCAGCAAGAGGGAAAAATCAATGTTTTCAGCTGCCAATGTCCATCCCCCTCTCGCTGCCGCTGCTGATAGTCCCTGTCCTCCACATCATCTCCCCTGGGGACAGCGGTACTTCGGGGAACACGTGGAGGACGGGACGGGACCACTTGCCTGACCTCACTTCCTGACAAATCACCTGCGTTTTTGCTAGCAAAAACGCAGGTAAAAGGCAGGTAAAATGCACCACTTTTGATTAGCATGCATTTTTCCTGCGTTTTTGATGCCCTCATTGATTTCAATGGGTGACAAATGTTGACAAAGAAGGGAATTTTGTTACTTACCGTAAATTCCTTTTCTTCTAGCTCTTATTGGGAGACCCAGACGATTGGGTGTATAGCACTGCCTCCGGAGGCCACACAAAGCAATTACACTAAAAAGTGTAAGGCCCCTCCCCTTCTGGCTATACACCCCTAGTGGGATCACTGGCTCACCAGTTTTAGTGCAAAAGCAAGAAGGAGGAAAGCCAATAACTGGTTTAAACAAATTCACTCCGAGTAACATCGGAGAACTGAAAACCGTTCAACATGAACAACATGTGTACCCGCAAACAAACCAAAAATCCCGAAGGAGAACAGGGCGGGTGCTGGGTCTCCCAATAAGAGCTAGAAGAAAAGGAATTTACGGTAAGTAACAAAATTCCCTTCTTCTTCGGCGCTCTATTGGGAGACCCAGACGATTGGGACGTCCAAAAGCTGTCCCTGGGTGGGTAAAGAAATACCTCATGTTAGAGCTGCAAGACAGCCCTCCCCTACGGGGAGGCAACTGCCGCCTGCAGGACTCTTCTACCTAGGCTGGCGTCCGCCGAAGCATAGGTATGCACCTGATAATGTTTGGTGAAAGTGTGCAGACTCGACCAGGTAGCTGCCTGGCACACCTGTTGAGCCGTAGCCTGGTGTCGTAATGCCCAGGATGCACCCACGGCTCTGGTAGAATGGGCCTTCAGCCCTGATGGAACCGGAAACCCAGCAGAACGGTAGGCTTCAAGAATCGGTTCTTTGATCCATCGAGCCAGGGTGGCCTTAGAAGCCTGCGACCCTTTGCGCTTACCAGCGACAAGGACAAAGAGTGCATCCGAACGGCGCAAGGGCGCCGTGCGGGAAATGTAGATTCTGAGTGCTCTCACCAGATCTAACAAATGTAAATCCTTCTCATACCGATGAACTGCATGAGGACAAAACGAAGGCAAAGAGATATCCTGATTAAGATGAAAAGAGGATACCACCTTCGGGAGAAACTCCTGAATGGGGCGCAGCACTACCTTGTCCTGGTGGAAGACCAGGAAGGGAGCCTTGGATGATAGTGCTGCCAGCTCAGACACTCTCCGAAGAGACGTGATCGCTACCAGAAAAGCCACTTTCTGTGATAGTCTAGAAAGTGAAACCTCCCTCAGAGGCTCGAAGGGCGGCTTCTGGAGGGCAACTAGTACCCTGTTCAGATCCCATGGATCTAACGGCCGCTTGTACGGGGGTACGATATGGCAAACCCCTTGTAGGAACGTGCGCACCTTAGGAAGGCGTGCCAAACGCCTCTGAAAAAAGACGGATAGCGCCGAGACCTGACCTTTAAGGGAGCCGAGCGACAAACCTTTTTCTAACCCAGATTGCAGGAAAGAAAGAAAGGTAGGCAATGCAAATGGCCAGGGAGACACTCCCTGAGCAGAGCACCAGGATAAGAATATCCTCCACGTTCTGTGGTAGATCTTAGCGGACGTGGGCTTCCTAGCCTGTCTCATGGTGGCAACGACCCCTTGGGACAATCCTGAAGACGCTAGGATCCAGGACTCAATGGCCACACAGTCAGGTTCAGGGCCGCAGAATTCCGATGGAAAAACGGCCCTTGGGACAGTAAGTCTGGTCGGTCTGGTAGTGCCCACGGTTGGCCGACCGTGAGCTGCCACAGATCCGGGTACCACGCCCTCCTCGGCCAGTCTGGGGCGACAAGTATGACGCGGCTGCAATCGGATCTGATCTTGCGTAGCACTCTGGGCAAGAGTGCCAGAGGTGGAAACACATAAGGGAGCCGGAACTGCGACTAATCTTGTACTAGGGCGTCTGCCGCCAGCGCTCTTTGATCGCGAGACCGTGCCATGAAGGTTGGGACCTTGTTGTTGTGCCGTGACGCCATTAGGTCGACGTCCAGCACCCCCCAGCGGTGACAGATTTCCTGAAACACGTCTGGGTGAAGGGACCATTCCCCTGCGTCCATGCCCTGGCGACTGAGGAAGTCTGCTTCCCAGTTTTCTACGCCGGGGATGTGAACTGCGGATATGGTGGAGGCTGTGGCTTCCACCCACATCAGAATCCGCCGGACTTCCTGGAAGGCTTGCCGACTGCGTGTCCCCCCTTGGTGGTTGATGTATGCCACCGCTGTGGAGTTGTCCGACTGAATTCGGATCTGCCTTCCTTCCAGCCACTGCTGGAAGGCTAGTAGGGCAAGATACACTGCTCTGATTTCCAGAACATTGATCTGAAGGGTGGACTCCTGCTGGGTCCACGTACCCTGAGCCCTGTGGTGGAGAAAAACTGCTCCCCACCCTGACAGACTCGCGTCTGTCGTGACCACCGCCCAGGATGGGGGTAGGAAGGATTTTCCCTGTGATAATGAGGTGGGAAGAAGCCACCACTGCAGAGAGTCCTTGGCCGTCTGGGAAAGGGAGACTTTCCTGTCCAGGGATGTTGACTTCCCGTCCCATTGGCGGAGAATGTCCCATTGAAGTGGGCGCAGATGAAACTGCGCAAACGGAACCGCTTCCATTGCCGCCACCATCTTCCCGAGGAAGTGCATGAGGCGTCTTAAGGAGTGCGACTGACTTTGAAGGAGAGCCTGCACCCCAGTCTGTAGTGACCTCTGCTTGTCCAGCGGAAGCTTCACTATCGCTGAGAGAGTATGAAACTCCATGCCAAGATACGTTAGTGATTGGGTCGGTGACAGATTTGACTTTGAGAAGTTGATGATCCACCCGAACGTCTGGAGAGTCTCCAGTGCAACAGTCAAGCTGAGTTGGCATGCCTCTTGAGAGGGTGCCTTGACCAGTAGATCGTCCAAGTAAGGGATCACAGAGTGTCCCTGAGAGTGCAAGACTGCTACCACTGCCGCCATGATCTTGGTGAACACCCGTGGGGCTGTCGCTAGACCAAATGGCAGAGCTACGAACTGAAGATGGTCGTCTCCTATCACGAAGCGTAGAAAGCGTTGGTGCTCTGTAGCAATCGGCACGTGGAGATAAGCATCCTTGATGTCTATTGATGCTAGGAAATCTCCTTGAGACATTGAGGCAATGACTGAGCGTAGGGATTCCATCCGGAACCGCCTGGCGTTCACATGCTTGTTGAGCAGTTTTAGGTCCAGAACAGGACGGAATGAGCCGTCCTTTTTTGGCACCACAAAGAGATTGGAGTAAAAACCTTGACCTCGGTCCTGAAGAGGAACAAGGACCACCACTCCTTCTGCTCTTAGAGAATTCACCGCCTGCAGAAGGGCATCTGCTCGGTCGGGATGTGGGGAAGTTCTGAAGAACCGAGGCGGAGGACGAGAACTGAACTCTATCCTGTACCCGTGAGACAAAATGTCTGTTACCCACCGGTCTTTGACCTGTGGCAGCCAAATGTCGCAAAAGCGGGAGAGCCTGCCACCGACCGAGGATGCGGAGGGAGGCGGCCGAAAGTCATGAGGCAGCCGCCTTGGAAGCGGTACCTCCGGTTGCTTTCTTGGGGCGTGAGTGAGCCCGCCAGGAATCAGAGCTCCTTTGCTCTTTCTGAGTCCCTTTGGACGAGGAGAATTGGGGCTTGCCCGAGCCTCGAAAGGACCGAAACCTTGACTGCCACTTCCTCTGTGGAGGTTTGCTTGATCTGGGCTGGGGTCAGGAGGAGTCCTTACCTTTGGACTGTTTGATGATTTCCGCCAATTGCTCACCAAACAGTCTGTCTCCAGATAATGGCAAGCTGGTTAAACATTTTTTAGAAGCAGAATCTGCTTTCCATTCCTTTAACCACAAGGCTCTGCGCAAAACTACAGAGTTGGCAGATGCCATTGAGGTACGGCTCGTAGAGTCCAGTACTGCATTGATAGCGTAGGTCGCAAACGCAGACATTTGCGTAGTTAGGGACGCCACTTGCGGCACTGCTGGACGTATGAGAGAGTCCACCTGTGCCAGACCAGCTGAAAGAGCTTGGAGCGCCCACACGGCCGCGAATGCTGGAGCAAACGACGCGCCAATAGCTTCATAGACAGATTTCAACCAAAGGTCCATCTGTCTGTCATTGGGATCTTTAAGTGAAGCCCCATCCTCCACTGCAACTATGGATCTAGCTGCAAGCCTGGATATTGGAGGATCCACTTTTGGACACTGGGTCCAGCGTTTGACCACGTCAGGGGGAAAAGGATACCGTGTATCCTTAAGGCGTTTAGAAAAACGCTTGTCCGGATAAGTATTATGTTTCTGGATGGATTCTCTGAAGTCAGAGTGGTCCAGAAAAGTACTCAATTTACGCTTGGGATACAGGAAATGGAATTTCTCCTGCTGTGCAGCTGCCTCCTCTGCAGAAGGGGCTGGGGGAGAAATATCCAACAGCCTATTGATGGCCGCTATAAGGTCATTTACCATGGCGTCACCATCTGGCGTATCCAAATTGAGTGCGGCGTCAGGACAAGACTCCTGATCACCCACCTCTGAACCCTCATATAGGGACCCTTCTCGCTGAGACCCTGATCCACGTGATGACGTGGAGGGTCTCTCCCAGCGAGCTCGCTTAGGCGGACTGGGACTGTCATCGGAGTCAGAGCCCTCAGCCTGTGATGCCTGGGACCCCCTTGAAGTACGGATTAGTTCCAACTGAGGGGGACCGGGGAACATAGACACCGCAGTGTCTATGGTCTGAGCAACTGGCCTGGACTGCAAGGTTTCCAGGATTTTTGTCATAGTCACAGACATTTTATCAGCAAAGACTGCAAATTCTGTCCCCGTCACCGGGGCAGGGTTCACAGGCGTCTCTGCCTGGGCTACCACCACAGTAGGCTCTGGCTGACGAAGTGCCACTGGGACTGAACATTGCACACAATGAGAGTCGTTGGAGCCTGCTGGTAGATTAGCCCCACATGCTGTACATGTCCTGGGGAGCTGCAAGCCTGGGGGCGGGCCTAGGGCGTGCACAGAGAAAAAGCGCGAAGCCTGTGTCCTACTGTGCTCAGTGAGAGGGCTGGAGCATGTAAATCGTGCCCCAGCCCTCGGCGCTGCCGATTGAATAACGTCTCTCCCCTACCCTGATTGACAGGGTGGGGGGCGTTAACGAAGCGGAGCTAGGCCGCAGAAAGCCGGGGACTAAAGTTAGAAGCGCCGCCGCCGTAAAAGCGCGGTCGGCGCGACCCCGGCGCACTACAAGTCGCAGCTGCGCCGTCGCTCCAGGGGCGGTCGGCGCGGCGATCCACACACATAAAGTCCCCCAGTAATCTGCGGGGACTATAAGCCCAGCGCACAGCGCTACAGTCCCCGGCGCACTAGCACACCCAGCAAGCCTGGGGTGCGCGTGGCCTGCCATACGGGGACACAGAGTACCTGAAAGTTGCAGGGCCTTGTCCCTGAACGGCACTCCCGCTCCACATCCAGCAGGTTCTATGGGTCTGTGGATGGAGCCCGGCCTCAGGGCTTGGTGGCCGGTAAGATCCCACTTCCTCAGAGCCCCTCAGGGGGATGGGGAAGGAAAACAGCATGTGGGCTCCAGCCTCCGTACCCGCAATGGGTACCTCAACCTTACAAACCACAAGTGGGGTAAGAAGGGAGCATGCTGGGGGCCCCATATGGGCCCTCTTTTCTTCCATCCGATATAGTCAGCAGCTGCTGCTGACTAAACAGTGGAGCTATGCGTGGATGTCTGACCTCCTTCGCACAAAGCAGAAAACTGGTGAGCCAGTGATCGCACTGGGGGTGTATAGCCAGAAGGGGAGGGGCCTTACACTTTTTAGTGTAATTGCTTTGTGTGGCCTCCGGAGGCAGTGCTATACACCCAATCGTCTGGGTCTCCCAATAGAGCGCCGAAGAAAACGCACTTTGCTGACTTTGCTGGGAAGTCAGATGTCAGAAAGGTCTGCTGACAAAACTGCAGCCAAAAAAGCAGCAAAAAAGCAGGAAAAAAAGCAGCGTGCGCATGTAGCCTTAGGCTACATGCGCACGCTGCTTTTTTTCCTGCTTTTTTGCTGCTTTTTTGGCTGCAGTTTTGTTGTCAGAACTTTCTGACATTTGACTTCCCAGCAAAGTCTATGAGAAGTCAGATTTGTCATGCGCACACTGCAGTTTATTTGTCAGCGTTTTATTTGTCAAAGGTTTGTGACAAATAAAATGCAGCATGTTCATTCTTCCTGCGTTTTTGTCAACATTTGTCACAAAAACGCAGCAAAAACGCAGGGTGTGAAAAACGCACCAAAAACGCACCGAAAACGCACCAAAAATTATATGCGTTTTTTGTGACATTTCCAGGCTCTCTCTGACAAGGTGCAGTTTTGGCTGCAGTTTGTGAACACAAAAAGATGCAGTGTGCGCATGTAGCCTTATAGTTTCTGCCCTTTACTGATGATATTACTGCAATAGTATTGTGCCTATTTGAATACTAACGTAAATTCTCTATCCTTATAGATACATCTGTGATTATACAATTTTCATAAATTATCTGTAATGCTGCCACCAGGGGGAGCCAGAGCTCTGCAGCAGACGACACTACACAGAGCAATGAGAACCAGGAAGGAAATGCACAGCGTTCTCATACACTGCCTAATCAGCACAGCTGAGAGGCAGAACTGCAGGGTATGTGAGGAATAGTCAGACAGGCTGGGTCAAACACCGTACGGGCAGAAGCAGGACCGGAGGAGCAAGCAGAAGCGAAGTCAAAGTCAGGCTAAGGTCAGTACCGGAGGAAGCAACCGAATGGGGAATAGGAGGGGGGACACAGGACAGGAGGGACGACCAGGGGACAGAACACAGACAAGGGCACGGGGGCACAGGAACAGACAGATCAGGATATCACTCAAAGGACCAGCAATCACAGGCAAAGCAGAGCAGCCGGCGCTTGTTCACTGGAAGTGTCAGCTTTTAAGGCATCCAGGGGCCGGAAGTGAGGCCCGACAGAAGGCTCCGCCCCCTAGCCTTGTGGATAGGGAGGCGAATCATGACATTATCCTCTGGATTCTCCTGTGTCCACTGGTTTCCATGACTCACCGGCTGATTCTGCCATAAGAACAGGATTTCACCTATAATTCACTGACTAATTCTCGTTTTCCTGTAATTTGTATGCCCTTCTAGTCCACAACGTGTGCACCTGCTCACAGCACAAGCCTAGTATAAACACTCCCCTTCATGAGCGCTTAAGTCCAGTTTTGGAGCCACTGCGCAAGCGCCTGCTTTTCTCCATGCATTTCTATGCAGTGCTGTTTAGCCACGCCCACTAACCTTTCATTGGTTGTATTGAACGAGCCTCCTATGACCGGTCATCGCTCTGCCATGTAGACAGAACTGCCCACTCACACCTGATTGGCTTGGACTGGCTTTTAACCCTGGTGCCTTCCCCAGCCCTCTTGCTAGCACGGCGGTGGATACCGCTGCTTCATAGATTCCATACAGATGGTGCCATCCCACTAGGTAAGCGCAGTAATCAACAATCCCGCTCCATGCTTATCATGAACCTATTAGTGATGACTGCTTCTGTTTGTTTTCCTTAGCGCTTTATAAATACACATACCGCTTACATACCGTGGATACCGCTTTCAATAGAGCCTTATCTTACAGCGCATACCTAATAGGTGAGCAGACCCGCACATCCTACAAGTGTGTATAGGTGCCAGCTGAAACAACATAGCAAATACAAAATACAAACAGCTGCAGACTAAAATGCCATCAATGTATAAGGGAACTCTGGTACTGCATTACTGCTATTGAAAAAATGAGATTTTTAGTTTATGAATTGGCCAATGCATGTAAGCCCGGAAACCAGCAGCAAGGTAAATCTCAATATTCCGGGTACCTAACTAAGGCTGCTTTCACACATCAGGTTTTTGCTGTGCGGCACAATCCGGCGCTTTGCAGAAAAAACGCATCCGTTTTTTTTGCCGCCTGATGCGTTTTTTTCCGCATAGACTTGCATTAGCGCCGGATTGTGCCGCATTGCCTTGCGTTTGATCTGGTTTTTGCCGGATGCGGCAAAAATCGTCACTCCGGCGGCCTCACAGGACACAGAGAGGAACGTTTTTTGCCAGTGGCAAAAAACTGCATAGCGCCGGGTGCGGCGCTGTGTGGCATGGTGCATAATGAAAGTCTATGCACGCCGGATACAGTGGCATGCGTCAAATGCCGGAAGCATGTACCGTATCCGGTTTTTACTTCTGAGCATGCCCAGAAGTAATATAAATTCATTGCTTGTCAGAAAATCAATCACTCACTCACTTTCTCTCAAACTCTCTCACTCACTGACTCACTGATTCATTCACTCACTCACCGATCACCGGCGCGGCGCTGCACGGCTGTCACAAAGCTCTGGCAGCTTCTCCTGATTTGAAAATGCCGGCCGCCCATTATTCAATCTCGTATTCACTGCTTTCCCCGCCCACCGGCGCCTATGATTGGTTGCAGTCACACACGCCCCCACGCTGAGTGACAGCTGTCTCACAGCAACCAATCACAGCCGCCCGTGGGCGGGTCTATATCTTGCAGTAAAAAAAAAAAAAAATAATAAAAAAAAAAACGACGTGCGGTCCCCCTCAATTTTGATACCAGCCAAGATAAAGCCATACGGCTGAAAGCTGGTATTCTCAGGATGGGTAGCTCCACGTTTTGGGGAGCCCCCGCCCGGAATTGCCGCCTCCATTAGATGCGACAGTCTCGGGACTCTAACCGGCTCATCCCGAATTGCCCTGGTGCGTTGGCAATCGGGGTAATAAGGGGTTAATCATGGCAGGTGTCTATGAGACACCCCCAATGATTAACCTGTAAGTGAAAGTAAATAAACACATACACCCAAAAAAATACTTTATTTGGAATAAAAGACAAAAAACACCCTCTTTCACCATTTTATTAAAATCCCCAAATACCCCTCCAAGTCCGACGTAATCCACAGAGATCCAACGACGCTTTCAGCTCTGCTACATGAAGCTGACAGGAGCGACCATAGAATCCGTAGAACTCTGCCGCTCTCTATCAGCTCCACGCAGCAACTGAAGTGAATCGCGCTGTCAGCGGGGACGTCACTGAGGTAATGCCTGTGTGTGTGTGGTGATGATGAGTGCGGTAGTGCCTGCGTGTGCGGTGATAATGTGGGCGATAGTGTTGGAATGTGTGCGGTGATGATGGGGGCGGTAGTTTGGGAATGTGTGCGGTGATGATGGGGGCTGTAGTGTCGGGGTGTGTGCGGTGCTGATGATGGCTGTAGTGTGGGGGTGTGTGCGGTAATTATGTGGGTGGTAGTGTCGGGATGTGTGCGGTGATGATGGGGGCTGTAGTGTCGGGATGTGTGCGGTGATGATGAGGGCTGTAGTGTCGGGATGTGTGCAGTGATGATGTGGGCGGTAATGTCGGGATGTGTGCGGTGATGATGGGAGCGGTAGTGTCGGGATGTGTGCGGTGATGATGTGCGCGGTAGTGTCGGGATGTGTGCGGTGATGATGGGGGTGGTAGTGTTGGGATGTGTGCGGTGATGATGTGCGCGGTAGTGTTGGGATGTGTGCGGTGATGATGAGGGCTGTAGTGTTGGGGTGTGTGCAGTGATGATGGGGGCGGTAGTGTCGGGGTGTGTGCGGTGATGATGTGGGCTGTAGTGTCGGGATGTGTGCGGTGATGATGGGAGCGGTAGTGTTGGGGTGTGTGCGGTGATGATGAGGGCGGGTAGTGTCGGGTGTGTGCGGTGATGATGGGAGCGGTAGTGTCGGGATGTGTGCGGTGATGATGGGGGTGGTAGTGTCGGGATGTGTGCGGTGATGATGTGGGCGGTAGTGTCGGGATGTGTGCGGTGATGATGGGGGGTGGTAGTGTCGGGATGTGTGCGGTGATGATGGGGGTGGTAGTGTCGGATGTGGGCGGTGATGATGGGGGCTGTAGTATCGGGATATTTGCGGTGATGATGGGGGTGAAATGTGTACATGTGACATTAAGTGTACATGATGCTGAGGAGCCCGTGATCCACGGGAGGGTGTATAGGCAGAGGGGAGGGGTTACACTTTTTTAAAGTGTAATACTTTGTGTGCCTCCAGAGGCAGAAGCTATACACCCCATCCAGCAAAAGTGCATCGTGGGGGAGCAGAGAACAGAGTGCACGGCTGACAGTGCGGGGAGGCCAGAGAACAAAATGCACGGCTGACAGTGCGGGGGGGCAAAGAACAGAGTGAACGGGTGACAGTGCAGTGTGGGGGGGCAGAGAACAGAGGAGTGTATGGCTGACAGTGTGGAGGAGGGCAGAGAACAGAGTGCACAGCTGACCGTGCGAGGGGGAAGAGAACAGAATGCACGGCTGACAGTGCGGAGGGGGGGGCAGAGAACAGAGTGTACGGGTGAGAGTGCGGGAGGGGGCAGAGAACAGATTGCACGGCTGACAGTGCGGGGGGGGGGGGGGGCAGAGAACAGATTGCACGGCTGACAGTGCGGGGGGGGCAGAGAACAGAGTGCACGGCTGACAGTTCGGGGAGGGGGCAGAGAACCGAGTGCATGGCTGACAGTGCGGGGGGGGCAGAGAACAGAGTGCACGGCTGACAGTTCGGGGAGGGGGCAGAGAACCGAGTGCATGGCTGACAGTGCGGGGAGGGGAGAGACAAGAGTGCATGGGAGACAGAGCGGGTGGGGCAGAGAAGAGAGTGCATGGGTGAGAGACAGGGGAGTGCTGAAGGGCAGAGGAGACAGCACAGGGGGAGAGAGTGCATGAGGGGGGATTATATATAATATATTAAATAACTCTAGGTGTATGTGTGTATGTATCTCCTATAGACTCACATTAGGGGGTATATATAATTTTTATTACATGGAATTCATTTATCAGGTGCTGGGGGCAGAATACTGACAGGAATGTGTGTGCAGGGGGCTGGACTGGACATTGAGGCCGGCCAGTGCCAGCTGTGACTGTGAAGTTCGGCAGTCAAACATGTCATGTTTGGTTGAGCTGCATGTAAACAAAGTGCTGCAGAGAAAAAAGTGAAAAAAGTGAAAAATCAAGAGGAACAAAAGTTAGAAAACGAAAAAAATAATGTAGGGGTGTTTTATATGACAATACAGCACAGATTAGCTTAACATTTTTTGGGGAGTTTATGTCGGACAACTCCTTTAAATATTAGCCTCCTAATGGCATTTTGCAACTTGAGCTATATTATACAATGAATTTTTTGATTATAAGACGCACTTTTCCTCCCAAAAATTTGAAAGGAAAAAGGGGTGCGTCTTAAAATCCGAATATAGCTTACCGGGGAAAGGGGGGCTGCCTGTGCGGCTCTGTGCGTGGGCATCTGGGTGTGTACTGGCGGCAAGTTGCCTCTTGGTGCGTGCGGGTAGCTGGGTGCATGGTGGCGGCGGCCGGCTGCCTCTCTGTGCGGCTGGGTGCCTGGTTCCGGCTGCCACTCTGTCCGAGAAGGCGGACTGCGGTGGCTGTGCTGCAGGTGTCCCAGTCTGTCCACGGTCCCGGCTTCAAATTATGGCACAGGGAGTCAGCGCGTGCACAGATGTAGCTCTTGGATGAGAGCTCCATCTGTCCACGCTCTGCTCCGGGCGCCATCGTTTGAAGCTGGGACCGTGGACAGACTGGGACACTCGCCACTCAGGCCTACTCCACTACCACCAGCCTCTGCCTCCTGTGTCCCTGCTGCCGCCCCCCTCCAGTAAGACAACACCGGAGTATAAGACGGACCCCTCTTTTTTTTTTACCTTTTATCTCTACATTTGGGGTGCGTCTTATAATCTGGTGCGTCTTCTAAAACGAAAAATACGATACATCTCTGGCAAAAACTGAGACATCACTGCAAATTTTTCCTCTCATATTTTTGAGTACAATGTAAATTGTTCTTTTATTCTATAAATTACTGACGTCTCCGAATTTCCAAGCAATAAATTTTGTATTTATTTTCTGAAAATGAGAAATGGTGAAAATAACAGAACAATGCATGGCTTTCACACCTCAAATAATGCAAAGAGAACAAGTTCATAATAATTTAGAAACAACAATACTAATAATGTTTTACCTCAGGAAGAATTCAGAAATCAATATTTTGTGAAATAACCATGATTTTTAATCACAGCTTTCATGCGTGTTGGCAGTTCTTCTTTGTTTGATGCCTTGTGACTACCCATCTTCCTCTTGATGACATTCCAGAGGTTTACAATGGGGTTCAGGTCTGGAGATTGGGCTGGCCATGACAGGTTTTGATGTGGTGGTCCTTCATCCACCCATTGATTTCATAGTTTCATAGTTTCATAGTTTTTAAGGTTGAAGGGAGACTCTAAGTCCATCTAGTTCAACCCGTAGCCTAACATGTTGATCCAGAGGAAGGCAAAAAAAACCCAATGTGTCAAATAAGCTCCAATGGGGAAAAAAATTCCTTCCTGACTCCACATACGGCAATCAGACTAGTTCCCTGGATCAATACCCTGTCATAAAATCCAATATACATAACTGGTAATGAAGGGAATTTTGTTACTTACCGTAAATTCCTTTTCTTCTAGCTCCAATTGGGAGACCCAGACGATTGGGTGTATAGCTACTGCCTCCGGAGGCCACACAAAGCATTACACTAAAAAGTGTAAGGCCCCTCCCCTTCTGGCTATACACCCCCCGTGGGATCACGGGCTGCTCAGTTTTAGTGCTAAAGCAAGAAGGAGGAAAGCCAATAACTGGTTTAAACAAATTTAATCCGAAGGAACCTCGGAGAACTGAAACCGTTCAACATGAACAACATGTATACCCGAAAAAAACAAAAATCCCGAAGGAAACAGGGCGGGTGCTGGGTCTCCCAATTGGAGCTAGAAGAAAAGGAATTTACGGTAAGTAACAAAATTCCCTTCTTCTTCGGCGCTCCATTGGGAGACCCAGACGATTGGGACGTCCAAAAGCAGTCCCTGGGTGGGTAAATTAATACCTCAAGATACCGCTGCAAAACAGCCCTCCTCTACGAGGAGGCAACTGCCGCCTGCAGGACTCTTCTACCTAGGCTGGCGTCCGCCGCCGCGTAGGTATGCACCTGATAATGTTTGGTGAAAGTGTGCAGACTCGACCAGGTAGCTGCCTGGCACACCTGTTGAGCCATAGCCTGGTGTCGTAACGCCCAGACGCACCCACGGCTCTGGTAGAATGGGCCTTCAGCCCTGATGGAACCGGAAGCCCAGCAGAACGGTAGGCTTCAAGAATTGGCTCCTTGATCCATCGAGCCAGGGTGGATTTGGAAGCCTGTGACCCTTTACGCTTACCAGCGACAAGGACAAAGAGTGCATCCGTGCGGCGCAGGGGCGCCGTGCGGGAAATGTAGATTCTGAGTGCTCTCACCAGATCTAACAAATGCAAATCCTTCTCATACCGATGAACCGGATGAGGACAAAAGGAAGGTAAGGAGATATCCTGATTGAGGTGAAAGGAGGATACCACCTTAGGGAGAAACTCCTGAATCGGGCGCAGCACCACCTTGTCCTGGTGAAACACCAGGAAGGGAGCTTTGGACGACAGCGCTGCCAGTTCGGACACCCTCCGAAGAGACGTAACCGCTACTAGAAAGGCCACTTTCTGTGAGAGTCGAGAAAGTGAAACATCTTTCAGAGGCTCGAAGGGCGGCTTCTGTAGAGCTATGAGAACCCTGTTCAGATCCCATGGATCTAACGGCCGTTTGTACGGCGGGACAATGTGACAAACCCCCTGCAGGAACGTGCGTACCTGAGGAAGTCGTGCTAGGCGCTTCTGAAAGAATACCGATAGCGCTGAGACCTGCCCTTTAAGGGAGCCGAGCGATAAGCCTTTTTCCAAACCAGATTGCAGAAAGGAAAGAAAGGTAGGCAATGCAAATGGCGAGGGGGACACTCCCTGAGCCGAGCACCAGGATAAGAAAATCTTCCACGTCCTGTGATAGATCTTAGCAGACGTGGGTTTCCTAGCTTGTCTCATGGTGGCAACGACCCCTTGAGACAATCCTGAAGACGCTAGGATCCAGGACTCAATGGCCACACAGTCAGGTTCAGGGCCGCAGAATTCAGGTGGAAAAACGGCCCTTGTGACAGTAAGTCTGGCCGGTCTGGTAGCGCCCACGGTTCGCCGACCGTGAGATGCCACAGGTCCGGGTACCACGACCTCCTCGGCCAGTCTGGGGCGACGAGGATGGCGCGGCGGCAATCGGATCTGATCTTGCGTAGCACTCTGGGCAAGAGTGCCAGAGGGGGAAACACATAGGGTAGCTGGAACTGCGACCAATCTTGCACTAAGGCGTCTGCCGCTAGAGCTCTTTGATCGCGAGACCGCGCCATGAAGGTTGGGACCTTGTTGTTGTGCCGAGACGCCATTAGGTCTATGTCCGGCATTCCCCAGCGGCGACAGATCTCCTGAAACACGTCTGGGTGAAGGGACCATTCCCCTGCGTCCATGCCCTGGCGACTGAGGAAGTCTGCTTCCCAATTGTCTACGCCCGGGATGTGAACTGCGGATATGGTGGAGGCCGTGGCTTCCACCCACATCAGAATCCGCCGGACTTCCTGGAAGGCTTGCCGGCTGCGTGTCCCGCCTTGGTGGTTGATGTATGCCACCGCTGTGGAGTTGTCCGACTGAACTCGGATCTGCTTGCCTTCCAGCCACTGCTGGAAGGCTAGTAGGGCTAGATACACTGCCCTGATTTCCAGAACATTGATCTGAAGGGTGGACTCCTGCTGAGTCCAGGTACCCTGAGCCCTGTGGTGGAGAAAAACTGCTCCCCACCCTGACAGACTCGCATCTGTCGTGACCACCTCCCAGGATGGGGGTAGGAAGGACCTCCCCTGTGATAAAGAGGTGGGAAGAAGCCACCACTGAAGAGAGTCCTTGGCCGTCTGGGAAAGGGAGACTTTCTTGTCTAAGGACGTCGACTTCCCGTCCCATTGGCGGAGAATGTCCCATTGAAGCGGGCGCAGATGAAACTGCGCAAACGGGACTGCCTCCATTGCTGCCACCATCTTCCCTAGGAAGTGCATGAGGCGTCTTAAGGGGTGCGACTGGCCTTGAAGGAGAGAATGCACCCCCGTCTGTAGTGAACGCTGTTTGTCCATCGGAAGCTTCACTATCGCTGAGAGAGTATGAACCTCCATGCCAAGATACGTTAGTGATTGTGTCGGTGACAGATTTGACTTCGAAAAGTTGATGATCCACCCGAAAGTCTGGAGAGTCTCCAGCGCAACGTTCAGGCTGTGTTGGCATGCCTCCTGAGAGGGTGCCTTGACAAGTAGATCGTCCAGGTAAGGGATCACCGAGTGTCCCTGCGAGTGTAGGACTGCTACCACTGCTGCCATGACCTTGGTGAAAACCCGTGGGGCTGTCGCCAGACCGAATGGCAGGGCTACGAACTGAAAATGTTCGTCTTCTATCACGAAGCGTAGAAAACGCTGGTGTTCTGGCGCAATCGGCACGTGGAGATAGGCATCTTTGATGTCTATTGATGCCAAGAAATCTCCTTGAGACATTGAGGCAATGACGGAGCGGAGGGATTCCATCCGGAACCGTCTGGTTTTCACGTGCTTGTTGAGCAGTTTTAGGTCCAGAACAGGACGGAAAGAGCCGTCCTTTTTTGGTACCACAAAGAGATTGGAGTAAAAACCTTGACCTTGTTCCTGAAGGGGAACAGGGATCACCACTCCTTCTGCCCTTAGAGAGCCCACCGCCTGCAGAAGAGCATCGGCTCGGTCGGGATGTGGAACAGTCCTGAAGAACCGCGACAGAGGACGAGAACAGAACTCTATCTTGTACCCGTGGGACAAAATGTCTGTTACCCACCGGTCCTTGACCTGTGGCAGCCAAATGTCGCAAAAGCGGGAGAGCCTGCCACCGACCGAGGATGCGGAGGGAGGAGGTCGAAAGTCATGAGGTCGCCGCTTTGGAAGCGGTACCTCCGGCTGACTTCTTTGGGCGTGAGAGAGCCCGCCAGGAATCTGAGTTCCTCTGCTCCTTCTGAGTCCCTTTGGACGAGGAGAATTGGCCCCTGCCCGAGCCTCGAAAGGATCGAAACCTCGACTGTCCCCTCCTCTGTTGAGGCTTGTTTGATCTGGGCTGAGGTAAGGAGGAATCCTTACCTTTGGACTGTTTAATGATTTCAGCCAATTGCTCACCAAACAGTCTGTCTCCAGATAATGGTAAACTGGTTAAGCATTTTTTGGAAGCAGAATCTGCTTTCCATTCCTTTAGCCACAAGGCTCTGCGTAACAGCACAGAGTTGGCGGACGCCATTGAGGTACGGCTCGCAGAGTCCAGGACAGCATTGATAGCATAAGTTGCAAATGCAGACATCTGTGAAGTTAAGGACGCCACTTGCGGCACTGATGGACGTATGATAGAGTCCACCTGCGCCAGACCAGCTGAAATAGCTTGGAGCGCCCACACGGCTGCGAATGCTGGAGCAAACGACGCGCCGATAGCTTCGTAGACAGATTTCAACCAAAGGTCCATCTGCCTGTCATTGGCATCTTTAAGTGAAGCCCCATCTTCCACCGCAACTATGGATCTAGCCGCAAGCTTGGAGATTGGGGGATCCACCTTTGGACACTGGGTCCAGCGTTTGACCACGTCAGGGGGAAAGGGATAACGTGTATCCTTAAGACGTTTGGAGAAGCGCTTATCTGGATAAGCATTGTGTTTCTGGACTGCTTCTCTGAAGTCAGAGTGGTCCAGAAAAGTGCTCAATTTACGCTTAGGATACCTGAAATGGAATTTCTCCTGCTCTGCAGCTGCCTCCTCCGCTGGAGGAGCCGGGGGAGAAAGATCCAACAGTTTATTGATGGCCGCTATAAGGTCATTTACCATGGCGTCACCATCAGGGGTATCCGGATTGAAAGCGGTCTCAGGGCTAGACTCCTGATTACCTGCCTCTGTCTCATCATACAGAGAATCTTCTCGCTGAGACCCTGACCAGCGTGATGACGCCGAGGGTCTCTCCCAGCGAGCTCGCTTAGGCTGCCTGGGACTGTCGTCCGAGTCAGAGCCTTCAGCCTGTGATGTCTGGGACCTCCTTGGAGCCCGGATTAGTTCCAACTGAGGGGGACTAGAATCAGCAGTACCCATGGTCTGAGTGACCGGCCTGGACTGCAAAGTTTCCAGAATTTTTGTCATAGTCACAGACATCTTATCAGCAAAAACTGCAAATTCTGTCCCCGTCACCGGGACAGGGTTCACAGGCGTCTCTGCCTGGGCCACTACTAGCATAGACTCCGGCTGACGAAGTGGCACAGGGACCGAACATTGCACACAATGGGGGTCAGTGGAACCTGCCGGTAGATCAGCCCCACATGCGGTACAGGCAGCATATGAAGCCCGTGCCTTGGCACCCTTGCTTTTTGCGGATGACATGCTGTTGTCTCCTCAGAGCAATCTAGGGTATAAAGCCAAGAAGCGACCTACAGTGCAATATATATATATATATATAGGTACCTCCAAAAAGTACACAAAATAACACTGTGGCACTAGTGGGGTCAGCACATATGTGCTGCTTACCGCCCGCTTAAGAGCGGTTGTGTGGTCGCCAGAATCCCCTGTCTGGGTCTCCCAGGGCTATGTCCGTTCTCCAGCCAGACTGCTTGCAGGAATGGCCGCCGGCGTCCTGTGAAGAGGGGCGGGCCGTGGGCGTGTTCAGACCAAGAGCGGGAAACTGGCGTCCCACTGTGCCCAGTGAGAGGGCTGGAGTATGTAAATAAGACTCCAGCCCTCGGCGCTGATCATTGGATCGCGTCTCTCCCCTTCCCTGAATGACAGGGTTGGGGGCGGGAACGAACCGTAACTAGGCCGCAAAAGCCGGGGACTAGATTTATGAGCGCTGCCGTCGTAAAAGCACGGCCGGCGGGAAGTCCCCGGCGCACCACAGGTCTCAGCCGCGCCGCAGCTTTCAGTGGCAGTCGGCGCGGTAGTTCCCCACAATAATGCCACTCAGCAAAGCTGTAGTGCATATAACCCCAGCGCACAGCGCTACTGTCCCCGGCGCACTAGAACACCCAGCAACTCTGGCGTGTTCTGTGCCTGTCTGTAGGGGACACAGAGTACCTGAATGTTGCAGGGCCGTGTCCCTGATGGTATCCAGCTCCGTATCCAGCAGGATCTCCGGGTCTGTGGATGGAGCCCGGCCTCAGAGTCTGGAGGCCGGTAAGATCCCACTTCACCAGAGCCCTTCAGGGGGATGGGGAAGGAAAGCAGCATGTGGGCTCCAGCCTCCGTACCCGCAATGGGTACCTCAACCTTAACAAACACCCGACAAGAGTGGGGTGAGAAGGGAGCATGCTGGGGGCCCAAGTATGGGCCCTCTTTTCTTCCATCCGACATAGTCAGCAGCTACTGCTGACTAAACAGTGGAGCTATGCGTGGATGTCTGACCTCCTTCGCACAAAGCTTGAAAACTGAGCAGCCCGTGATCCCACGGGGGGTGTATAGCCAGAAGGGGAGGGGCCTTACACTTTTTAGTGTAATGCTTTGTGTGGCCTCCGGAGGCAGTAGCTATACACCCAATCGTCTGGGTCTCCCAATGGAGCGCCGAAGAAATTATATTTTTCAATTAATGCGATCAGGCTCTGCTTAAATTTTACTTGTGAATCCCTCAATACAACATCATACGGCAGAGAGCTCCATAGTCTCACTGCTCGTACAGTAAAGAATCCTCATCTGTAATTATGATTAAACATTCTTTCCTCAAGACGTAGCGGATGCCCCCGTGTTCCAGTCGCAGGCCTAGGTGTAAAGAGATCTTTGGAAAGGTCTCTGTACTGTCCCCTCATATATTTATACATTGTGATTAGATCCCCCTAAGCCTTTGTTTTTCCTAACTAACTAACCCCAAGTTTAATAACCTGTCTTGGTATTGCAGCCCACCCATTCCTCTAATAATCTTGGTCGCTCTTCTATCTACCTGTAAGATTATGCTATTTATAACCTTCTATACTTTTGCTAACAAGAAATGCATCCATTCCTCTCTTAAATTCATTCAGTGAGTTGGCCATCACCACTTCCTCAGGAAGAGAGTTCCAGAGCCTCACTGCTCTTACCGTGAAGAACCCTCTTCTATGCTGATGTAGGAATTTTCTTTCCTCCAATCGAAAAGAATGCCCCCTTGTTCTTGTCATAGTCCTTGGTACAAACAGATCATGGGAGAGATCTCTATATGGCCCTCTGATATATTTGTACATATTTATTAGGTCTCCCCTAAGTCTTCTCTTTTCTAGAGTAAATAGACCTAATTTTGATAACCTTTCCGTGTATTGTAATGCACCCATTCCATTTATTATTTTAGTAGCCCGCCTCTGAACCCTTTCAAGTTCAGTAATGTCTTTCTTCAGCACTGGCGCCCAAAATTGCACACAATACTCCAAGTGTGGTCTGACTAGTGATTTGTACAGAGGGAGATTTACCCAACTGTGTTGCATGGAGCATTGTCCTGCTGGAAAAAAAACAGTCCTCAGAGTTGGCGAACACTGCCTGAGCAGAAGGAAGCAACTGTTTTTCCAGGATAACCTTGCATGCAGCTTGATTCATACGTCCCTCGTAAAGTTTAATCTGCCCAATTCCAGTCTTGCTGAAGCATCCCCAGATCATCACTGATCCTCCACGAAATTAAACAGTGGGTGCAAGGCACTATGGCTTGTACGCCTCTCCAGGTCTCCATCTAACTATAGACGACCATGTGTTGGGAAAAGCTGAAAATTAGACTCAGAGAATATTACCTTAAGCCTGCTTTACATGTTACGATATATCGTATGCGATCGTAAACGCCCCCATCGTATGTGCGGCTTCTTCAATTTGTTGAATGTGCCGCACAAACGATTAACCCCGTCACACGTACTTTCCCGTCCATACGACCTCGATATGGGCGGCGAACGTCCACTTTCTGGAGTGGGAGGGACGTTCGGCATCACATTGACGTCAAGCGGCAGCCAGCCAATAGAAGCGGAGGGCCAGAGATGAGCGGGACGTAAACATCCCGCCCACCTCCTTCCACATTGCTGGCCGGGAGCCACAGGACGAAGGTAAGATCTGTTCATTGTTCCCGTGGTGTCACACAGTGCGATGTGTGCTACCCCGGGTACAATGAACAACCTGACGTTCAATTTTTAGGAATTGAACGATGTGCATGCGATGAACTTTTTAACGTTCAATCGCACGTATCTGTCACACACTACAATGTACCTTACGATGCCGGATGTGCGTCACTTACGACGTGACCCCCGCCGACACATCGTAAGATATATTGTAGCGTGTAAAGCGGGCTTTACTCTAGAAATTGGGCAGATTAAACTTTCTGCCTCATTATTGTGCATCTTGAAAACAGCCACACTGCTAGTTTTCAGTGAGTCCTGTATTTCAGCTGTGACTTTTGCTGACGACACTTTACCACATACAGAACATAAAAATTGTTTCTACCCTTTGTAAATTCTCTGCTATCTTACAAGATCTGATTTCTGGGAAAAACATTTCTCACATTCTGGACATGAGTACGGCTTCTCCCCTGTGTGAGTTCTTAGATGTTCAGCAAGAGTTGATTTACTGGCACAGTGAAACCTTGGATTACGAGCATAATTGGTTCCGGGAGTCTGCTCTTAATCCAAGTTACTCTTATATCAAAGCAAATTTTCCCATAGGAAATAATTGAAGACAATTTGTTCCACATCCTAAAAATATTTACTGTATTTATACAGATTACAGTAATACAAAATAATGTACTCTATTCATGTAAAATTATTACAGTACACTAACAAATACAGTACAGTAAAAACCTTAAAACATATTAAACTACACATTACCTTACAAAAGAATTATTGGTGTGCGAGAGGTACAATATAGAGAAAAAAAAATGATGTATAAATATGTCAATGTATATTGTAGTACAGTACACAAAAGTACACACCCCAAATCTATTCTCCCCAAAATAAGGGCACAACTCAGCCAAATGTGGGGTAGGAATACTGCACAGGCAATTAGATTACAGTTCAAGCAATGTGCTGAACTGGTTAGCAGAAAAAAAAAAGTACAGTACAGTACTGTATCCACAAATGCAAATTGATAGACATGCTATATACCGTGTTTTTCCAAAAATAAGACCTCCCCCCAAAAATAAGCTCTAGCAGGGAATTTCAGCATTTTCAGAGCAAGGCATACATATAAGCCCTCCACCAAAAATGAGCCCTAGTCGCGGTTCAATAATGAAGTGTCCGTGCAGCTAATAAAGTTAAATACTGCAGGAAACCTCATTATAGAAAGCAGAGACCCCGCAATCACACACACCAGATGCTGAGCGGGAGGCCCTACAGTAATCTCACCCCCGCACACAAACATCGGATCAAACACACATGACATCCAGCGACACCAATTTCTTCTCGCCGCCAGAATCCTTAGAGGCAGTGCAGTGGAGTGCAAGGACCTGCCGCAATGCTTGCTTACAGGACCAGCGGACACGTGACTTCCTCCCATCGTTCCCTGTAATGCTGGATGTGATGAATGAGTGTCTGCGTGTGTGCTCTCTGCTGTGTGTGTATGTGTGATCTGCTCTGTGTGAGTGGGTTGGCCAGAAGCATTGGCCAGAAGCAGGGGAGGACGGCATGCAGCAGCCACCGGAGATCACAGGAGGACCTGGGAGACAAGCAGATGTGCAGGTCTGGTAAGTATGAGTCTCGTGGGAAGTGGGGGGGGTGGGCCTGTGGGGGGGTGGGGTAAACTTACCCCATGTTTCTCCAAGAATAAGACCGCCTCCAAAAATAAGCTCTAGTGCATTTTGGGGGGCAAAAAAGTACCTTAAACGATCGCAAAAGCGGTCAAAATAGTTTGCCGCGGACAGGTCGTCCTGAAACTAAAAATTGTTTTCTACTTATAAGCGATGTTGTTCCTCATTCCTGCGGCACCACACATCGCTGTGTGTGACACCACAGGAGCGGCGAATATTTCCTTACCTGCCTCCACCGGCAATGCGGAAGGAAGGAGTTGGACGGGATGTTACGTCCCGCTTATCTCCGCCCCTCCGCTTCTATTTGACGCCTGCTGTGTGATGTCGCTGTGACGCTGCATGAACCGCCCCCTTAGAAAGGAGGCGGTTCACCGGCCAGAGCAACGTCGCAGGGCAGGTAAGTCCGTGTGATGGGGGTAAGCGAGGTTGTGCGGCACGGGCAGCGATTTTACCATGTCGCACAACCGACGGGGGCGGGTACAATCGCTTGCGATCTCGCTAGCGAGATCGCAGGGTGTAAAGCCTGCTTAAAGAGCGGAAACCAGATTGAGAGGGATCAAGAAGTGAGTTTTCAGATAAATAGCGGATTAGCCGAGAGTGGACCAAGCGTTCCAGGAGCTTAGAGATAAAGGGAAGGTTAGAGACTGGTCTGTAGTTAGCAGCACAGTTCTGATTGAGGGAAGGTTTTTTTTAAGTAGAGGGGTTATGATGGCATGTTTAAATGATGAAGAATAGATACCTGATGAAAGAGAGGTTAAACATTTTGGTTAGATAGGTAGTGACAGCTGGCGAGAGAGCCTGAAGGAGATGTGAGGGAATAGGGTCAATGGTGCATGTTAGGCGGGAAGAGGCAAGGAGATGCGTCACTTCTTCTTCTGTGACAGGCTCTAATATAGATAGTGAGCTTGAGGTGCGGGAAAGGAGCGGATCCAGGCTCTGAAGGGATTTTTCAAAGATTTCTTAGTGGATGTCGTTGATCTTTTGTAAGAAGAAAGTGGCCAGATCATCAGAGCTTAGGTTGGTGACCGGGGTCAGGAGGGAGTGGAAGGTTTCAAAGAGTCGTTTAGGATTGTTGGATAGTGAAGTGATGAGAGTGGTAAAGTAGACTTGTTTAGCCAGATGGAGAGCAGAGTTATAGGTTTTGAGCATAATAATAATAATAATAATAATAATAATAATAATAATAATCTTTATTTCTACAGCGCCAACATATTCCGCATCGCTTTACAATTCAGGAGACACATATACATATCATCTACATAAACATATACAAACAAGTAACAATTATAGAAGATACAATATTTAAAGGGAAAAATGGCAACCCTGCTCGTGAGAGCTTACAATCTACAATGAGATGGGGGGAGGGGCAAGGTACAAGTGCTTATTTACAATGACAATCCAGCCATCTCATGGGGGATAGATAATGGCTTCCTGGACCAGTTGGCCAGAGCCTTGAGATGCATTTGGGTGCCATGGAGTTTGACGTGGGGTTATGTTCTGAGAGGTTGTAGAGGGATTAGGTGAAATTAGTTTGGCTAGGGAGTGTGATAGGCTGCCCTAAAAAGATGCGTTTTTAGGGAGCGTCTGAAGCTGAGTAAGTTGTGATTTGTCCTAACTTCTTGGGGTAGAGCGTTCCAGAGGTTTGGTGCAGCTCAGAAGAAGTCTTGGATTCGGGAGTGGGAGGTTCGAATTAGTGTGGATGTTAGTCGAAAGTCATTTGCAGAGCGTAGAGAACGGGTGGGATGATAGACAGAGAGGAGGGTGGAGATGTAGGGGGGTGCTGCACTGTGGAGAGCTTTGTGGGTGAGAACAAGCAGTTTGAATTGGATCCTGTGATATATGGGCAGCCAGTGCAATGACTGGCAAAGAGCAGAGGCATGAACTTATAGTGGATGAAGTCTTCAACTGAAAAGGATTTTTTCCACAGACGCTCAGCACACCTAGAACAGCGCTGTAGAAAACGTGTTTGAGGCGTGTGCCAGGGCTGCCGCTGCCTGTGTGGTTTTTTTTCTGCATGTAGCTGGTGCAGCTTCATCCAGGGCACTCTGCAATGTCTTATTATAATGTGACACTGCAGAGTCTGCACAGGAGAGGGAGGAGATGGGAGCCAAGGATGACTGCAGATTGTTCATTAGCAGCTGGGTATTGATGGCGCTTAGAATTCTGTATGGGTGATAGGTGGGGGCATCCCGTGTTTGAAGACAGTTTGTGATGGAAAGGAGAGAAGATTGTGGTCGGAGAGGGAAATTGGTGAAGTCATGAAGAGTGCAGAGGCGGGAGAAGACCAGGTCCAGCGTATTCCCATCCTCATGTGTAGGAGACTTAGTGAGCTGTGAGAGGCCGAATGACGAGGTTAGAGAAAGAAAATGGGTGGCAGATGGGGAGAGTGGGTCGTCAATAGGGATGTTGAAATCCCCCATGATGAGAGTGGGAAGGTCACAGGATAAAAAGTGTGGAAGCCAAGTGGCAAAATGATCAAGGAACTGATGGATGGAGCCTGGAGGGCGATACACAACTGCCACTCGCAGGGAGAATGGTTTGAAGAGTCTAATGGTGTGGATTTCAAAAGAAGGAAACATGAGTGAAAGTACTGAGGGGATGACCTGGAAGGCACACTGGGATGAGAGGAGCAGACCAACACCTCCATCTGTGCAATGGTATACTGTACATATGTACAGAAAGTTACTTCCAGAGCGGGTCAGAGAATGGTGAAAGGACTGAACCACAAGTGTTTGCAGTGAATATTTGCTCTTATTGCAAAGCATTGCTCTTAAAGTTACACATTTTTAAAAAGCTTTGCTTGTCTTTGCAATACGCTCTCAAACTAAGTTACTCTTAAACCAAGGTTCCACTGTATAACATTTCCCACATTATAAACATAAAAATGTCTGCTACCTTCTGTGAGATTTTATATGTCCAACAAGGTTTGATTTCCGAATAAAACATTTCCCACATTCTGAACATGAAAATGGCTTTTCCCCCGTATGAGTTTTTATATGGTCACCAAGATGTGTTTTCCGAATAAAACATTTCCCACATTCTGGACATGAAAATGGCTTCACCCCTGTGTGAGTTTTTATGTGCTGACGAAGGTTTGCTTTCTGAATAAAACATTTCCCACATTCTGAACATGAAATTGGCTTCTTCCCTGTGTGAGTTTTTATATGCCTATCAAGGTCTGATTTCTGAATAAAACATTTCTCACATTCTGAACATGAAAATGGCTTCTCCCCTGTATGAGTTTTTATATGCCTATCAAGGTGTAATTTCCGAAAAAAACATTTCCCACATTCTGAACATGAAAATGGCTTCTCCCCAGTGTGAGTTTTTCTATGCACATTAAGGTGTGATTTCTGAATAAAACATTTCCCACATTCTGAACATGAAAATGGCTTCTCCCCTGTATGAGTTTTTATATGCAAATCAAGCAGTGATTTCAGAATAAAACATTTCCCACATTCTGAACATGAAAATGGCTTCTCCCCTGTATGAGTTTTTATATGCAAATCAAGCAGTGATTTCCGAACAAAACATTTTCCACATTCTGAACATGAAAATGGCTTCTCCCCTGTATGAGTTTTTATATGCCTATCAAGGTGTGATTTCCGAAAAAAACATTTCCCACATTCTGAACATGAAAATGGCTTCTCCCCTGTATGAGTTTTAATATGCAAATCAAGCAGTGATTTCTGAACAAAACATTTCCCACATTCTGAACATGAAAATGGCTTCTCCCCTGTATGAGTTTTTATATGCCTATCAAGGTGTGATTTCCGAAAAAAACATTTCCCACATTGTGAACATGAAAATGGCTTCTCCCCAGTGTGAATTATTTGATGTCTAAAAACATCTGATTTCTGGCTAAAGCATTTCCCACATTCTGAACACAAAAATAGCTTCTCCCCTGTGTGAGTTTTTAGATGTTGAATAAGTTTTGATTTACAAGTAAAACATTTTACACATTCTGGACAAGAAAATGGTTTTCCTTTATGAATTATATTATGTGTAATTAGAGCATACTTTTGGGTTAAACATTTTCCACATTGACTAGCTTTTAGATGTGAAATAAGCTGTGATTTTTGATTAAAACATATCTCACATTTTGAACAGGAGTACGGCTTATCCCTTGTGTGAGTTTGTTGCTGTTGATGCCCCCTTATGTGGCTTTTATTTGGCTGAACATTCTGAGGTGACTCAGGATATTGTTTAGAAGCATAAGATGACGGATCTTGAATGTGAAGGACTGAAGATTTATCTGGGATAATGACTTGTTCTTCATATGTATTCTGTATAATACCACAATATTCTGTCAAAAGAATAAAACAGATTTTGTAAATTTTAAAAATTGTAACATTTGAACTTTGTTTTTATTGGTAAATTCAGGCCCCTAACTGCAGTATAGTTGTGCTGCCCAGATTGTGATGTTTTATTATATTTAAGACGACTCTTCCACAATTCCAAAAAGAAATCACATAGAAAATGAGTTAATAATATTGATTATATACTGAATATCATATCTGGTAACATAAGCACAGTGTCCATGGCTGCCTTATAGAAGGCGACATAAAATGAATTATACTTTATGATGCCATTAAGTTGAGGGTCAAAATACAGCGCTCACCACAGCAAGTTGTGCTAGCAGGTACAACACTGGAAACAGCCCAGAAAAAATCATCCGGAAGCTGCAGCACCGACCGCCCAAGACAGGGAGCTGATCATTGAATGAAAGGGGCTGCATAGCAGGATGATCCATGCGCTGCAAAAAGAGGAGGCGAGCCAATGCCCGAGCAATCAATTCTTACAGAATACCGCTCTGCAGCCCCTTTCCTTCCATAAATCCTCTATAAGATGGCGGAGTCAGCAACAGAAATAAGCAACCAAGGAGAGATTTGTTACATTTCAGCATCTTGTGATTAAAAAGAAAAAAAATATGATAGCAAATCAGTAACAATAGAGGGCTCGAGTTTGAAGCCACATGAGGGAAGTGGCTAGATTACTCCGATTCCAGGCAAGACTAGGAAAAGGGGAACACTCGCTGGTACTCGCGTTCATCTGGTGCCGAAGTAGAGGTATAATCATTGGGGTTTAGATGTTACATATTGATTGTTACTATTTGGAAACTGGAAATCAGAATATGGATAATTGTTTCTTATTAAGGTTAACTGACTGGACACAAATGGAAATGAATAATACTGCCCACAATTTGTATGTTCAATTTTTGTTATAAATCAATAAAAAACAAAGAAAAAAATAAATTTGAACATTTTGACTCCTAGAAAAAAAATGAATCAGAATATAGAAATAGTTTATGCTATTTGCTATTAAACTCATATCCGGCACATTCAAAGATGAAATGACATCAGTAAAAGAATCGCCCAAGAATCCCACCCCCCAATATCAGGATTAAATTGCTGGACCCCGGACATCCTATCAGGACACAATGGGTTATATATAAGAGGTGACGCTCATCTTCATGTAACCATATTTGTTATGTGATGATAATGCTCTACCATCTTTGTCTCTGCCTCCTCCCTGGTGAGCACCATTACTGACCCTCAGAGCAGTAATCTCCATCCGCTCCAGTTAATTGGGTTTATGTCCCCATGTTCTTTATCTCTCACACAGACATGACTGTAATAGGAGATAATGGATTCTTAGTCCCTAAACTGGAGAAACCCCTCATCAGCCCTGACAGTGGATAATAGGAAAGAGCTGGAGCTCATCCTCGCTCACATCGGCAGAATTCACGTCCAGCTGTATTTCTCTCCTATAACATAACTGCACATCCCGTGTTATAACCTGCACCGGGATCACAGATTCATTCACATTTCATGTGTATTTTACATGAAGGGTTAATATACCACTGGAAAAACGGACACCGCAAGGAGCGGAGAAATAGGAATGTGTGACTTGTTTGCGTTATTCAGTGGTCTATACTCACCGGGGTGGTGATCTGTAGGAATCTCCTCTTTACTCCGCTGATCACCCCTCGCATTTCTCTCTGGAGAATTAATATTGTTCAGATCTTTATCCAGATCCAAAAGCTGCAAAACAAAAAAAATATTGTAAAAGTCCTCGGGAATAATGGTGATAAGATCCGGACATGTGAGGTCTGTGGTCAGCTGTGATCCTGCCGTCTCCACCGCTCTCATTACACAAGTATATAACATCTAATACTGTAGGAGAAAATAGGATTTGTCATATTGGTAATTCAGTTTCTAGGAAACCCTCCACGACAGCACCACAGGAGTTAACTCTCCACCCTAATATGGACTGGAAACACAAAGAGGATAAATAACCTCTTCCCACCTCCCATCTGCAGTGTTGTGTTGTTTTTTCAAGAAACCACACTAGCATGAATGGTCTAAATTTTTTATTTCTGAAATAAGCCATTAAGTGCGAAACAGACAGAGAGGGAATAACCGTGCTGTCATGAAGGGTTCCTAGAAACTAAATTACTGGTAAGACAAATTCTATTTTCTTTATTCTCCATCCACAACACCACCACAGGAGGAGTACCAACAAATACACTTAGGAGGTGGGGGGGGGCAACAGCTTTAAGGACCTTTCGATCAAAGGATAGGTCTTTATTAGATAGCAAATATAGCCTATAATGCTTTAAGAAGGTATGGACTGAGGACCAAGTGGTGGCTCTGCAAATCTGCTCAATGGAGGAGTCTGGTTTCTCGGCCCAAAAGAAGGACACTGATCTGGTAAACTGAGCTGTGAGACCCTGGTTCTTGCATGCTTCGCTGATTGCATTTTTAATCCAGTTAGCGATTGTACTCTTGGCAGCTTTCTTGCCCGTGTTTTGACCAATGATTTAGAAGAAGAGACTTTGATTCTTCCGCAAAGGCTTGGTTCTTGGAAGGTAGTTCATTAGTCCTCTTTGTACATCTAAGGAATGGAATTCCACTTCTTTATCATTGGTAGACTTTTGGCAGAAGTAAAGTAACACAATGTCCTGGGAACTGTAAAACTCATACTACCTTTGGAAGGAATGACTGATCTAAGCGAAATAGTATTCGGTCTTTGAGAATTCTTATGTACGGTTCTCTTGTTGACAAGGCCTAGAGTTCACCTTTTCGTCTGGCTGTGGTGATTGCCACCAGAAAGGTGGTTTTCCAGGATAGGATTCTTAGGTTTGATGAGGTAACTGACTCAAAGGGGAGGTTGTGTTAGTCCTTTAAGAACTATTTTCAAATCCAAAAGGGGAACTAGGTTGACTTGTCTGGGTCTTAACCTAACTGACATGAAACTTTTGATCCAACGGTGGCCTGCAAGGTTTTGATGAAAGTAGGAACCTAAAGCCGAGATTTGGACCTTAAGTGTTCCAGGTCTGAGGCCTTCTTTAGCCCATTCTGCAGAAACACTAAGATTTGAGCTATGTTAGGACGGAATGGGTCTGGAATGTTGGGTTTACACCAGGTGTTCCATATTTTATTATAAATGACGTTTGTTACTGGTGTGCTGCACGGCTGAAGGGTTTCGATTACCCTGTCCGACAGGCTGGCCTCTGGCTTTCAGGAGTGTGGTGTTGTGAATGTTAGTTATGTCTTGGCTGCTGGGAGGCTCCCTCTGGTGGCCAGGAAGGGTTTGGACAGAGACCAGGTGTGTTGTGCAGTGGGTGTTTCCTTTCCTAACTCTCTGCTTATTTAAGTCCTGGTCTGATTGCAGGCTGTTGCCAGATGTCAGTTGTTCTTTGTATCTCCAGCCTGCTTAATCCTGCTCTACATCACATCCACTCCAGATAAGTTCTTGCTCTTTATTTATTGCCTGGTTCTTTTGCTTATCTGGGTTTGTCATTTGTTGTGGTTGGTTTCAGTTTATTTCCTTCCAGGGATTTTCCCCCTCAGTGGATTGTTGAGGAACTCCCTGCAGTTCTGTGTGGAGTATAGCTCCTTTGGGTCCATGTGTTTATGGCTTGTTGAATTTGTTATAATTCTTGTTTTCTGTTCATTGGTATGACAAGGGCACCTGGTATAGGACGGAGTTCAGATCGAGCGATCTGAGGGCCTTTTTGTACTATCAGGAAGTTGGTATTTTGCAGGGTTTTTCTCTGGCTACCATCAGTCCCTTTCCTGTCCTTTCCTATTTTAGTCAGCGGGGGCCTCACCTTTTGCTAATCCTGTCATCTACCTGTGTATTGTGTTTTTCCTATATCACTGCAGTCTTTGAATGTGAGGGCTTGCTATTCTTGTCTATTTTCTGAGGCAGAGAGTTATTCATCTTTCCTACCTTTAGGATAGTTAGTTCTCCGTCTGGGTTCGCGGTGAACAGGATGTTAGTTCCCCCCTCGGCTACTTCTAGTTGTGTTGGTTAGTAAGGGGATGGCGGCCAGATTAGTTGCCAATGCTCGTCACCTTTTTGCCAATGATTTGTGGTGATCTTCCATGGTTCCGGATCATAACAGTACAACCGGCCAAACAAATTTAAAGGGTACTCTTAAGAAGGAAAAAGAAAAAAAAAAAAAAAAGCTGCTGAGAAATTTTTTTTTTTTTTTGGTGTTTTTCCTCTTCTTCTTTGGGTTCTGTGGAAGATTTCTTTCGTCTAGCATGGATGAATTGGGTGAGCGTGTTGCTCATCTTGATGCTAAGGTTCGTCATATAGAGTCTTATCTTGCACAGACTCCCCTTGCAGAGCCTAAAATTCCCGTTCCTGAATTTTTTTCGGGAGATAGGTCGAGATTTTTGAGCTTCAAAAATAATTGTAAATTATTTTTTGACCTGCGCCCTAAGTCCTCAGGGAATCCCATACAGCAGGTTAAGATTGTCATCTCCTTGCTGCGTGGTGACCCTCAGGACTGGGCCTTCTCTTTAGCGTCTGATGATCCGATTCTCAATGATGTGGACTCCTTTTTTCAGGCCTTGGGATTATTATATGACGAACCCAATATTGTGGACCAAGCAGAAAAGGTCTTGTCCTTAACTCAGGGTTTGGATTCTGCAGAAACGTTTTGTCAGAAATTTCGTAAGTGGGCGGTCCTTACCAAATGGAATGATGATGCGCTTGCGGCTCTTTTTCGCAAGGGTATTGCGGATGCTGTGAAGGATGTAATGGTAGGATTTCCCGTCCCTTCTGGTCTTGATGCCTCTATGACCTTGGCCATTCAGATTGATAGGCGTTTACGTGAGCGCAGGAAGATACCTACTGGTTTTGTGCCTGTGGAACAGCCTTTGGAGCCTATGGAGTGTGATAAGGTCCTTTCTAATGCTAGTCGGCAGGGGTTCAGACGGAAGAATAGACTGTGCTTCTATTGTGGAGACGCTTCTCATAACATCTCTCTCTGCCCTAAATGTGAAAGGAGATTGACTACTTCTGTTACTGTGGGTTCTTTGCAACCAAAGTTTCTTTTGTCTGTCACATTGATTTGCTCATTGTCTTCCTTTTCTGCATTTGCCTTTGTGGACTCAGGGGCAGCGCTCAATTTGATGGATTTTGGGTTTGTTAGGGATTGTGGTTTTCCCATGGTTCCTTTGCAAACTCCTATTCCTTTAAGGGGCATTGATGCTACCCCTTTGGCAAAACATAAACCCCAATTTTGGACCCAGGTGCCTATGAGAGTTGCACCAGCGCATCAGGAAACTTGTACATTTTTAGTATTGCATAATCTACAGGATACCTTGGTACTGGGATTTCCGTGGTTGCAGACCCATAATCCGGTTCTTGACTGGAGATCCTTATCCTTGTAGCTAGTTGGGGTTGTCAAGGTTTGCATCAGGACCTTTCCGTGTCGTCCACGTCTGCTCAGGCAGTTGATATTCCGGCTTTCTTGTCTGATTTCCGTGATGTATTTAATGACCAGGAATCTGATTCTCTGCCCCCACACCGGGACTGTGACTGTGCCATTGAGTTGGTGCCCGGTTGTAAATTTCCCAAGGGGCGGATTTTCAACTTGTCTGTGCCCGAACATGATGCCATGCGGTCATACATCAGAGAATCATTGGAGAAAGGGCACATTCGGCCCTCATCTTCTCCTTTGGGTGCTGGCTTCTTCTTTGTTGCTAAGAAAGATGGTTCGTTGAGGCCTTGTATTGATTACCGTCTTCTTAATAAAATTACAGTCAAATATCAGTACCCTTTGCCTCTGATGTCTGATCTGTTCTCTAGAGTGCAGAGTGCCAAATGGTTTATGAAACTGGATCTCAAGGGTGCGTATAATCTCATCCGTATTAAGGAGGGTGATGAATGGAAGACGGCTTTTAATCCTCCTGAGGGGCATTTTGAGTACCTAGTGATGCCTTTTGGGCTCACTAATGCACCCTCCGTCTTCCAGGCCGTCATGAATGATATATTTTTCGGGTCCTTATTGGTAAATTTTTGATTGTGTATTTGGATGACATCTTGATTTTTTCTGATGATTGGGACTCTCATGTTGGGCAAGTATGGGCTGTTTTTCAGATACTTAAGGATCATGCACTGTACGTTAAGGGGTCAAAGTGCCTCTTTGGGGTGCAAAGGATTTCCTTTTTGGGCTTCATCCTGTCTCCCTTCGCTATTGAAATGGACCCGGTTAAGGTTCAGGCTATTTACGACTGGGTGCAACCGACTTCTCTAAAATCCCTGCAGCGGTTTTTGGGGTTTGCTAATTTTTACCGTAAATTTATAGTCAATTATTCTGCCATTGTCAAACCTCTGACAGATTTGACCAAGAAGGGAGCTGATGCTGAGCATTGGACCCCTGAGGCTATTGTGGCCTTCCAGGAGCTTAAAAGGCGATTTACTTCTGCCCCAGTTCTGCAGCAACCTGATTTGTCTCACCCATTTCAAGTTGAGATCGATGCCTCAGAGATCGGAGCAGGTGCTGTTCTGTCTCAACGAGACGCTACTTCGGGTAAACTTAAGCCCTGTGCCTTTTTCTCTCAGACGTTTGCTCCTTCTGAACGGAATTATGATGTGGGGAACCAGGAATCATTGGCTATGAAGTGGGCATTTGAAGAGTGGAGGCATTGGTTGGAGGGGGCTAGGCATCAAGTTATGGTGCTTACGGACCACAAGAATCTCATCTATCTGGAATCGGCCAAGAGGTTGAATCCTTGGCAGGCCAGGTGGGCTTTGTTTTTTTACCCGGTTTAATTTTGTGGTCTTTTTTTTGCCGGGCACCAAGAATGTTAAGGCCGATGCCCTTTCCAGGAGTTTCTGCGCTGACTCTTTGGAGGTTCTCGAGCCGTCTACTATCCTGAATGATGGTGTAATTTTCTCGGCTATTTCGCCTGATCTGCAGTTGGCACTGGCGGAATTTCAGGGGGATAAACCTGAGAGATGTCCTACAGGGAAACTGTTTGTCCCAGACCAATGGAGAGACCGAGTTGTCTCTGAGGTTCATTGCTCTGTTTTGGCGGGTCATCCTGGCATTTTTGGTACTCGGGATCTTGTGAGACGCTCTTTTTGGTGGCCTTCCCTGTCCCGAGATGTCCGTCGTTTTGTGCAGTCATGTGGAGTTTGTTCTAGGTCAAAGCCCTGTTGTTCACGTTCTAGTGGGCTATTATTGCCTTTGCCTGTACCTAAGAAACCTTGGACGCACATCTCTATGGATTTTATTTCAGAGCTTCCCGTCTCTCAGAAAATGATTGTGATTTGGGTGATCTGTGACAGATTCTCCAAGATGGTCCACTTGGTTCCCCTATCTAAGTTGCCGTCTTCATCAGAGTTGGTGCCTTTGTTTTTGCAACATGTTGTCCGTTTGCATGGTATTCCCGAAAACATTGTTTCTGACAGAGGGGTGCAGTTTGTATCCAGGTTTTGGAGGATTTTTTGCTCCAAATTGGGTGTTCAGCTGTCTTTCTCCTCGGCGTTTCATCCTCAGACCAACGGTCAGACTGAAAGGGCTAAACAGACCCTGGAGACCTATTTACGGTGTTTTGTTTCTGCGGATCAGGATGACTGGGTTTCGTTTTTGCCTTTGGCTGAATTTGCCCTTAACAATAGAGCTAGCTTTACCACATTGGTGTCCCCCTTTTTCTGTAATTTTGGGTATCACCCTAGGTTCCTCTCAGGGCAGCTTGAGGCGTCTGACTGTCCGGGAGTGGACTCGGTGGTCAATAGAATGCAGCAGATTTGGGGGCAGGTAGTGGATAAATTGTTTCAGTTCCAAGAAACTGCCCAAAAGTTTGCCAACCGGCGTCGGACTGTTGGTCCCCGGTTTAAAGTAGGGGACATGGTGTGGTTGTCCTCTAAAAATATTCCTATGAGAGTTCCATCTACTAAATTAAAGCCCAGATTTATTGGACCTTATATGATTTCGGAGATTATTAACCCTATATCTTTCCGTTTGACTCTGCCTGCGTCATTTAAGAGTCACAATGTCTTACATAAGTCCTTGCTGAAGAAACATGTGGAGCCAGCAGTTCCTGCAGCAGCACCTCCTGACCCTGTTTTGGTACAAGGGGATCTGGAGTATGAGGTTGAAAAAATTCTGGATTCCCGTCGCAGTAGGCGTCAGCTTCAGTACCTTGTGATATGGAAGGGTTATGGGCAGGAGGATAACTCTTGGGTTGTGGCTTCTGACATTCATGCGGACAGGTTGGTTCGCGCCTTCCATCATGCTCATCCCGAGCGACCCGGTGGCGTGGGTGAGGGTTCGGTGTCCCCTCCTCTAGGGGGGGGTACTGTTGTGAATGTTAGTTATGTCTTGGCTGCTGGGAGGCTCCCTCTGGTGGCCAGGAAGGGTTTGGACAGAGACCAGGTGTGTTGTGCAGTGGGTGTTTCCTTTCCTAACTCTCTGCTTATTTAAGTCCTGGTCTGATTGCAGGCTGTTGCCGGATGTCAGTTGTTCTTTGTATCTCTAGCCTGCTTAATCCTGCTCTACATCACATCCACTCCAGATAAGTTCTTGCTCTTTATTTATTGCCTGGTTCTTTTGCTTATCTGGGTTTGTCATTTGTTGTGGTTGGTTTCAGTTTATTTCCTTCCAGGGATTTTCCCCCTCAGTGGATTGTTGAGGAACTCCCTGCAGTTCTGTGTGGAGTATAGCTCCTTTGGGTCCATGTGTTTATGGCTAGTTGAATTTGTTATAATTCTTGTTTTCTGTTCATTGGTATGACAAGGGCACCTGGTATAGGACGGAGTTCAGATCAAGCGATCTGAGGGCCTTTTTGTACTATCAGGAAGTTGGTATTTTGCAGGGTTTTTCTCTGGCTACCATCAGTCCCTTTCCTGTCCTTTCCTATTTTAGTCAGCGGGGGCCTCACCTTTTGCTAATCCTGTCATCTACCTGTGTATTGTGTTTTTCCTATATCACCGCAGTCTTTGAATGTGGGGGCTAGCTATTCTTGTCTATTTTCTGAGGCAGAGAGTTATTCATCTTTCCTACCTTTAGGATAGTTAGTTCTCCGTCTGGGTTCGCGGTGCACAGGATGTTAGTTCACCCCTCGGCTACTTCTAGTTGTGTTGGTTAGTAAGGGGATGGCGGCCAGATTAGTTGCCAATGCTCGTCACCTTTTTGCCAATGATTTGTGGTGATCTTCCATGGTTCCGGATCATAACAGTGTGGCTTCAGAAGACAAACCACCAAGTTCGACCTGTGCAGGTAATGGGTAAAAAAAAAAAAAAAAAAAAAAGAAGAAGAAGAGTGGACCCTGGTGGGGAGGGTTGTATATTTGGTGTATGCTTCTTGGGCTAGGCTGATGAGAGTAACTGCAGCTTTGAGAACCTACACTGGGTGCAGGATTATTAGGAAAATTGTATTTTAGCGGATTTTTTTTATTATTGATCAACAACTATGTTCTCAATCAACCCAAAAGATTTTTGGAAGTTGGAGTGTTTTTTTTTTAGATTTGGCTATCTTAGGAGGATATCTGTTTGTGCAGGTAACCATCACTGTGCAGACTTATTAGGCAACTTAATAAAAACCAAATATATTCCCATCTCACTTGTGTATTTTTACAAGGTAAACCAATATAACTGCACAAAATTTAGACAAACATTTCTGACATGCAAAAATAAAACCGAAAAAAATTAATGACCAATATAGCCACCTTTCTTTATAATGACACTCAGCAGCCGACCATCCAGAGATTCTGTCATTGATCTGTTTATGATCAACATTGCGTGCAGCAGCCACCACAGCCTCCCAGACACTGTTCCGAGAGGTGTACTGTTTTCCCTCCCTGTAGATCTCACATTTTATGAGGGACCACAGGTTCTCTATGGGGTTCAGATCAGGTGAACAAGGGGGCCATGTCATTATTTTTTCATCTTTTAGACCTTTACTGGCCAGCAACGCTGTGGAGTAGTTGGATGCATATGGTAGAACATTGTCCTGCATGAAAAGCATGTTTTTTTTGAACGATACCGACTTCTTCCTGTACCACTGCTTGAAGTTGTCTTCCAGAAACTGGCAGTAGGTCTGGGAGTTGAGCTTCACTCCATCCTCAACCCGAAAAGGTCCCACAAGTTTATCTTTGATAATGCCAGCCCATACCAGTACCCTAGCTCCACCTTGCTGGTGTCTGAGTCGGAGTGGAGCTCTCTGCCCTTTACTGATCAGCCTCTGGCCCATCAAGAGTCACTGTCATTTCATCAGTCCATAAAACCTTTGAAAAATCATTCTTAAGATATTTCTTGGCCCAGTTTTGACATTTTATGTTATGTTTCTTGTTCAAAAGGTGGCAGTTTTTCAGCCTTCCTTACCTTGGCCATGTCCCCGAGTATGGCACACCTTGTGCTTTTTGATACTCCAGTAACGTTGCAGCTCTGAAATATGGTTAAACTTGTGGCAAATTGCATCTTGGCAGCTTCACGCTTGATTTTCCTCAATTCATGGGCAGTTATATTGCGCCTTTTTTGACCAACACGCTTCTAGCGACCCTGTTGGCTATTTGCCATGAAACGCTTGATCACGCTTCAAACGTTTGGCAATTTCAAGACTGCTGCATCCCTCTGCAAGACATCTCACAATTTTGGACTTTTCAGAGCCCGTCAAATCTCTCTTCTGACCCATATTTCCAAAGGAAAGGAAGTTGCCTAATAAGTATGCACCCCTTATATAGGGTGTTTATGTCCATTACACCACACCCCTCCTCATTACAGAGATGCACATCACCTGATTTATTTAATTGGTAGTTGGCTCTCAAGCCTATACAGCTTGGAGTAGGACAACATGTATAAAAATGGTCATGTGATCAAAATACTCATTTGCCTAATACGTCTGCACACAGTGTAGACTACTACTTTCAGTTCCCTGACAGGGAAAGACTTGCAGCTGATGTCGAGTGCAGAGTCCCTGGAAGGATATTTATTAGACCATTGCTCCCCAACCTCTCTGGCTGGCATACTTTCTTGGACATCGCCAATAAAAGTTATACTCTTATCCACCCAGAATGAAGGACCTTCATGTCTAGGGACCTTGGTGATCTGTTGTGAATGTCATTAGACATGGTGCTGTTCCCGAGAGTGTTTCTGGGCTCCCTCTGGTGGCTAGTGCTGGTAGTGGGTCTGATTTTGTATCTGTTGCTCAGACAGGTGCAGGAGATGATTGCTGTTCCAGGAAGCCTATGGAGTCCAGCCTAGAGGAATAAAGGAAGGCAATTTCTGTCTAGCCTTTGCCGGTGAAAATTGTTTCTGCTCAATGAGACAATGTCCTGAATTTTGTCCTCCAGCGTTGAGGCTTTTGGCTTTCCCTGCAAGTTCTCTTTTTGCATTTTTTCTGCTCCTTTTTTGGACTCAGGAATGATTTCTGCAGCGATTTTTTTCGTTGCATTGGTTTTGTTTACATGTCATCATGGTCTGCAGCTATGTCTCATAAGTATTTTTGTTTTTTTCCTTCTGAGATTTAATTAGTTCTCATGCACCTTTTTGTTTCTTGCATGTGAATAAGTGATGTGAATAAGTGCTCTCCCTGCACTTTTGTTTGGAGGATGATTTATTCCCAGCAAGAAAGGGAGTTTTGCTCCCAGTCTAATCTAATCTAGAGTTTGTATTTTTTGTATCATGTATTTGCACAAGAATTCCTGATATAGTGGGAGGAAAGATCGTGTGATCTTTTTAAGGAATTTTTGATTATCAGGTGTTGGGTATTTTTTTAAGGGTTTTACTGGCTGTAACTAGGAAATCTATCCTTTCCTTTTGTATCTAGCTAGCAGGGCCTCACTTTGCTTAACCCTATACTTTCCATCTGTGTGTTTTTTCTTATATCACCGTCGTTATATGTTGGGGGCTTGTCTCTTTCCTTTGGAGCAATTCAAAGGCAAGTCAAGATTCCTCATTTCATCTTTGAGGTAAGTTAGTTCTCCGGTGGTGACGAGGAGTCTACGTTGCTTAGGAACGCACCACTGCTACTTCTAGTTGTGTTTGAGCAGTTAGTAGATTGCAGCCAGCTAAGTTTCCAACTACTCTTGTGCATTATCTTCCATCATCGTTTATGGTTTTTTTGCAAGATCTTTTGCGGTCTCATGACCATACCAGCGATCTGTCCCAAGAGGCTAGGATGTGTGTCGGCAGGATTCTCATGCGGGCCTGGGCCTAGGCTACTGCTTGGATGTACGATGTCATGGATCCCAGTATTGACACTGTCGACCTCAGTGTTACCGATCTCTGACTGTGTATCGCTGAGATTTGGAATTGATTTCTGACTGGTTTTCCCTGGGCAGGAAGGATGTTTGCTTGCTTGAGTCTAGTAGGATTCTGAGGAAATTCTTCCTTGTGGAGGGTTTCAGATCGGACTTCCTTGGATTTACCATCCACCCCAACGTCTTTAGGACCTCGAGGGTTATCTGTATGTGCTGTTAGAGTACCGAAGTTGAGGAGCAAGGACAAGGAAGCCATTGAGGTAGGGAACGATGCAGAAGTGTTGTTCCCTAATGAAAGCCACAACCTCTGCCATCAGCTTGGTGAACACACAAGGAGCTGAGCAGATGCCGACTTGGTTTATGTTGTACTGGTAGTGTAATATCTACCGGTTGTGAGACACCACAAACTCCAAGAATTTCTTGTGAGACTGGTGGATTAGGATATGGTAGTAGGCATCCCTTAGGTCGATTGTTGCCATTATGAAATTGCACCCGATTAATGGATTTATGGACTTGACCGATTCCATTTTAAACCATCTGTAGGTTAAGTACTGGTTCAAGGGTTTTAAGTTTATTAAAACCCTGTGCAAGCCATTGGATTTCTTTATCAAGAATAACCGAAAGTAGTGGCCTTGTCTGACCTGTCTCTGGAAGTGGTGATATTACCCCAGACCTCTGGAGCTCTCGAAGACCTTACATGAGAGGATCCTGCCAACCCTTAGAGGAAGTACAGGTGATTCTTAGATGTCGTGGAGGATGGGAAGAGAGCTCGATCTTCAACCCGTCTCTGATAGTATTTAGGACCCACTGGCTTGATGAAATAATTTGCCATTGGGAAGGAATTTTGAGATGCGGCCTCCTACTATGTTGGCGTCATTATTTCTCCTGATGCTAGTTCCGATCGTTCGACCTCTGGGAGGTAAAGATGTTCCTGCCTTTTCATCCTGTTAGGTAACTCCACCATCCTGTTTTACCTTTACCTCTATACTGAAAGGGCTGGCAATGAAAATATTTTTTATCGGTTTATGCTCTGGTAGTGACTTTTTCGATTGCCCTTCCTAGTAACTCGTTTAGAGCCAGACTGGAGATGTACTCTCCCTGGAAGGGGATGGAGAAGAGCCAGAACTTTGATGTAACATCACTGCTCCAGAACTTGAACCACAGGGCCCTTCTTTCAGAATTTGATAGTACTGTTGCCTTTGCAGATCAGTGATGAAGGAGAAAGCGAGTGAGCTCTGACCTCAGCTACCTGGTATAAACTGGAATTTTTCAGTAGCAGTGTTCTGGTCACCAGCCACGAAGCACCGCAGGTAACCTCTTCATGCCCTCATAAGGACAGGAAACAAAACTGGAAATGGGAGGTGGGAAGGGACTCTGTTTCCTATTCCTATTTGGTCAGAGAGTTAACTCCTGCTGTGGTGCTGTCCTGGAGGGTGACTAGAGAAAACAAGACTGAACACAAGGAGGTCACAGCCGTCTACACCTCATAGGGGAGATCTCCATCTACCTGAGGGTCCTGAGGAGGAGGAGGAGCGGGAAATCTCTCAGGGGTCGTCATCGTACTGGAAAGACCTGCAGGAGACACAGACAGGACGGACATCATTATTTTTTTTTAAATCAGATCGTTTTTATTAAACATTGGTACCAAACAGAGAAATAATCATTGCATAACAAATACACATTTTCATAGTAAGTTAAACATCATCATATTATGCAGAGCTATATAATTACTCCTCATACACATTTATGATAGTATTTTGATTTTCTATAAACTAACCAGTTAAACTACTTAACTTCTTTAAATAAACAAAGAGTTATTAAGGATAAAAGTTGTTTTTCCTACCATGTTTGTCCCGTTCAACACTCCTTCTCCGACCATGTCACTCCATAACATTTTCCATTCAGTCACATCTAACCCTCCCTCCCTTCCCGGTATATCAAATTATCTCTGTCGTTTCTCTCAGTACCCCCCAGAGGTTCTGATACCATATGGAATTTCCAAGCCCCCAGTACCTTAGTGGTGCCCCCCTACTGAAAACATAACAACAAATTATCCAGTATGCCATCTTGTATTAACACATTGGAGGGAAGACCAGGAACATCCATCCAGGGCCGCCAGATCTTATAGAATTTGCCCAGTGCCCTCCTCTTCAGATATACTCCCCTCTCCAGTCGAAGTAAATTATTCAATTTATTTTTTAGCTCTACTATGGTTGGAGGCGAGGGATCAAGCCAGTGATACGCTAGTAACTTCCTCGCTTGGTATAGGATGCGAGATATACCCAGGGCCACTGGGGAATCCGGATCCACTCCATCCTCCCACAGGTTCACGAAACAAGTACGGGGTGAGGGATGAATCTTAATATTATACACCTGTTCTATGAGTCCCAAGGTTTGCTTCCAGAATTCGCCTATGTGTCCACATTCCCACATTACATGCAACAAGTGAGCCCCCTCTTGTCCCCATCTAACACACTGCGCATTTGGCCTAAGTCCAATCTTGAACAGGAACCTAGGTGTTCTGTATACCCTATGAATAAGAAACAGCTGAGAAAGCCTCTGACTCTGAGACTGCCATTTTGGGAATTTGTTCCAATATATCTGACCACTGGTCATCTGTTATGGGACCTAGGTCTTTTTCCCACTTAGCCTTGACCGCCAACGGAAATCCATTCAAATGGGAGGACGACAGTCTTTTATATAGTTCGGATATGAGGCCTCTAGAGGATTCAGATATAGCTAAGGTATCTAGCGTGGAGTTGTGTGTCACCTTCACGGGGCCCAACCTCCCCTGCTTCTCCAGTGCGTGTCGCAACTGCAGATATTGATAGAAAAAGGAATGTGGAAGCCAAAACTCCGTCAGCAATTGTTCAAAACTTTTAAGAACATTGTACTGCATAACATGGAACACCAAGCAGACCCCTTTGTCTTCCCATCCCTTAAATCCAACCAACCTCTGTACTTCTTGCAATTCCGGATTCCGCCATAGCGGCCAATACCCCGTGGGCCCTTCAACCTTCAAGAGAGATTTGCCTCTATCCCACACCTTAAAAATCATAGCTAGCGTTGGATGCCTCACTTTATTCCCATGCCACCGCCTCACCTCCAACCGGCTCATCGGGTATTTCCAGTTCGAACCTTCCTTTATCAGCTCACCACTTACATCGTATGCCCCCTCCCTTCCCCATCCTCTGAAGTGCTGCAATTGGGAAGCGATATAATATAAATATGGATTCGGAACCGCCAACCCCCCTTCCTCCTTTCCTCTCTGCAGCACCTCTAGACGGATTCTGGAATGCTTTTTTCTCCATATGAGCTCACGAAACAGGGTGTCTATCTTGGTAAAGAATTCCTTAGTTATCCATATTGGGGAATTATGTATCAAATACAACAACTGTGGCATCAGTACCATTTTGATTAAGTTTGTTCTACCAATGTTTGATAGGGGAAGTCTGCACCAGGTATTTATCTTCAGTCTAAATTGCGCCAGTAAGGGGTCCAGGTTTAGGGTCCGGTACTCATTTGGATTCGGGCTAACCAGTACCCCCAAATACTTAAATTGTCAAACTACAGGGACTGGTATCTGAAGATCATGAAAATCTGTCGGGAGAGGATCTACCGGCATCGAGGCTGACTTCGACCAATTAATCTTTAAACCGGATCTCCGTCCAAATTCCCGGATGATCTCCATCGCTGGTATAATTGAGAAGCGCACCCTATCCAAGTATAAAAGCAAATCATCGGCATATAAAGACACCTTCTGTTCCACAGCCCCACATCGAAATCCCTCAACCTCCCTTGACATCCGTATCATAACCGCCAATGGCTCTATTGCAGTTGCAAATAGCAGGGGGGAGAGCGGGCACCCGTCTTGTACCCCTTTTCAGAGGGAAAGTACTGGAGACCCGCCCATTCACCCTAACCCTTGCCACCGGGGAGTCATACAGCAGTTTCACCCAATTTATGAATCTTTCTCCAAATCCCATTCTTTCAAGAACTGCCCAGAAAAATCTCCATTCTAGGCTGTCAAACGCCTTAGCGGTATCGAGTGACAATACTGCTCTCTCCCCTGGTCTCTCAGAGCTACCGTATTTTTTGGACTATAAGACGCACCTGACTATGAGACGGACCCTGGTTTTAGAGGAGGAAAATAGGAAAGAAGGGAATTTTGTTTACTTACCGTAAATTCCTTTTCTTCTAGCTCCAATTGGGAGACCCAGACAATTGGGGTGTATAGCTTTTGCCTCCGGAGGCCACACAAAGTATTACACTTAAAAGTGTAAAGCCCCTCCCCTTCTGCCTATACACCCCCCGTGCATCACGGGCTCCTCAGTTTTGGTGCAAAAGCAAGAAGGAGAAAAAGTTATAAATTGGTTTAAAGTAAATTCAATCCGAAGGAATTTCGGAGAACTGAAACCATTCAACATGAACAACATGTGTACACAAAGAACAACAGCCCGAAGGGAACAGGGGCGGGTGCTGGGTCTCCCAATTGGAGCTAGAAGAAAAGGAATTTACGGTAAGTAAACAAAATTCCCTTCTTCTTTGTCGCTCCATTGGGAGACCCAGACAATTGGGACGTCCAAAAGCAGTCCCTGGGTGGGTAAAGTAAAACCTCGTAATAGAGCCGTAAAACGGCCCCTTCCTACAGGTGGGCAACCGCCGCCTGAAGGACTCGCCTACCTAGGCTGGCATCTGCCGAAGCATAGGTATGCACCTGATAGTGTTTCGTGAAAGTGTGCAGGCTCGACCAGGTAGCTGCCTGACACACCTGCTGAGCCGTAGCCTGGTGCCGCAAAGCCCAGGACGCACCCACGGCTCTGGTAGAATGGGCCCTCAGCCCTGAGGGAACCGGAAGCCCAGAAGATCGGTAAGCTTCGAGAATTGGTTCCTTGATCCACCGAGCCAGGGTTGATTTGGAAGCCTGTGACCCTTTACGCTGGCCAGCGACAAGGACAAAGAGTGCATCCGAGCGGCGCAGGGGCGCCGTACGAAAAATGTAGAGTCTGAGTGCTCTCACCAGATCTAACAAGTGCAAATCCCTTTCACATTGGTGAACTGGATGAGGACAAAAAGAGGGTAAGGAGATATCCTGATTGAGATGAAAGGGGGATACCACCTTAGGGAGAAATTCCGGAACCGGACGCAGAACCACCTTGTCCTGGTGAAACACCAGGAAAGGGGCTTTGCATGACAGCGCTGCTAGCTCAGACACTCTCCGAAGTGATGTGACTGCTACTAGGAAGACCACTTTCTGCGAAAGGCGTGAGAGAGAAATATCCTTCATTGGCTCGAAAGGTGGTTTCTGAAGAGCCATCAGCACCCTGTTCAGATCCCAGGGTTCTAACGGCCGCTTGTAAGGAGGGACTATGTGACAAACCCCCTGCAGGAACGTGCGTACCTGTGGAAGTCTGGCTAGGCGCTTCTGAAAAAACACAGAGAGCGCTGAGACTTGTCCCTTAAGGGAGCCGAGCGACAAACCTTTTTCCAATCCGGATTGAAGGAAGGAAAGAAAAGTGAGCAAGTCAAATGGCCAGGGAGAAAAACCCTGATCAGAGCACCAAGATAAGAATATCCTCCACGTCCTGTGGTAGATCTTGGCGGACGTTGGTTTCCTAGCCTGTCTCATAGTGGCAATGACCTCTTGAGATAACCCTGAAGACGCTAGGATCCAGGACTCAATGGCCACACAGTCAGGTTGAGGGCCGCAGAATTCAGATGGAAAAACGGCCCTTGAGACAGCAAGTCTGGTCGGTCTGGTAGTGCCCACGGTTGGCCCACCGTGAGATGCCACAGATCCGGGTACCACGACCTCCTTGGCCAGTCTGGAGCGACGAGGATGGCGCGGCGGCAGTCGGACCTGATCTTGCGTAACACTCTGGGCAACAGTGCCAGAGGAGGAAACACATAAGGGAGTTGAAACTGCGACCAATCCTGAACTAAGGCGTCTGCCGCCAGAGCTCTGTGATCTTGAGACCGTGCCATGAATGTCGGGACCTTGTTGCTGTGCCGGGACGCCATTAGGTCGACGTCCGGCATCCCCCAGCGGCAACAGATCTCCTGAAACACGTCCGGGTGAAGGGACCATTCCCCTGCGTCCATGCCCTGGCGACTGAGAAAGTCTGCTTCCCAGTTTTCTACGCCCGGGATGTGAACTGCGGATATGGTGGAGGCTGTGGCTTCCACCCATAGCAGAATCCGCCGGACTTCCTGGAAGGCTTGCCGACTGCGTGTTCCGCCTTGGTGGTTGATGTACGCCACCGCTGTGGAGTTGTCCGACTGAATTCGGATCTGCTTGCCTTCCAGCCACGGCTGGAACGCCTTTAGGCCAAGATACACTGCCCTTATCTCCAGAACATTGATCTGAAGGGAGGACTCTGGCTGAGTCCAAGTACCCTGAGCCCTGTGGTGGAGAAAGACCGCTCCCCACCCTGACAGGCTCGCGTCCGTCGTGACCACAGCCCAGGATGGGGGCAGGAAGGATTTCCCCTTCGACAGAGAAGTGGGAAGAAGCCACCACTGAAGGGAAGCCTTGGCTGCCCGAGAAAGGGAGACGTTCCTGTCGAGGGACGTCGACTTCCTGTCCCATTTGCGGAGAATGTCCCATTGAAGTGGACGCAGATGAAACTGCGCAAAAGGAACTGCCTCCATTGCTGCTACCATCTTCCCTAGGAAGTGCATGAGGCGCCTCAAGGGGTGTGACTGGCCTTGAAGGAGAGATTGCACCCCTGTCTGTAGTGAACGCTGTTTGTCCAGCGGAAGCTTCACTATCGCTGAGAGAGTATGAAACTCCATGCCAAGATATGTCAGTGATTGGGCCGGTGTCAGATTTGACTTTGGAAAATTGATGATCCACCCGAAACTCTGGAGAGTCTCCAGAGCAATGTTCAGGCTGTGTTGGCATGCCACTTGAGAGGGTGCCTTGACAAGCAGATCGTCTAAGTAAGGGATCACAGAGTGTCCCTGAGATTGCAGAACTGCTACTACTGTTGCCATGACCTTGGTGAAGACCCGTGGGGCTGTCGCCAGGCCGAAAGGCAGTGCCACGAACTGAAGGTGTTCGTCCCCTATGGCGAAACGCAGGAAGCGCTGATGCTCTGGTGCAATCGGTACGTGGAGATAAGCATCTTTGATGTCGATTGATGCTAGGAAATCTCCTTGGGACATTGAGGCGATGACGGAGCGGAGCGATTCCATCCGGAACCGCCTGGTTTTTACGTGTTTGTTGAGCAGTTTTAGGTCCAGAACAGGACGGAAGGATCCGTCCTTTTTCGGCACCACGAACAAGTTGGAGTAAAAACCGTGACCCTGTTGCTGAAAAGGAACAGGGATCACCACTCCTTCTGCCTTCAGAGTGCACACCGCCTGAAGAAGAGCATCGGCTCGCTCGGGGGGCGGAGATGTTCTGAAGAATCGAGTCGGAGGACGAGAGCTGAACTCTATCCTGTAACCGTGAGACAGAATGTCTCTCACCCAACGGTCTTTTACCTGTGGCAGCCAGGCGTCGCAAAAGCGGGAAAGCCTGCCACCGACCGAGGATGCGGTGTGAGGAGGCCGAAAGTCATGAGGAGGCCGCTTTGGGAGCGGTTCCTCCGGCGGTCTTTTTAGGACGTGACTTAGACCGCCATGAATCGGAGTTCCTCTGATCCTTCTGAGGCCTTTTGGACGAGGAGAATTGAGACCTGCCCGCGGACCGAAAGGACCGAAACCTCGATTGTACCTTCCGTTGTTGAGGTCTGTTTGGTTTGGACTGGGGTAAGGATGAGTCCTTTCCCTTGGATTGTTTAATGATTTCATCCAATCGCTCACCAAACAGGCGGTCGCCAGAAAATGGCAAACCGGTTAAGAACTTTTTGGAAGCAGAGTCTGCCTTCCATTCACGTAGCCACATGGCCCTGCGGACTGCCACCGAATTGGCGGAAGCTACCGCCGTACGGCTCGCAGAGTCCAGGACAGCATTAATGGCGTAGGACGCAAACGCCGACGCCTGAGAGGTTAAGGACACCACTTGCGGAGCAGACGTACGTGTGACTGCATTAATCTGCGCATGACAAGCTGAGATAGCTTGGAGTGCCCATAAGGCTGCGAATGCTGGAGCAAAAGACGCGCCGATAGCTTCATAGATGGATTTCAACCAGAGCTCCATCTGTCTGTCAGTGGCATCTTTGAGTGAAGCCCCATCTTCCACTGCAACTATGGATCTAGCCGCCAGTCTGGAGACTGGAGGATCCACCTTGGGACACTGAGCCCAGCCCTTGACAACGTCAGGGGGGAAGGGATAACGTGTATCCTTAAGGCGCTTGGAAAAACGCTTATCTGGACAAGCTCGGTGTTTCTGGACTGCCTCTCTGAAGTCAGAGTGATCCAGAAACGTACTCAATGTACGCTTGGGAAACCTGAAACGGAATTTCTCCTGCTGAGAAGCTGACTCCTCAATTGGAGGAGCTGGGGGAGAAATATCCAACACCTGATTGATGGTCGCTATAAGGTCATTCACTATGGCGTCACCATCAGGTGTATCTAGGTTGAGAGCGGCCTCAGGATCAGAATCCTGATCTGCTACCTCCGCTTCATCATCCAGAGAGTCCTCCTGCTGAGACCCTGAACAGTGTGATGAAGTCGAGGGAATTTCCCAGCGAGCCCGCTTAGGCGGCCTGGGACTGCGGTCCGTGTCAGAGACCTCACCCTGGGACCTATGGGTCACCCCAGGAGCACTTTGCTGCTCCAACTGAGGGGGGCCTGGGGTCAATGATTCAACAGTGCCCGGGGCCTGAGTCACCGGTCTGGACTGTAAGGCTTCTAGTATCTTAGCAGACCATTTATCCATACTCTCAGACAGTTTGTCAGCAAATACTGCAAACTCCGTCCCTGTCACCTGGACAGTGGTAGCAGGTGGTTCCACCTGGGCCACCAGTAGCAGAGGCTCCGGCTGAGTAAGTGCCACAGGGGCCGAGCATTGCACACAATGAGGGTCGGTGGAACCTGCCGGTAGTATAGCCGCACATGAGGTACAGGTTGCAAAGTAAGCCTGTGCTTTGGCACCCTTGCTTTTTGCGGACGACATGCTGTTGTCTCCTCTGAGTACAATCCGGGAGGGTATATAGCCAAAAATCAACAGTGCGACCGTACAGTGTAAATGTATAGCATATAAGCATATATATATATGTAAACTTCGGCACTCAGTGGGGCCAGCACCTCAGGTGCTGCTTACCGACCGCTCAAAGCGGTTGTGTGATCACCAGATTCCCTGCCTGGGCCTCCCAGAGCCGTGTTGTCTCTCCTCTCCAGCGTCAGAAGTGCTGACAGGAATGGCTGCCGGCGTTCTGTGGGGAGGAGGGGGCCGTGGGCGTGCCCTAGAAAGTGCGGGAATCTGGTGCCCCACTGTGCTGAGTGAGGGGGGAGGAGGATACAAAGTATGCTCCAGCCCTCAGCGCTGACGTCCTGTGCAGCGTCCCGCCCTTCCCCTGACTGGCAGGCCTGGGGGCGGGAATATGCGATACTAGGCCGCAAAAGCCGGGGACTAAAGTTATAAGCGCGGCCGGCAAATAAGCGCGGTCGGCGCGGTAGTCCCCGGCGCACTAACACACTCAGCAGTGCTGCAGTGTGTATGGCACAAGCGCTCCATGCGCGGTCCCCCAAGGGGACACAGAGTACCTCACAGTAGCAGGGCCTTGTCCCTGACGATACCCGGCTCCTGTCCAGCAGATTCCCCAGGGGCTGCGGAGGGAGCACGGTCCCCGTGCCTGGAGACCGATTAGGATCCCACTTCACCCAGAGCCCTTAAGGGATGGGGAAGGAAAACAGCATGTGGCTCCTGCCTATGTACCCGCAATGGGTACCTCAACCTTAACAACACCGCCGACCAGAGTGGGGTGAGAAGGGAGCATGCTGGGGGCCCTGTTATGGGCCCTCTTTTCTTCCATCCGACATAGTCAGCAGCTGCTGCTGACTAAGATGTGGAGCTATGCGTGGATGTCAGCCTCCTTCGCACAAAGCATAAAAACTGAGGAGCCCGTGATGCACGGGGGGTGTATAGGCAGAAGGGGAGGGGCTTTACACTTTTAAGTGTAATACTTTGTGTGGCCTCCGGAGGCAGAAGCTATACACCCCAATTGTCTGGGTCTCCCAATGGAGCGACAAAGAAATAAAATTTTAACCAAAAAATATGGTCATGACACACTGTTATGGGGCGAGGATCTGCTGCTGACACTGTTATGGGGGTAATGTCCCCAAATTCTCTACTAAGGTACCCCATTCTGATAAGGATCCTCCTGCCTTGTATATGATCCTGCTCATATACCCCCCATCCTACTAATAATATACCCCCCATCCATCCTGCTAATAATATACCTTCCATCCATCCTGCTCATGATATACCCCCATCCATCCTGCTCATGATATGCCCCCATCCATCCTGCTCATGATATGCCCCCATCCATCCTGCTCATGATATGCCCCCATCCATCCTGCTCAAGATATGCCCCCCATCCATCCTGCTCATGAAATGCCCCCATCCATCCTGCTCATGAAATGCCCCCATCCATCCTGCTCATGAAATGCCCCCTATCCATCCTGCTCATGATATGCCCCCATCCATCCTGCTCATGATATGCCCCCATCCATCCTGCTCATGATATGCCCCCATCCATCCTGCTCATGATATGCCCCCATCCATCCTGCTCATGATATGCCCCCATCCATCCTGCTCATGATATGCCCCCATCCATCCTGCTCATGATATGCCCCCATCCATCCTGCTCATGATATGCCCCCATCCATCCTGCTCATGATATGCGCCCATCCATCCTGCTCATGAAATGCCCCCATCCATCCTGCTCATGATATGCCCCCATCCATCCTGCTCATGATATGCCCCCATCCATCCTGCTCATGATATGCCCCCATCCATCCTGCTCATGATATGCCCCCATCCATCCTGCTCATGATATGCCCCCATCCATCCTGCTCATGAAATACCCCCATCCATCCTGCTCATGATATGCCCCCATCCATCCTGCTCATGATATGCCCCCATCCATCCTGCTCATGATATGCCCCCATCCATCCTGCTCATGATATGCCCCCATCCATCCTGCTCATGAAATACCCCCATCCATCCTGCTCATGCTATACCTCCATTCTGGTAAATGGCGTGTATCCTGTGGCACAGGAAAAAAAAAATAAACGTTTATACTTACCTTTCCTCACTCCCTGAAGCACCGATCTCTGTCTCAGCTGCAGCGCCGCTGTGTGGAGCCGTCACCGTTGTCTGCAGCATCGCGTCTTCCTGTCTGTGCCGGCGGTAAGCTGATCGATTCTGGTGGATACTAGCGGTGCGCACAGCGATGACGTTATCGCGGTGCGCGCCGCTAGTGTCCAGATCAGCTGACCGCCGGCACAGACAGGAAGACGCGATGCTGCAGGGGGGCGGCTCCACACACGGTGACGGGTGAGTACACTGATTCACTGCACCCCGCGCTGATAATCATGCACGGGGGGGCAGTGAATACAGCCGCACATGATCACTCCAGGCTGTAGTTGCCAGGGGTGATCACGGCCGCCTGCTGATTATGCACGCACCCCCCCCCCCGCCCATCACCCCGCCCACCTGTCAGCGCCGGTTTCGCTGAGATGATGGGCGTGCATATGTAATGAGCGGGCCCACGTGGTCACGGCAGGCTGCTGCAGGCTGCTACAACCTGCTGGTGCCGCCGATGACCCGCTCCACCCTCATTCCCCGCAACCTTATAGTCAGACCATAAGACGCACCCCCCACTTTCCCCCAACATTTGAGGGGAAAAAAGTGCGTCTTATGGTCCGAAAAATACGGTAAGTTGCAAACCCAAGTACAGTCTTATAAGATTCAATGCTGTGGCTCTACTCGGAATAAAACCAGTTTGATCTTCATTCACGACAGATGAGACAACTCGGGACATCCTGTTAGCGAGCACCTTCGCCAGTAATTTAACATCTGTTGATAGGAGGGAAATCGGGCGGTATGATTCTGGTGTTTCAGGGTTTTTCCCCGGTTTTAAAATTAAAACTATTAGTGCTTCTTTCATTGAAGATGGCAGAGCCTTTTGCCTCTCCGCCTCCTCAAACACTGTGAGCAATTTAGGCAGTAGCAAGGGGCCATAAGTTTTGAAAAACTCTCCTGGCAAACCATCTACACCCGGGGCTTTTTCATTTTGTGTTTGACTAAGTGCTGTCTCCAATTCCTCCAGTAGAACGTCCCCATCTAATAGGTCTCGTTCTTCATCAGTTAATCTGGGAAGGGGAAGTGCGTCTAAATATTGTGTAATCTCATCTGTCGTGAAGTCACAATCCGAGGTATACAGCCGAGAGTAATATGAGCGCATTTCTGCGACTATACCCTCACTATCTTCTACTACATCTCCCGTGTCTGTGACCAGCCTAGTAATATAGGAAGAGCTATCCTGAGACCTAATGATTGTGGCCAGTAGGTGTCCCACTTCCTCCCCCTCTACAAAAAATTTTTGCTTGGAGAAAAAGCGTTTATTTGCTGCCATAGACATAAGATGTTCCCTCAATGACACTTGTGCCCTTTCTAGGTGCTGTTTATTTGTTTCTATCGGGTTCAATATCACCGCAGCTTCTGCCACAGTCAGTTCTCCAGTTAAGTATTGAGTATGTTGTCTATTTTGTTTTTTTCGGGTGCTAATTTCCCTGATATACAGGCCTCTTACGAAGGCCTTCATGGAATCCCATACTATCTGAGGTGACATAGAACCGTCATTCAAGTTAAAAAATTCCAAAATGTCCGTATGTAAAGATCCCCCTATGAGCTGGACCCAAAAAGGGTTAAGTCTCCACATGGGTCTAGGTGAAATAATAGGGTCCCCTCTCAGGAGTGTAACGTGTATTGGTGAGTGATCAGATACACTTCTGGGTAAATATGCCACTGATTGTATGTATGGGATCATAAGCGAGTTGCCGACGGCCAGATCTATCCGAGACATAGTGTGATGTGTGCTAGAGTAACAGGAGAATTGTCTAACTGCAGGGTATTTCATGCGCCATAGATCTACCATTCCTATTTCATTCAGCATTCTAGCAAAGGAGGTCGGTGAAGCATTCTGCAAAATATTGCCCGTGTGTAGCTTATCCAGGAAGGGGTGTAGATAAGTATTGAAATCCCCCACTATAAGGATTGGCGCTGTAGGAAAAGAGTCAAGAGCAGTGAGTATCTTTTTTATTGGCTCTGCTGAGTAGGGAGGGGGGATATATACTGCCACTAATATGATTTGTATATTATATATTGTACAAAGTAGGACATCATTATTACATACAGATAATTATAGGCCGGGTGTATTCAGTCCTGTTTGTTACCTGGTGATGTGCGGGGCTGGGGCTCCTCCATCATCACCTCCTTGTACCGCTCCTTGTGTCCTTCTAGATACTCCCACTCCTCCATGGAGAAATAGACGGTGATGTCCTGACACCTTATAGGAACCTGACAACACAATGATACCGTCATCACCCAGAATCCTCCAGTGCTGTCCTGTATAATGTCCCAGCATTCCCAGCAGTGTCACCTCTCCAGTCAGCAGCTCAAGCATCTTGTTGGTGAGTTCTAGGATCTTCTGGTCATTGATGTCCTCATGTATCCGGGGGTGAGGTGGAGGCCCCGGGATTGGGCTCAGGGCTCCTCCCCGTCCTTCACACACAGGGGCCTGACAGCGATCACTAGAGATCTTCACTACTGTGTAATCCTGAGTGTGGAGACATTAATAATATCACTACACACATTTCCAGAGTCCATCACCTCCCCGGTCATATCCTCTGTTATCCCCATAGATAATGATGTAATGTGATGACATCAGAACCTCTCACCTCCCCGGTCATATCCTCTGTTATTCCCATAGATAATGATGTAATGTGGTGACATCACAGCCTCTCACCTCCCCGGTCATATCCTCTGTTATCCCCATAGATAATGATGTAATGTGATGACATCACAGCCTCTCACCTCCCCGGTCATATCCTCTGTTATCCCCATAGATAATGATGTAATGTGATGACATCAGAACCTCTCACCTCCCCGGTCATATCCTCTGTTATCCCCATAGATAATGATGTAATGTGATGACATCAGAGCCTCTCACCTCTCCAGTAAGATGGAAGATTATCTCCAGGGTGAGGTGTATTATCCTCTCCGCCATCTTGCCTCTGTCCTTCGTTCTCGCAGAGATGTGATCAGCAGAGGATTCTTTATTATAGGAATCTGAATGGAAAAATGAGGAGACGATTAAAACAACGTAAACTTCATAGTAAACAATACAGAGAAACGTTTACAGAGTAACCGTCATTTAACCATTTACCCCGGTTTCTACATCTAGGCGGTGCCGCATTTGCTCTGTGGACAGCACTGGGGGCGCAGGCGCAGTGCTGTGTGACATTAGTGTGGCTGTGATTTGTGGTGCCATTCAGCAGGGAGTCTGTGTCTCTGCAGCGTACTGGGATCTGTAGTTCTCCACTCTGTGCTGGGAGTCTTGTGCGAGCACGGATCCTGTTTAACCTTAAGAGCTTCTTCTGGCTCCAGGTATAAACAGATACAGTCTTTGGGGGCATTTATGATACCCCCACTGTGAATTCCTCCACACGCACAGTATGATGGACCCCACACAATCCTTCATACTGTATAATTTCTCACATACAGTATAATGGCCCCATCATAATCCTGTAGACAGTGTAATGGCCCCACATTGATTCCATATACCGTGTTTTTCCAAAAATAAGCCACCCCCAAAAAAAAGCCCTAGCAGGAATTTTCAGCATTTTCGGAGTAAAGGCCCCACCACACACAGAGATAAAGCTTTGGCAGATCAGTGGTTGCAGTGAAATCATGGATATATTGTTCCATTTGTACACAGCCACAAACCTGGCACTGATTGTCCAGAATTTCACTGCAACCACAGATCTGCCGCAGATTTATCTCTGTGTGTGGCAGGGCCTTAAGGCTTAAATATAAGCCCTCCCCCGAAAATAAGCCCTAGCCGCGGTTCAATAATGGAGTGTCCGTGCAGCTAAAAAAAGTTAGAGATACTGCAGTACACTTCATTATAGAAAGCGGGCACCCCGCAATCACACTCCACAGACACAGAGCGTAAGGCCCTGCAGTGATCACACACACACACACACACACACACACACACACACACACACACACAAAATCAGATCACACACACAACAAACATTGGATCACATACACATCACATCACACACATACTCACCTCATCCAGCGACACCGATTTCTTCTGGCTGGCAGAATCCTGGGAGGCTGTGCAGTGGAGCACAAGAATGCTTGCTTACAGGACCTGCGGGCCAGACACGTGACTTCCTCCCATCATTCCCTGCGGCCAGAAGTATTTTGTAACACTGGATGTAATGAGTGTGTGAGTGTCAGTGTCAGTCAGCCAAAAGCATGGGAGGACGGCGTGCAGCACCCACCGGAGATCACAGGGAGGACCTGGGAGCCATGCAGACATCCGGGTCTGGTAAGAATGTGTCTCCTGGAAAGTGGGTGTCTGCTTTTTTGGGGGGGATAAACTTACCCCCAGTCATGTTTCTCCAAAAATAAGACCTCCTCCAAAAATAAGCCCTAGTGCTTTTTTTTGGGGGGGTGGGGGGGGGGGCAAAAAAGTATAAGACAGTGACTTATTTTTGGAAAACACGGTAGTAAAATGCCCCCCATTACTAGTGCTACCTGTGCAGCTTCACAAAAGCTCATGAAATAAAGGGGCCACATCCACCTCCAAAGCAGCATATCACTAAACAAGAGGAAAAACTGGGAATCATAGTCCAATTTATCAAAGAATGAGTCATAAACTAGTTACCTGCAAAAATATAGAACTTTATTACATATTTTTATAGCAAGAAATAGATCATATCAAATAATTTACACATTCATAACACATGTGCAAAAATGGACAATTTTATTAGATACAGAAGGTGAATAACCATAAAGTCACATAAAATCCACAATTTACAAGACCCAGAGCTGGGATATATACCATATCAGGGCTTAGTCTCAGGCAACAATAATATAGCATAGTAATGCACCCATTCCGGTGCATGTATCAAATACAATTCAATTCAATGTCAACCTGTCAACACAATTGCCCCTCAAGGCCCCATCATATTAAGGCGATTGCCATACTGTCTTTGGTATATCTACCAATCAGTGGTGGGGTGGTATGGCCCAGCCTGGTCTTAGCAAAGACCTCACAAAGGCAACGTACGTTTTGAATGGCGATATGTTAAAATCTTCATCAGGGTGGAGAATACCTGCTGCGTCACGAAAACGGTGATGCAGCAACAATCTCGTTAGCGATCTCGTTGTGTGTGACGGGGCCTTTATGGCTTGTTCACCATCATTAGGAAAGACCAGGTGATGGAAATTGCACAGCTTTATAACACCACCACAGCCTCCTCTAACCTTGTGCCAAAAAACAACAGCCATGGGTTCTTCTAAGCAGCTGCCTAGCACTCTGAAAATGGTGCAGGCCCACAAAGCAGGAGAAGGCTATAGGAAGATAGCAAAGTGTTTTCAAGTTGCCCTTTCCTCGGTTTGATATGTAATTAAAAAATGGCCGTTAACAGTGAAAGTCAAGATTAGGTCTGGAAAGAAAAATTTCTGTGAATTCTCTGAAAGTTGACAAAAGCAAAATCAGTGATGAAATTCATGGACAAAATGCAGCCAATTCCCCGGCTATGACGGCCTTTAGCGTGCGCAGATTTCACAAACGGATACAAAATCTTTAATATCATTAAGCATGGATGACCACCAAAAGAGTTTAGCAATAGCTTTCAGGGTAGCTGGGACCCCTGGGTGACCACTCAAAATGGAGTCATGAAAGTTCTGCCACAGACAATCTCCGGTACACAGGATCAAATAATTTGGACTTTGGAGTAGTGGAAGGACCTAACAACTGGGCTTCAGGTGCAAGAAGGGAGTGGACCCACTGAACCACAGCACACAGAATACCTTAGGGACGTGGCTATGGCTCGCACCAGTTTGCCACCACAGCCTCTGTTTGATGAGGGTGTATTTGGTGAGGGTGTATTTGCGCTTCAAGTAGATACCAGTTGCCACTCAGGGAGATGTCAGCTGTCACAGCACCACCCCAGGGGTATGGACACTGACAGTCTCTGATGAAGCACATTTGGCTGATATGGTACCATCGTACCATATCAGCCAAATGTGCTTCATCAGAGAGCCAGTACAGTAGCCAGTACAGCAGGCTTGGCCGATAGAGTACGATTCAGCTGCAGCAGCTGAGACTACGAAACAAACAATTGTAAGTAACACAGCAGCAGCACATAGGTAAGGAACCTTAACAACTAACAACGTGTTTCTAGGAATAGACCACGGTAGTTTAAATACCAAGTGGCTCTCAGCCATAGGCTGAGAGGCACTTCCGGGTTAGGGCTCATTGGCCCTTTCAGAAAAGCTGCATGCACGCCCTAAGATTGCTACCAGGAGAGCTATGCGGCGTGCACAGGTCCCGGGAGGTGGCAGTAGGGACCGGTGACGGAACAGACGGGTTGGTGAGTGTGCTGACATTGAAGCCGAGGAGGAAGGGCAGGACAGTGCGGGGATGCAGGTATGGGCGTTACAGTAGCCCACCACCCCTCCTTACGCCCCCCCCTCCTTTTACAGGAATCTCTGAGGCCTGTTTCAGACGTCAGTGATTATGGTACATATGTGCTTTTTTTATACGTACCAGAATCACTGACATACGAAGACCCATTATAATCAATGGCTCCGCTCACACATCAAGCGATTTTTCACTGACCGTGTCTCTGTACGGTGTACACGCGTGTCAGTGATTGCCGCACGGAGACAAGTCCATTTTTTTCTGGCATCACTGATGTCCCACGGACCACACTACGGTGTGGTCCGTGAAACACATACCAGAAAAAAAACTTACATTGAAAATAATAAACATTTTCAACTCACCCATCTCCAGTGACGCTGTGTTCTGCCTCCCTAGCAGCTGCTTCCTGCCCGGCTCATTACTGTCGTGCATATTCATTATTAGCTGCAGAGGACAGAGAGCGGCGGGGGTCGGATGCTGCAGAGCTGGAGACTTCAGCACCACGGAGAGCAGGAACGGGACAGGTGAGTATATGTCCATGTGCAATCACGGAATACGAATCACATTTCACAGATTGCACATGGACAACCCATGTGCATAGCGCTTATCTCCGGTGCCATCTTTCTGAAGTCCATGTTACCCCCCCGTCATCATATTCTTGTGGCTGAGGGCGGCGCATGCGCCCTTGCTTCTTCAGCTCTCTTTGTGACCGAGGGATCGCTACAGGACACCGGACCGCCCCAAAACAGCGGGGACACAAGAATATAATGACAGGGGGTAACACGGACTTCAGAAAGATGGCGCAGAGATAAGCGCTATGCGCAGGCGCCAACTCCCGACGCCATCTTACTGAATAGAAAAATTAGCATAGAGCCAGAGAGAGGGAGGAATAATAGGCGGGTGGGTGCGAATCCATGTGCATAACCCACCCTGCTATTATCTGCTGCAGTGAAACTGTCAATCAAAAAGCTGACGAATTTTCCAACTTCACTTTCTTAGATTTGAAAGCCTAAACATCCGAGCTGCCCACTAATGGTATGTAGATAATCTGCCTGATAGTGACAGTATAGCACTAGCTTCAGCTTATATACAAAAATATTGATTATTGGTTCCCTTTAAGGAGAAGAAGGACATATTTTTATTGGGCTCCCATGATCTCTCCTCCGGACCAAACCCCTTCTAGTCCTCCAAGAGGAGGATTTTACTTTGAACCCTTTCCAGAATCCTGGAAGTAGCGGCTCAGGACAGGTTGGAGGAGAGAAACATGGAACAAGTTGTGAATACGCAAGGAGGATGGAAGCGTTAGCTTGTAGGACACATCATTGATCAGCTGGAGCACCTTGAAGGAACTGATAATGCAGGGACCTAACTTGTAGGACAGTAACTTGAGGCAGACATATCTGGGATTGTCTCCTGGCTGGAACAAAGTGAGGTCTAGGCGTCTTTTATCCGCATGACTCTTCATTTAGATGGAGGACTGCTCCAGGGAGGACTTGGTCTCCGCCCAGACATCGAAGAAAGTATTGACGGGAGCATCGGCTGCAGGGTTGCTGGGGGAAATCGCCATAGGGAACTGGATTTTGGGCTGCTGACCATACACTATATGGAACGAGCAGAGTACTCACACTTGAGGTTTTGTTATGAGCAGACGAGGGACAGGCTGAGACAAATTCCACATAGTCTTTAGGAAGCATTGGCCACCAGTAATGCAAGATCAGCAGAGTTGTCTTCATTTGTTCAGCGTCACCGACCAGCTTAGAAGACAGACTCTGTTGCAACACACACCCATCTGCCTCAGCAACGAACGTCTTTCCGGATGAGACTTAAGACACGTTTACTGGTGCCACCGGGAACATCTCAGAGGGGGTCAATATGTTGAGGCTCTTCTTCTTGATCGGCAGTAGAAAGGTCCTGGAAAGTGCATTACATCTGCCTAGACGTTTGTCTCGGCCGGACGGAAGTAAAGAACAAAGTCAAAATGAGCGAAGAACAGCATCCAGCGGGTTTAGCACTGACTCAGCCTCTGAGCCAACTGTAAGTACTTGTGGTCAGTGTAGATGATGACTGGATGCACCCCCGACCCCCCCAGAAGGTATTGCCACTCTTACAAAGCCATCTTAATCGCTAACAGTGCTCGGTAGCGAATTGCGCTTAGAAGCAAAGAAGACCCTGGAACAGAAACCGCAGATTAATGCCTTACCAGCAGGTAGACTTCTGTGTGAGAACTGCACCAACCCTGGAGGACAAAGCATCCACTTCCAGGAAGAACTTCCCATTAATGTCCGATCTATGCAGCGCCAAGCCAAAAAGAAGGCCTGCTTGAGGGCGATAAATGCACTGTCTTCTTCTGGAGTCCACATCTTAGGATTCGCCCTCTTGCTTGTCAAGGCAGTAATGCGCAGAATCTGGGAAGAAAACTGAGGGATGAACTGATGGTAATAATTGGCAAAACTGAGGAACAGTTGAATCACCTTTACTCCATCAGGACAGGGCCACTTCAGCACCACTGACACCTTGTCCGGGTCAATCTTCAGGCTGGTGTCCAAGATTACGATTACAAAATTACCAAGCAAAGGGAGGGACGACAGTTCAAGGGGGGCACTTCTCAAATTGGCGTATAATTGATTCTCACTTAGTCTCTGTAGTTCCTGTGTGTAGAGAGATCAGGAGAGACCACCAGGATGTCGTCCAGGTACACCACCCCGCATGGGTAGAGGAGGGTCCTGAAATATATCATTCACAAATTCCTGGACGATTGCCAGAACATTGCTGAGCCCAAATTGTATTTCCCGATACTCATAGTGACCGTTACGGGCATTAAAAGCAATCTTCCATTCATCACCCAACCATATCTGGACGAGGTTGTACGCACCACGGAGGTCAAGCTTGGAGAAGATCCTGGAACCACGGATACAGTCAAACAATTCCAGTATCTCTGGATCTCCATTCTAAAATCGGTTCATGCCTCCAAAGCCATGGCAGACTCAATAACAGTAAATGCAACATTCTTGGTAACAAGTAGAAAGTGATTCTCTCCATGTGCAGCATTTCCATCTGAAGGTCAACTTGCTCAGTGATTAAATGGATAGCCTCTAACAAGGGCTTTCCATCCACAGAGGACACTGAATAGGGAGCTTGTAGCTGATGGACCTGAATCAGATACTGATCCACAATGGCCTGCTGTACAAAGTTCCCGGTGCAACCAGAGTCCAATAAGGCCAACTCTGTGAATCAGGTGTTGCCACTAGTTACAAACAGGGATATAAATAAATAGTAATGAAACATTCTCACCTAGGGTAGCCTCTCCTACTGACCCTCAGGTTGGCAGTTTCCCGGAATTCTTGGACAGAAACGAATCAGGTGAGCCGTACTTCCGCAGTAGAAGCACCCCTCTCCAGTGGGATGGATCTCTCAGTGGAGCTTTTCTGGATGCATTTGATCCGCTTCCATGGGCTCGGGAGGAGTCACAGAAACTCTGGGTCATGGCATATGGGGTTTCTGGAATGAAGGAACCAGGCGCAACAGTCTTTTCTCTAGGTTCATCTCTCTGGATCATTCTTGGAACCTGAGGTCAATGTGGATAGCCAGCAAAACCAGGTCGCCCAGAGAAGACGGCACATCTTGACCAGCCAGTTTGTCCTTAATCCTACAAAACAATCCTTGCCATAATGTAGCTGCCACCAGTGTTTAATTATTCCAGCCCAGTTTGGAAGAAAGTGCGGACAGCATACTAGCACCCAGAACGAGCAGTTCTGTATAGATATCTAGAATCCTTGCCCAACAGTCTCAGCGTATACGTAGTAGCACACACAGATTTTTTTACTCTGAAGCCAGCTGTACGTGTCCTGACTTCAGAGATGTAAGAAGCAAAAGAGGAGGGCACTCACTGGGCTGCCACATACAAAAAGTCTTTTTGTTTCAGCATGAAATAAAAACAGCGGGGGGAGGGGATGCACGGCACAGCAGACGACGGCCGTTTCGTGATTAACCAGCACTTCACCAGGTCTACAAACACATGACGTCAGATCCCCTTTCTTATAGGGGAACACCCCACAGAGGAAATATCAGAAACTTATAAAAACCATTTTAAAAACATCAATAAACAACATCAGACTGTAACACTTATAACAAAGACATGAAAAAAGCAAGAAATCTCCGGCTTTTCTAATCGTACAAGAACACAGAGATCGTTTTTCTCGTTTAACCCTAGCGGGCCCAGAGCATTGTACTTTATTATATATTGAGCTTCCCTTTGTAGTAGAATGTTATGGAGATCTCCTTCTGCTCTGGGCTCCACTTGCTCTAAACCAGCAAAAGTTAGTATTTTTTATTGGCTCCATGTAGGTCTCTAACATGTGAAATCATTTTAGTTGCACCAATACCTGTCTCTATTATAGAGTTGCGGTGCTCTCTAAATCTAAGAAAGAGCGGCCGGATAGTTTTCCCGATGTAGTACATTCCGCACGGGCAAAAAAATGATATTTAACACCATTTTGGTTTTGGAAGTGATCAGTTGTTTAGTAATATGCCAGATGTTCCCTATTTTTAGAGGTCTATCTGTGCAGTGAAACTTGCAAAATGAACAACTGCCACACTTGTAATTCCCTTTTGGGCTATATTTATGCAACCAGGTAGTGGGTGGCACAAATCTTTTTTTAACCAAAATATCACCCAAATTTTTGCATCTTTTGAAGGCTACTATTGGTCTATGTCTTGCCAAATCGGTTAGATCCCCATCTTTCTCTATTAAATGACAATTTCTGTTAATAATTGAATGAATAGTATTCTCTAGTGGATCATATTTGAAACATTTTTGTTGTTTATTGATGTTTTTAAAATGTTTTTATAAGTTTCTGATATTTCCTTTGTGGGGTGTTGCCCTATAAGAAAGGGGATCTGACGTCATGTGTTTGTAGACCTGGTGAAGCGCTTGTTAAGCACTAAACGGCCGTCGTCTGCTGTGCCGTGCATTTCCCCCTCCTCTCCCCCGCTGTTTTTATATTTTACCTGATGCTGAAATAAACAGACTTTTTATATACGGCAGCCCGGTGAGTGCCCTCCTCTTCATTTGCTTCTTATGGATGGGACTTATGCTTGGAAGGAGCACCAGTGCCCAGAGCAAAGCTGTAACTATGCCGGAGCGAGCTGTACCGGACTTTGAGTGGAAAGGTGAATTTGCTTGGAGGTCGGTCGGTGAGCTGATTAGTGCCCGGTGTTCCTTTTCTTGGATTCTTCTGTTGTTGGCTTCAGAGATATATAGTGTGCATGACCGGAAGTGCGGTGACTTCTGACCATGAGCAGTGAGCCTACACCTGGCGTTGGACATGCTCAATGCCGAGAGGTACGCCCGGCTTTGTATAGAGATGCAGATGACACTGGACATCGTAAAGCATGATTGTGACGCCTAGAAGAGGGTGCTGTCATGATTCCTCCACACAGTGCGTCTGGGAGGCAATGAGGGATTTCATGCCTACTAAGGTATTCTCATGGCTCCTCTCTGGGGTTCAAACCGGTGCTTTCTGGTTATTGGTTGCTTTCCCTCTTGGTTGGACACTGCCTGTTTTGTGTTCGTACAACTGATGAAGGATGTTGTCTTTATTTCTTATGTTTTGCTTCCAGTTTCACTCTATTCAGGAGGGTGCAATTTCTTGTTTGGTTTGCCCCATCACATTTTGGGAGAAGCCATTTACACTCACTGCTCACATGCCTCAGTGCTGGTTAATTCTGGATGGATGATTGTCTAGAGTCACAGCTACTCTGTTAAAGGGGTTCTCTGGCCTTAAATGTTAAGTCGTCAGTCTCTCTTTGTGACTGCAGACTTATGCACCCTCCCAGTGCGCACACTGTTTGCTGCGAGGATTCACCGGTTTTTGAGCTGGGAACGGCGGTCACACAACGCAATTCTGCGATATGCATGCTGCCGGTCAGAATTCGACTAGTAGGCGTGGCATCAATTAATACAACGTTGGATTGGAGAGTAACTCCATCTTGTACCCATTAATGATGATTTTTAGGATCTAAGCATTTCTGGTTATACAATTGTTTGGCCAAGCTGATCAGTCATCCTCTGATCTCTATGGCCTTTACTCTGGAGATTGGGATTGAGTCCTAGTCTTTACCACCTTTAAATTATCCCCAATAACCCAACTTCCCTGTAACCTGATATTCCTATTTCCAGAGGGAAAATACCTTCTCTTCTGTTTGACTTCAAGAAACCCTTTATGTCAAAATAACGTATTAACTTTATTGTATGGGTTACACTCTATAGGTGGCTATTTTCTATATTTGTAAAAATAAAAAGGTTTTAGACTTTTTTTATTCCGGTGCACATTCATTTTTTTAAAAATATATATTTATTTAGTCCATTGGGTCTCACGGGTGAGAGAGAAAGTCCCCTCCATTATATAACCACCTAGAGTCCTTCTTTGCTACTAAGCGCAGCATCTTAAGGGGTAAAGATGAGGCTCAGCGTTATCTCCAATCCCAATCATTGTGGCAGGAGCCCGGCTGTCAGTCACTGATATTGGGGTTTATGTCTCCATATTCTGTATTCTGTTATCAAACACTGACATGAGTGTAATAGGAGACGATGGCTTCTTAGTCCCAAATTGGACAAATACTTTTTCTTCATCAGGACTGACCGCGGATGATGAAGAAACCGGCCGCAGTCACATTAGTATAATTCATCCCCGGCTGTATCTTATCATCCACATTATAAATCCACAACCTGTGACATCACATAACAGTATTGCATCATAAAGGAGCAAGATTTTGGCCAAAAAAGTGACTATACATCTAAGAGCCTCACCGGGGCGGTGATCTGTAGGAATCCCCTCGTTACTCCGCTGATCGCCCCTCACATTTCTCTCTGGAGAATTAATATTACTCAGATCTTTATCCGGATCCAAAAGCTGCAAAACAAAATATTGTAAAAGTCCCCGGGAATAATGGAGATAAGATCCGGACATGTGCGGTCTGTGGTCAGCTGTGATCCTGCCGTCTCCACCGCTCTCATTACACAAGTATAAAATATCTAATACTGGAGGAGAAAACAAGACTGAACACAAGGAGGTCACAGCCGTCTACACCTCATAGGGGAGATCTCCATCTACCTGAGGATCCTGTGGAGGAGGAGGAGGAGCGGGACATCTCTCTGGGGTCGTCCTCGTACTGGAGAGACCTGCAGGAGACACAGACAGGACGGACATCATTATTACATACAGATAATTATAGGCCGGGTGTATTCAGTCCTGTCTATTACCTGGTGATGTGCGGGGCTGGGGCTCCTCCATCAGCACCTCCTTGTACCGCTCCTTGTGTCCTTCTAGATACTCCCACTCCTCCATGGAGAAATAGACGCTGACGTCCTGACACCTTATAGGAACCTGACAACACAATGATACCGTCATCACCCAGAATCCTCCAGTGCCGTCCTGTATAATGTCCCAGCATTCCCAGCAGTGTCACCTCTCCAGTCAGCAGCTCCAGCATCTTGTGGGTGAGTCCTAGGATCTTCTGGTCAGTCATGTCCTCATGAATCCGGGGGTGAGGTGGAGGCCCCGGGATTGGGCTCAGGGTTCCTCCCCGTCCTTCAGACACAGGGGCCTGACAGCGATCACTGGAGGTCTTCACTACTGCGTAATCCTGAGTGTGGAGACATTGATAATATCACTACAGACATTTCCAGAGTCCATCACCTCCCCGGTCATATCCTCTGTTATCCCCATAGATAATGATGTAATGTGATGACATCAGAACCTCTCACCTCCCCGGTCATATCCTCTGTTATCCCCATAGATAATGATGTAATGTGATGACATCAGAACCTCTCACCTCCCCGGTCATATCCTCTGTTATTCCCATAGATAATGATGTAATGTGATGACATCAGAACCTCTCACCTCCCCGGTCATATCCTCTGTTATCCCCATAGATAATGATGTAATGTGGTGACGTCACAGCCTCTCACCTCCCCGGTCATATCCTCTGCTATCCCCATAGATAATGATGTAATGTGGTGACATCACAGCCTGTCACCTCCTTAGTCATATCCTCTGTTATTCCCATAGATAATGATGTAATGTGATGACATCAGAACCTCTCACCTCCCCGGTCATATCCTCTGTTATTCCCATAGATAATGATGTAATGTGGTGACGTCACAGCCTCTCACCTCCCCGGTCATATCCTCTGCTATCCCCATAGATAATGATGTAATGTGGTGACGTCACAGCCTCTCACCTCCTTAGTCATATCCTCTGTTATTCCCATAGATAATGATGTAATGTGGTGACATCAGAGCCTCTCACCTCCCCGGTCATATCCTCTGTTATCCCCATAGATAATGATGTAATGTGGTGACGTCACAGCCTCTCACCTCCCCGGTCATATCCTCTGTTATTCCCATAGATAATGATGTAATGTAATGACGTCACAGCCTCTCACCTCCCCGGTCATATCCTCTGTTATCCCCATAGATAATGATGTAATGTGATGACATCAGAGCCTCTCACCTCCCCGGTCATATCCTCTGTTATCCCCATAGATAATGATGTAATGTGATGACGTCACAGCCTCTCACCTCCCCGGTCATATCCTCTGTTATCCCCATAGATAATGGTGTAATGTGATGACATCAGAACCTCTCACCTCCCCGGTCATATCCTCTGTTATCCCCATAGATAATGATGTAATGTGATGACATCACAGCCTCTCACCTCCCCAGTCATATCCTCTGTTATTCCCATAGATAATGATGTGATGACATCAGAGCCTCTCACCTCCCCGGTCATATCCTCTGTTATTCCCATAGATAATGATGTGATGACATCAGAGCCTCTCACCTCCCCAGTCATATCCTCTGTTATTCCCATAGATAATGATGTGATGACATTAGAACCTCTCACCTCCCCGGTCATATCCTCTGTTATCCCCATAGATAATGATGTAATGTGATGACATCAGAGCCTCTCACCTCCCCGGTCATATCCTCTGTTATTCCCATAGATAATGATGTAATGTGATGACATCAGAGCCTCTCACCTCCCCGGTCATATCCTCTGTTATCCCCATAGATAATGATGTAATGTGATGACATCAGAGTCTCTCACCTCCCCGGTCATATCCTCTGTTATTCCCATAGATAATGATGTAATGTGATGACATCAGAGTCTCTCACCTCCCCGGTCATATCCTCTGTTATTCCCATAGATAATGATGTAATGTGATGACATCAGAGTCTCTCACCTCCCCGATCATATCCTCTGTTATCCCCATAGATAATGATGTAATGTGATGACATCAGAACCTCTCACCTCCCCGGTCATATCCTCTGTTATCCCCATAGATAATGATGTAATGTGATGACATCAGAGCCTCTCACCTCCCCGGTCATATCCTCTGTTATCCCCATAGATAATGATGTAATGTGATGACGTCACAGCCTCTCACCTCCCCGGTCATATCCTCTGTTATCCCCATAGATAATGATGTAATGTGATGACATCAGAGCCTCTCACCTCCCCGGTCATATCCTCTGTTATCCCCATAGATAATGATGTAATGTGGTGACGTCACAGCCTCTCACCTCCCCGGTCATATCCTCTGTTATCCCCATAGATAATGATGTAATGTGATGACATCAGAGCCTCTCACCTCCCCGGTCATATCCTCTGTTATTCCCATAGATAATGATGTAATGTGATGACATCAGAGCCTCTCACCTCCCCGGTCATATCCTCTGTTATCCCCATAGATAATGATGTAATGTGATGACGTCACAGCCTCTCACCTCCCCGGTCATATCCTCTGTTATCCCCATAGATAATGATGTAATGTGATGACATCAGAGCCTCTCACCTCCCCGGTCATATCCTCTGTTATCCCCATAGATAATGATGTAATGTGGTGACGTCACAGCCTCTCACCTCCCCGGTCATATCCTCTGTTATCCCCATAGATAATGATGTAATGTGATGACATCAGAGCCTCTCACCTCCGAGGTCATATCCTCTGTTATCCCCATAGATAATGATGTAATGTGGTGACATCAGAGCCTCTCACCTCCCCGGTCATATCCTCTGTTATCCCCATAGATAATGATGTAATGTGGTGACGTCACAGCCTCTCACCTCCCCGGTCATATCCTCTGTTATCCCCATAGATAATGATGTAATGTGGTGACGTCACAGCCTCTCACCTCCCCGGTCATATCCTCTGTTATCCCCATAGATAATGATGTCATGTGGTGACGTCAGAGCCTCTCACCTCCCCGGTCATATCCTCTGTTATCCCCATAGATAATGATGTAATGTGGTGACATCAGAGCCTCTCACCTCCCCGGTCATATCCTCTGTTATTCCCATAGATAATGATGTAATGTGATGACATCAGAACCTCTCACCTCCCCGGTCATATCCTCTGTTATCCCCATAGATAATGATGTAATGTGGTGACATCAGAGCCTCTCACCTCCCCGGTCATATCCTCTGTTATCCCCATAGATAATGATGTAATGTGATGACATCAGAACCTCTCACCTCCCCGGTCATATCCTCTGTTATTCCCATAGATAATGGTGTAATGTGGTGACGTCAGAGCCTCTCACCTCCCCGGTCATATCCTCTGTTATCCCCATAGATAATGATGTAATGTGGTGACGTCAGAGCCTCTCACCTCCCCGGTCATATCCTCTGTTATCCCCATAGATAATGGTGTAATGTGGTGACGTCAGAGCCTCTCACCTCCCCGGTCATATCCTCTGTTATCCCCATAGATAATGATGTAATGTGGTGACGTCAGAGCCTCTCACCTCCCCGGTCATATCCTCTGTTATTCCCATAGATAATGGTGTAATGTGGTGACGTCAGAGCCTCTCACCTCCCCGGTCATATCCTCTGTTATCCCCATAGATAATGATGTAATGTGGTGACGTCAGAGCCTCTCACCTCCCCGGTCATATCCTCTGTTATCCCCATAGATAATGATGTAATGTGGTGACGTCACAGCCTCTCACCTCCCCGGTCATATCCTCTGTTATCCCCATAGATAATGATGTAATGTGATGACATCACAGCCTCTCACCTCCCCGGTCATATCCTCTGTTATTCCCATAGATAATGATGTAATGTGGTGACGTCACAGCCTTTCACCTCTCCGGTCATATCCTCTGTTATTCCCATAGATAATGATGTAATGTGGTGACGTCACAGCCTCTCACCTCCCCGGTCATATCCTCTGTTATCCCCATAGATAATGATGTAATGTGGTGACGTCACAGCCTCTCACCTCCCCGGTCATATCCTCTGTTATCCCCATAGATAATGATGTAATGTGGTGACGTCACAGCCTCTCACCTCCCCGGTCATATCCTCTGTTATCCCCATAGATAATGATGTAATGTGGTGACATCAGAGCCTCTCACCTCCCCGGTCATATCCTCTGTTATTCCCATAGATAATGATGTAATGTGATGACATCACAGCCTCTCACCTCCCCGGTCATATCCTCTGTTATTCCCATAGATAATGATGTCATGTGGTGACGTCACAGCCTCTCACCTCCCCGGTCATATCCTCTGTTATCCCCATAGATAATGATGTAATGTGATGACATCAGAGCCTCTCACCCCCCCGGTCATATCCTCTGTTATCCCCATAGATAATGATGTAATGTGGTGACGTCACAGCCTCTCACCTCCCCGGTCATATCCTCTGTTATCCCCATAGATAATGATGTAATGTGGTGACATCACAGCCTCTCACCTCCCCGGTCATATCCTCTGTTATCCCCATAGATAATGATGTAATGTGGTGACGTCAGAGCCTCTCACCTCCCCGGTCATATCCTCTGTTATCCCCATAGATAATGATGTAATGTGATGACATCAGAGCCTCTCACCTCCCCGGTCATATCCTCTGTTATCCCCATAGATAATGATGTTATGTGGTGACGTCACAGCCTCTCACCTCCCCGGTCATATCCTCTGTTATCCCCATAGATAATGATGTCATGTGGTGACGTCACAGCCTCTCACCTCTGCAGTAAGATGGGAGAGGAGCTCCAGGGTGAGGGGAATGATCCTCGCCGCCATTTTGCCTCTTTTCTTCAGAGGATTCTTTATTGGAGGAATCTGAATGGAGAAAAGATGAGAAGAGAAAATAACGGAAACTTCACAGGAAACAACTCGGAGAGGATCCGGCATTTACCCTTATTCCCGGCTTCTGCCTGTAGGTGGCGCTGCACTTGCTCTGTGGCCAGCACTGGGGGCGCAGGCGCAGTGTGACATTAGTGTGGCTGGGACTTGTGGTGCAGGGAGTCTGTGTCTCTGCAGAGCGCTGGGATCTGGAGTTCTCCGCTCTGTGCTGGGGGAGGACACGTCCTGCAGATTTCCTGAGGGGTGACGTCAGCGGAAGAGGCGGGGCAGAGCGGCGGGTGGGAAACAGCAGGATAGATGCTAGAGAATACAGGCTGCTTGCAGGTTGTGACGTCACTTCCGGGGCGTATTCATCTACTGTTGGGGGCGTGTCTTTATTTAGCGTGGTCTGTATTTTCTAGGCTGAACCGATCTGTGGGCGGGGCAATGCTCGGGCTGTGCAGAGTTGTGGGCGGGGCAGAGTTGTGGGCGGGGCAGAGTTGTGGGCAGGGCAGAGTTGTGGGCAGGGCTCTGGCTGTGCAGAGCGGACGGATCCTGATGCCTGATCCTGAGGTGGGGAATATTCCGCTTCTCCTCATTAGTGATAGCTCTGGGGTGTCAGGCTGGATGTTGGGGGCACAGAGCAGCGTCTCCTGTCAGTGTTGGGGGGTACAGAGCAGCGTCTCCTGTCAGTGTTGGGGGGCACAGAGCAGCGTCTCCTGTCAGTGTTGGGGGGCACAGAGCAGCGTCTCCTGTCAGTGTTGGGGGTACAGAGCAGCGTCTCCTGTCAGTGTTGGGGGCACAGAGCAGCGTCTCCTGTCAGTGTTGGGGGGCACAGAGCAGCGTCTCCTGTCAGTGTTGGGGGGTACAGAGCAGCGTCTCCTGTCAGTGTTGGGGGGCACAGAGCAGCGTCTCCTGTCAGTGTTGGGGGGCACAGAGCAGCGTCTACTGTCAGTGTTGGGGGGCACAGAGCAGCGTCTCCTGTCAGTGTTGGGGGGCACAGAGCAGCGTCTCCTGTCAGTGTTGGGGGCACAGAGCAGCGTCTCCTGTCAGTGTTGGGGGGTACAGAGCAGTGTCTCCTGTCAGTGTTGGGGGCACAGAGCAGTGTCTCCTGTCAGTGTTGGGGGGGCACAGAGCAGCGTCTCCTGTCAGTGTTGGGGGGCACAGAGCAGCGTCTCCTGTCAGTGTTGGGGGGCACAGAGCAGTGTCTCCTGTCAGTGTTGGGGGGCACAGAGCAGCGTCTCCTGTCAGTGTTGGGGGCACAGAGCAGCGTCTCCTGTCAGTGTTGGGGGCACAGAGCAGCGTCTCCTGTCAGTGTTGGGGGCACAGAGCAGCGTCTCCTGTCAGTGTTGGGGGTACAGAGCAGCGTCTCCTGTCAGTGTTGGGGGGCACAGAGCAGCGTCTCCTGTCAGTGTTGGGGGCACAGAGCAGCGTCTCCTGTCAGTGTTGGGGGCACAGAGCAGCGTCTCCTGTCAGTGTTGGGGGGTACAGAGCAGCGTCTCCTGTCAGTGTTGGGGGTACAGAGCAGCGTCTCCTGTCAGTGTTGGGGGGTACAGAGCAGCGTCTCCTGTCAGTGTTGGGGGCACAGAGCAGCGTCTCCTGTCAGTGTTGGGGGGCACAGAGCAGCGTCTCCTGTCAGTGTTGGGGGCACAGAGCAGCGTCTCCTGTCAGTGTTGGGGGGCACAGAGCAGCGTCTCCTGTCAGTGTTGGGGGGCACAGAGCAGCGTCTCCTGTCAGTGTTGGGGGGCACAGAGCAGCGTCTCCTGTCAGTGTTGGGGGCACAGAGCAGCGTCTCCTGTCAGTGTTGGGGGCACAGAGCAGTGTCTCCTGTCAGTGTTGGGGGCACAGAGCAGCGTCTCCTGTCAGTGTTGGGGGCACAGAGCAGCGTCTCCTGTCAGTGTTGGGGGCACAGAGCAGCGTCTCCTGTCAGTGTTGGGGGGCACAGAGCAGCGTCTCCTGTCAGTGTTGGGGGGCACAGAGCAGCGTCTCCTGTCAGTGTTGGGAGCACAGAGCAGGGTCTCCTGTCAGTGTTGGGGGGCACAGAGCAGTGTCTCCTGTCAGTGTTGGGGGCACAGAGCAGCGTCTCCTGTCAGTGTTGGGGGCACAGAGCAGCGTCTCCTGTCAGTGTTGGGGGGCACAGAGCAGCGTCTCCTGTCAGTGTTGGGGGGTACAGAGCAGCGTCTCCTGTCAGTGTTGGGGGCACAGAGCAGCGTCTCCTGTCAGTGTTGGGGGGCACAGAGCAGCGTCTCCTGTCAGTGTTGGGGGGCACAGAGCAGAGTCTCCTGTCAGTGTTGGGGGGTACAGAGCAGCGTCTCCTGTCAGTGTTGGGGGGCACAGAGCAGCGTCTCCTGTCAGTGTTGGGGGGCACAGAGCAGCGTCTCCTGTCAGTGTTGGGGGTACAGAGCAGCGTCTCCTGTCAGTGTTGGGAGCACAGAGCAGTGTCTCCTGTCAGTGTTGGGGGGTACAGAGCAGCGTCTCCTGTCAGTGTTGGGGGCACAGAGCAGCGTCTCCTGTCAGTGTTGGGGGGCACAGAGCAGCGTCTCCTGTCAGTGTTGGGGGTACAGAGCAGCGTCTCCTGTCAGTGTTGGGGGCACAGAGCAGCGTCTCCTGTCAGTGTTGGGGGCACAGAGCAGCGTCTCCTGTCAGTGTTGGGGGCAAAGAGCAGTGTCTCCTGTCAGTGTTGGGGGGCACAGAGCAGCGTCTCCTGTCAGTGTTGGGGGGCACAGAGCAGCGTCTCCTGTCAGTGTTGGGGGGTACAGAGCAGCGTCTCCTGTCAGTGTTGGGGGGCACAGAGCAGCGTCTCCTGTCAGTGTTGGGGGGCACAGAGCAGTGTCTCCTGTCAGTGTTGGGGGCACAGAGCAGCAGGGGCAGGAGGTGACTTTGCATGTTCGGGGGGGCTCGTACTGGGCAGGGGGGATGCAGCACGTTTGGGGGGGCTCGCACTGGGCAGGGGGCGACGCTGCACGTTTGGGGGGGCTTGCCCTGGCAGGGGGTGACGCTGCACGTTTGGGGGTCTCGCACTGGGCAGGGGGCAACGCTGCACGTTTGGGGGGGCTCGCACTGGGCAGGGGGCGACGCTGCACGTTTGGGGGGGTTCGCACTGGGCAGGGGGCGACGCTGCACGGTTGGGGGGGCTTGCACTGGGCTGGGGGCGACGCTGCACGGTTGGGGGGGCTCGCACTGGGCAGGAGGTGGCTCTGCACGTTTTGAGGGGGCTCGCACTGTGCAGGGGGTGACGCTGCACGTTTGGGGGGGGCTCGCACTGGGCAGGGGGTGACGCTGCATGTTTGGGGGGGGGCTCGCACTGGGCAGGGGGCGACGCTGCATGTTTGGGGGGGGCTCGCAGGGGGCGACGCTGCACGTTTAGGGGGGCTCGCACTGGGCAGGGGGCGGCACTGGCTGTTTGGGGGGGCTCGCATGGAGAGTGACTGCATGTTGGGGAATCGCATGGAGGGAGGCTGCACGTTGAGGGGGCTCGCAGGGGGGGAGGCCGCATGTTGAGGGGGCTCGCAGGGGGGAGGCCGCATGTTGTGGAGGCTGCACATGGGGGCTCGCACGGGGGAAGGCCACACGATGGGGGGCTCGCACTGGGGAAGGCCACACGTTGGGGGGCTCGCACTGGGGGAGGCCACACGTTGGGGGGCTCGCACTGGGGGAGGCCACACGTTGGGGGGCTCGCACTGGGGGAGGCCACACGTTGGGGGGCTCGCACTGGGGGAGGCCACACGTTGGGGGGCTCGGACTGGGGGAGGGCAGACGTTGGGGGGCTCGCACTGGGGGAGGCCACACGTTGGGGGGGCTCGCACTGGGGGAGGCCACACGTTGGGGGGGCTCGCACTGGGGGAGGCCACACGTTGGGGGGGCTCGCACTGGGGGAGGCCACACGTTGGGGAGGGCTCGCAGGGGGAATGGCCGCACGTTGGGGAGGGCTCGCACTACACAGGGGGTGATGCTGCACTTTGGGGGGCTTGCAGGGGCCCGTGTTGCACGTTAAGGGGGGCTCGCCCAGGGAACTCTGTATTATTAATCTTTGTTTCTCATACACAGCTTGTGACTATCGGCGCTGGGTGTAATTGCCCCCCGTCGTCCCACCTTAGAGACGGAGAGAACAGTGCGGTGTAATCCACATCCTCCTCCGGTGTCCTCCAATGTATTCAATGAGAGAGGAATTTATGGTAAATGCAGAAATACAATTTTTACACCTAAAACGCACGGGACTCGGATACAAGAGATTTTTCTTTCATTGTCGCCAATGTCCAACATGGCCTAATTCTACGTATTGATTTGTACAGTTGATTGTTATATATTTGTATCCCCGACCTTCTGTCTCCTCCCCATTACCCTGTAGACTGTGAGCCCCCGAGGGCAGGGTCCGCTCCCCTCGGTACCCGTCTGTCAGTGTTATATATTTGTATCCCCGACCTACTGCCTCCTCCCCATTACCCTGTAGACTATAATCCCCCGAGGGCAGGGTCCGCTCCCCTCTGTACCCGTCTGTTAGTGTTATATATTTGTATCCCCGACCTTCTGTCTCCTCCCCATTACCCTGTAGACTGTGAGCCCCCGAGGGCAGGGTCCGCTCCCCTCGGTACCCGTCTGTCAGTGTTATACACATGTATCTTCGCCCTACTGTCTCCCCGCCATTACCCTGTAGACTATAATCCCCCGAGGGCAGGGTCCGCTCCCCTCTGTACCCGTTTGTCAGTGTTATATATTTGTATCCCCGACCTACTGTCTCATCCCCATTACCCTGTAGACTGTAAGCCCCCGAGGGCAGGGTCCGCTCCCCTCTGTACTCGTCTGTCAGTGTTATATTTTTGTATCCCCGACCTACTGTCTCCTCCCCATTACCCTGTAGACTGTGAGCCCCCGAGGGCAGGGTCCGCTCCCTTCTGTACCCGTCTGTGAGGATTGGTTTATTCACTGTAATTTATATCTGTATTTCTTTGTCGCTCTATTGGGAGACCCAGACAATTGGGTGTATAGGCTATGCCTCCGGAGGCTGCACAAAGTATTACACTCAAAAGTGTTAAGCCCCTCCCCTTCTGCCTATACACCCCCCGTGCTCTCACGGGATCCTCAGTTTTTTTGCTTTGTGCGAAGGAGGCAGACCTGCACACATAGCTCCACAGATTAGTCAGCAGCAGCTGCTGACTATTTCGGATGAAAGAAAAGAGGGCCCATATAGGGCCCCCAGCATGCTCCCTTCTCACCCCACTTTTGTCGGCGGTGTTTGTTAAGGTTGAGGTATCCATTGCGGGTACGGAGGCTGGAGCCCACATGCTGCTTTCCTTCCCCATCCCCCTTAGGGCTCTGGGTGAAGTGGGATCCAGGATCGGTCTCCAGGCACTGAGACCGTACTTATCCACAACTCCTGAGGAGCCTGCTGGATAGGAGCCGGGTATCGATCAGGGACAGGGCCCTGCATCTTTGAGGTACTCTGTGTCCCCGTGGGGACCGCGCACAGCAGCACTCCAGCATTGCTGGGTGTGCTAGTGCACCGGGGACTGCGGCGCTGACCGCCTTTGGTGCCATTATACACTGCAGCGGTGCTGAGTGTATTTGTGTATGGGGACGGCCGCGCTGACCGCCGCCGCCATTGTTTTTACTTAGGCGCGGCTGGGACTTGTAGTGCGCCGGGGACTCTGCGCTGGCCGCGCTTTTACGGCGGCCGCGCTTATAACTAGAGTCCCCGGCTTTTTGGGCCTAGTCTCCGTTCTTCCCGCCCTCAGCCCTGCCAGTCAGGGGAAGGGCGGGACGCTGCACAGGACGAGCAGCACTGAGGGCTGGAGCATGCTTTGCATACTCCACCCCCCTCACTGTGTACCGTGTGACTCCAACTCCCGCACTTTCTCGGTCACGCCCACGACTCCCTCATCTCCTCAGGACGCCGGCAGCCATTACTGTCAGCTCCTAGGACGCTGCAGAGGGGAGACAAACGCTGGGGGACCCAGGCACGAGTTCAAGGGGCCACACAACCGCCTTAAGCGGGCGGTAAGCAGCACCTGAGGTGCTGATTACACTGGTGTAGTAGTGTGTTTAGAGTTTACATCTTTGCTATACTTTACACTGTATGGTGCACAGTCAATTTCCTGGTCATATACCCTGTGGTGTGGCTCAAGGAGCAACAAAACACAGGCTTACTACGCTGCCAGCGCCGCATGTGCAATCCGGCAGGTTCCATTGACCCTCATGGTGGACCCCTGTGGCATTTGTTCAGCCTCTGCTCAAGGGGTCCCAGGGACAACAACCAAACAGATCCAGGTGACAGGGACTGAGTTTGCAGTTTTTACTGAGACTTTCTGAGACTATGGCTAAAATACTAGAAGCTTGCAGTCCAGACTGGTATCTCAGACCATGGGCACTGTACAACACTGCCCTCTATTCCCCTCAGTTGGAACAACAATGTTCCCCCGGGGTGTCTCATAGATCCCAGGGTGAAGTCTCTGACACGGACCGCAGTCCCAGACCGCCTAGGCGAGCTCGCTTAGACAACCCCCTCGACCTCATCACATTGTTCAGGGTCTCAGAGAAATGACTCTCTGTATCAGAAGAGGAGGTAGCTGATCAGGGTTCTGATCCTGATGCCGCTCTCTACCTTGATATCCCTGAGACGGACGCCATAGTGAATGCTCTTATTGCGTCCATAAAAATGATGCTGGATGTTTCTCTCTCAGCTCATCCAGCAGAAGGGTCACCTTTTCAAGGTCCCCCAAGAGTACAGCGAGTAGGTTTCTGGATCACTCTGACGTCTCAGAGGCAGTCCAGACACACCGAGTTTGTCCGGATAAGTGTTTCTTCCAAGCGCTTTAAGGATACACGTTATCCCTTCCCCCCTGACGTGGTCAGGGCTGGACTCAGTGTCCCAAGGTGGATTCTCCAATCTCTAGACTGGCGGCTAGATCCATAGTGGCAGTTGAAGATGGGGATTCGCTCAGGGATGCCACGGACAGACAGATGGAGCTCTGGTGGAAATCCATCTATGAAGCCATCGGCGCGTCTTTTGCTCCAGCATTCGCAGCCGTATGGGCGCTCCAAGCTATTGCAGCGGGTCAGGCGCAAATTGACGCACTTACACGTACGTCTGCGCCGCAAGTGGCGTCTGTAACCTCTCAAACTTCGGCATTGCGTCCTACGCTGTTAATGCTGTCCTGGACTCTGCGAGCCGTACAGCAGTTGCAGCCGACAATTCGGTGGCAATACGCAGGGCCTTGTGGCTTCGGGAATGGAAGGCAGATTCAGCTTCCAAAAAAGTGCTTAACCGGTTTGCCATTTTCTGGCGACCGTTTGTTTGGTGAGAGGCTGGATGAAATCATCAACCAATCCTGGGAAAGGAAACATCCTTACCCCAGACCAAACCAAGATTACCCCAACAGAGAATCGGACAGTCGAGGTTTCGGTCCTTTCCGGGCGCGGGCAGGTCCCAATTCTCCTCGCCCAGTCGTCCTCAGAAGGGTCAGAGGAACTCCGATCCATGGCGGTCTAAGGCACGCTTTTAAAAAACCGCAGGAGGTGCCGCCACCAAGGCGGCTTCCTCATGACCTACGGCCCTCACACCGCATCCTCGGTCGGAGGCAGGCTCTCCCGCTTTTCAGACTTTTCGCTGCCACAGGTTAAGGACCGTTGGGTGTGAGACATTCTGTCTCACGGTCACAGGATAGAGTCAACTCTCGTCCTTCGACTTGATTTTTCAGAACATCCCCGCCTCCCGAGCGAGCCGATGCTCTTCTGCAGGCGCTGGGCACTCTGAAGACAGAAGGAGTGGTGATCCCGGTTCCTCTTCAGCAACAGGGTCACGGTTTTTACTCCAACCTGTTTGTGGTCCCCAAGAAGGACGGATCTTTCCGTCCTGTCCTGGACCTAAAACTGCTCCACAAACACTCTCAGGGTCACTCGGTGATCCCTTACTTAGACGATCTGCTGGTCAAGGCTCCCTCTCAAGAGGCATGCCAGCACAGCCTCACCGCTACTCTGGATACTCCCCAGACTTTCGGGTGGATCATCAATTTTCCAAAGTCAAATCTGACACCGGCCCAATCGCTGACATATCTTGACATGGAGTTGTCATACCCTCTCAGCGATAGTGAAGCTTCCGCTGAACAAACCGTTCACTACAGACGGGGGTGCAATCTCTAGGTCAGTCACTCCCCTTGAGGCGCCCCACGCACTTCCTCGGGAAGATGGTGGCAGCAATGGGGGCAGTCCCTTTCACGCAGTGTTCACCAGCGTCCTCTCCAAAGGGACTCCTACGCAAGGAGACAGGAAACCGACGTTCCTCAACAGGAACGTCTACCTCTCTCAGGCATACCACTTCATTGTCGAGGGGAAATTCCTTCCTTCTCCCATCCTGGGCAGTGGTCACGACGGACGTGAGTCGGTTTCAGTGGGGAGCAGTTTTTTCTCCACCACAGGGCTCAAGGTACGTGGACTCACCATTGAGTCCTCGCTTCTGATCAATGTTCTGGAGATCAGAGCAGTGTATCTCGCCCTAAAAGCGTTCCAGCAGTGGCTGGAAGGCAAGAAGATCCGAATTCAGTCGGACAACTCCACAGCGGTGGCTTACAGTCCGGCGGCTTCTGCTGTGGATAGAATCCACAGCCTCCACCATATCCACAGTTCACATCCCAGGCGTGGAACACTTGGGAGCAGACTTTCTCAGTCGCCAGGGCATGGACGCAGAGCAAGGGTCCCTTCACCAGGACGGGTTTCACGAGATATGTTGCCGCTAGGGCATGCCGGACGTCGACCTAATTGCGTTCCGGCACCACAACAAGGTACCGACGTTCATGGCACAGTCTTAAGATCCCAGAGCTATGGCGACAGACGCCTTAGTTCAACACTGGTCGCAGTTTCAGCTTACTTACGTGCTCCCACCGTTGGCACTGTTGCTCAGTGTGTTACGCAAGATCACGGCAGACTGCCGCGGCTGCCGCCGCGTCATCCTCGTCGCTCCAGACTGGCCGAGGAGGTCGTGGTCCCGGATCTGTGGCATCTCACGGTCGGCCAACCGGGGGCACTGCCAGACCGACCAGAATTGCTGTCTCAAGGGCCGTTTTTTCCATCTGAATTCTGGGGCCATCAACCTGGCGGTGTGGCCATTGAGTCCTGGATTCTAGCGTCTTCAGGATTATCTCAAGAAGCCATTGCCACTATGAGTCAGGCTAGTAAACAAACGTCCGCCAAGCTCTACCACAGGACGCGGAAAATATTCCTGTCGTGGTGCTCTGCTCAGGGTTTTTTTCTCCCTGGCCATTTGCCTTGCCCCCCTCCCTGTCCTTCGTTCAATTTGGACTGGAAAAGGGTTCGTCGCTCGGCTCCCTTAAGGGACAAGTCTCAGCGCTCTCTGTGTTTTTTCCAGAAGCGCCTAGCCAGACTTCCACAGGTACGCATGTTCCTGCAGGGGGTTTGTCACATCGTTCCTTTTTACAAGCGGCCGTTACAACCTTCGGATCTGAACAGGGTGCTGATGTTCTTCAGAAACCACCATTCCAGCTAATGAGAGATATTTCTCTCTCACGCCTTTCGCAGGAAGTGGTTTTTCTAGTACCAGTCACTTCACTTCGGAGAGTGTCTGAGCTAGCAGCGCTGTCATGCAAGGCCCCTTTCATGGTTTTCACCAGGACAAGGTGGTTCTGCGTCCGGTTCCGGAATTTCTCCCTAAGGTGGTATCCCCCTTTCATCTCAATCAGGATATCTCCTTACCTTCTTTTTGTCCTCATCCAGTTCACCAATGTGAAAAGGATTTGCACTTGTTAGATCTAGTGAGAGCACTCAGACTCTACATTTCTCGTACGGCGCCCCTGCGCCGCTCGGATGCACTCTTTGTCCTTGTCGCTGGCCAGCGTAAAGGGTCACAGGCTTCCAAATCAACCTTGACTCGGTGGATCAAGGAGCCAATTTTCGAAGCCTACCGTTCGGCTGGGCTTCCGGTTCTCTCAGGGCTGAAGGCCCATTCTACCAGAGCCGTGGACGCGTCCTGGGCTTTGAGGCACCAGGCTACGGCTCAGCAGGTGTGTCAGGCGGCTACCTGGTCGAGCCTGCACACTTTCACGAAACACTATCAGGTGCATACCTATGCTTCGGCGGATGCCAGCATAGGCAGACGTGTCCTTCAGGCGGCAGTTGCCCACCTGTAGGAAGGGGCCGTTTTACGGCTCTATTATGAGGTATTCTTTACCCACCCAGGGATTGCTTTTGGACATCCCAATTGTCTGGGTCTCCCAATAGAGCGACAAAGAAGAAGGGAATTTTGTTTACTTACCGTAAATTCCTTTTCTTCTAGCTCTAATTGGGAGACCCAGCACCCGCCCCTGTTTTTTTGTGTATACATGTTGTTCATGTTGAATGGTTTCAGTTCTCCGATACTCCTTCGGATTGAATCTACTTTAAACCAGTTTATAATTTTTTCCTCCTTCTTGCTTTTGCACCAAAACTGAGGATCCCGTGAGAGCACGGGGGGTGTATAGGCAGAAGGGGAGGGGCTTAACACTTTTGAGTGTAATACTTTGTGCAGCCTCCGGAGGCATAGCCTATACACCCAATTGTCTGGGTCTCCCAATTAGAGCTAGAAGAAAAGGAATTTACGGTAAGTAAACAAAATTCCCTTCTTTGTGTGTTGCCCGTTGCCATGTACAGCATGCAGGGCCGCCACTAGGAATTTCAGGGCCCCATACTGGCAAAATTTTCGGGCCACCTTGAGACTCCGCCCAGGCCCCAGCCCCGCCCCTGCCCAGCTCCGCCTCCATTCGGCACTCCGCTCCCATAGTCTGAGTAGTCATCATGTGACCAATCATTCATGCGATTTTCATACTTAGTCATGTGATGCCGAGCTGCTTTTCCTAATTCTTTCAATGATCAGTGAAAAAGAGAGCGGTAAGAAGAAAAGCGAATTGTCAGATGACCGTAAGTATGAAAATCACATATGAGTGGAGTGGCCATGTGATGACTGCTGGAACCAGCAAGCAGAGCCGAATCCTGACAGTGAGTATATTACACGCTGTTAGGATTGGGTATGCTACAGGGCTGAATTTTATAATTGAAGGGCTTGTGCAGGTTTGAGATGAGGGGACTGCCGGCTTCTGCATTCTCACAGCACTTGCACTGCACACTTTTAGGTTTCTCCCTTGCTAGTTGTAAAGCGGACTTTACACGCTACGATATTTCTAGCAATTGCTGGCGATATCGTACGCAAAAGCACCCGCCCCCGTCGTGCATACGATATCGTGTGATCGCTGCCACAGCGAACATTATCGCTACGGCAGCGTCGTTGTGACTGCCGAACAATCCCTCCCTCAAGGGAGGAGGGACTACACATGGGGGAGAGAGAGCGACAGACCCCGCACTACACATGGGGGAGAGAGAGCGACAGACCCCGCACTACACATGGGGGGGAGAGAACGACAGACCCCGCACTACACATGGGGGGGAGAGAACGACAGACCCCGCACTACACATGGGGGGGGGGAGAGAGCGACAGACCCCGCACTACACATGGGGGGGGAGAGACCCCGCACTACACATGGGGGAGAGAGAGTGACAGACCCCGCACTACACATGGGGGGGGGGGAAGAGAGCGACAGACCCCGCACTACACATGGGGGGAGAGAGAGCGACAGACCCCGCACTACACATGGGGGGAGAGAGAGCGACAGACCCCGCACTACACATGGGGGGAGAGAGAGCGACAGACCCCGCACTACACATGGGGGGAGAGAGAGCGACAGACCCCGCACTACACCACATGGGGGAGAGAGAGCGACAGACCCCGCACTACACATGGGGGGAGAGAGAGCGACAGAACCCGCACTACACATGGGGGGAGAGAGCGACAGACCCCGCACTACACATGCGGGGGGGAGGGGGAGAGCGACAGACCCCGCACTACACATGGGGGGGGGGGAGAGCGACAGACCCCGCACTACACATGGGGGGGGAGAGAGAGAGCGACAGACCCCGCACTACACATGGGGGGGGGGAGAGAGAGCGACAGACCCCGCACTACACATGGGGGGGGGGAGAGAGCGACAGACCCCACACTACACATGAGGGAGAGAGAGCGACAGACCCCGCACTACACATGGGGGGAGAGAGAGCGACAGACCCCGCACTACACATAGGGGGAGAGAGAGCGACAGACCCCACACTACACATGGGGGGGGAGAGCGACAGACCCCGCACTACACATGAGGGAGAGAGCGACAGACCCCGCACTACACATGAGGGAGAGAGGGCCACAGACCCCGCACTACACATGGGGCAGAGAGAGAGCGACAGACCCCGCACTACACATGGGGGGAGAGAGAGCGACAGACCCCGCACTACACATGGGGGGGAGAGAGCGACAGACCCCGCACTACACATGGGGGGAGAGAGAGCGACAGACCCCGCACTACACATAGGGGGAGAGAGAGCGACAGACCCCACACTACACATGGGGGGGGAGAGCGACAGACCCCGCACTACACATGAGGGAGAGAGCGACAGACCCCGCACTACACATGAGGGAGAGAGAGCGACAGACCCCGCACTACACATGAGGGAGAGAGAGCGACAGACCCTGCACTACACATGAGGGAGAGAGAGCGACAGACCCCGCACTACACATGAGGGAGAGAGCGACAGACCCCGCACTACACATGAGGGAGAGAGAGCGACAGACCCCGCACTATACATGGGGGGAGAGAGAGCGACAGACCCCGCACTACACATGGGGGAGAGAGAGCGACAGACCCCGCACTACACATGGGGGGAGAGAGAGCGACAGACCCCGCACTACACATAGGGGGAGAGAGAGCGACAGACCCCACACTACACATGGGGGGGAGAGCGACAGACCCCGCACTACACATGAGGGAGAGAGCGACAGACCCCGCACTACACATGAGGGAGAGAGAGCGACAGACCCCGCACTACACATGAGGGAGAGAGAGCGACAGACCCTGCACTACACATGAGGGAGAGAGAGCGACAGACCCCGCACTACACATGAGGGAGAGAGCGACAGACCCCGCACTACACATGAGGGAGAGAGAGCGACAGACCCCGCACTACACATGAGGGAGAGAGAGCGACAGATCCCGCACTACACATGAGGGAGAGAGAGAGCGACAGACCCCGCACTACACATGAGGGAGAGAGAGCGACAGATCCCGCACTACACATGAGGGAGAGAGAGAGCGACAGACCCCGCACTACACATGAGGGAGAGGGAAACATGATTTATGTTTAACTCCTTTAAAGCTGGACAATTTTAGGACCATTAAGAAAGTGTTGGAGTCTCCTCAGATCAGATTCAGTCGGCGCTGAAAGAGGACGGAAGAAACCTACAGTTTATTGCCTCCAATGATTTCCCCTTATTATCTTCACATATTTTGTGTTTTTAGTTGATTTTTTGTTAACATCACTTCATCCTCATTACAATAAAACATTTCTCTGTTTTCTTTTTATTTTTCTTGATTGACCCATAAATGATGAATAAAGACGAAGGCAAAATTATGGAGAAGATATTCAGCCTGAATCTGGAGATAATCTTCCATCTTACTGGAGAGGTGAGAGGCTGTGATGTCATCACATTACATCATTATCTATGGGGATAACAGAGGATATGACCGGGGAGGTGAGAGGCTCTGATGTCATCACATTACATCATTATCTATGGGAATAACAGAGGATATGACCGGGGAGGTGAGAGGTTCTGATGTCACCACATTACATCATTATCTATGGGAATAACAGAGGATATGACCAGGGAGGTGAGAGGTTCTGATGTCACCACATTACATCATTATCTATGGGGATAACAGAGGATATGACCGGGGAGGTGAGAGGCTCTGATGTCATCACATTACATCATTATCTATGGGAATAACAGAGGATATGACCAGGGAGGTGAGAGGCTCTGATGTCATCACATTACATCATTATCTATGGGGATAACAGAGGATATGACCGGGGAGGTGAGAGGCTCTGATGTCTTCACATTACATCATTATCTATGGGAATAACAGAGGATATGACCGGGGAGGTGAGAGGCTCTGATGTCATCACATTACATCATTATCTATGGGAATAGCAGAGGATATGACCGGGGAGGTGAGAGGTTCTGATGTCATCACATTACATCATTATCTATGGGAATAACAGAGGATATGACCGGGGAGGTGAGAGGCTCTGATGTCATCACATTACATCATTATCTATGGGGATAACAGAGGATATGACCGGGGAGGTGAGAGGCTGTGATGTCATCACATTACATCATTATCTATGGGGATAACAGAGGATATGACCGGGGAGGTGAGAGGTTCTGATGTCATCACACTACATCATTATCTATGGGAATAACAGAGGATATGATCAGGGAGGTGAGAGGTTCTGATGTCATCACATTACATCATTATCTATGGGGATAACAGAGGATATGACCGGGGAGGTGAGAGGTTCTGATGTCATCACATTACATCATTATCTATGTGAATAACAGAGGATATGACCGGGGAGGTGAGAGGTTCTGATGTCATCACATTACATCATTATCTATGGGAATAACAGAGGATATGACCGGGGAGATGAGAGGCTCTGATGTCATCACATTACATCATTATCTATGGGGATAACAGAGGATATGACCGGGGAGGTGAGAGGCTCTGATGTCATCACATTACATCATTATCTATGGGAATAACAGAGGATATGACCGGGGAGGTGAGAGGTTCTGATGTCATCACATTACATCATTATCTATGGGGATAACAGAGGATATGACCGGGGAGGTGATGGACTCTGGAAATGTCTGTAGTGATATTATTAATGTCTCCACACTCAGGATTACACAGTAGTGAAGACCTCTAGTGATCGCTGTCAGGCCCCTGTGTCTGAAGGACGGGGAGAATCCCTGAGCCCAATCCCGGGGCCTCCACCTCACCCCCGGATTCATGAGGACATCAATGACCAGAAGATCCTAGAACTCATCAACAAGATGCTTGAGCTGCTGACTGGAGAGGTGACACTGCTGGGAATGCTGGGACATTATACAGGACGGCACTGGAGGATTCTGGGTGATGACGGTATCATTGTGTTGTCAGGTTCCTATAAGGGTGGAAACACATCTATGCGAGTAAAATCGGTCCGACTGGGCTGAAAAAAACTCGGCTGATTTTAGTTCACGTTAGGTGCGAGTGCAACGCAAGTGCGATGCTATTTCTGAGATTTTACTAGCGTGTGTAATGCGTGTGTAATGCGTGTGTAATGCGTATTTTTTACTATGTCATCTGCCATTCAGCTCTGCTACATGGCCGCTGACAGCAGACACAGACAGCCATGTAGCAGAGCTGAATGGCAGATGACAGCAGACACAGACAGAGCCGCACTGTCAGAATGAACTCGGGTGAACTTCACCCGACTTCATTGTCATGCTGCGGCTCTGCCTGTGTCGCGTCCTGATTAGCGGTCACCAGTGAAGGGCTCACCGGTGACCACTAATCCCCCGAGTGACTGAAGTTAGCAGCCCTCTCTCATACTCACCGATCCCCGGCGCGGCGCTGCACGGCTTTCTCACTGCTCCGGCGGCTTTTACTATTTTGAAAAAGCCGGCCGCTCATTAAAGAATCTCGTATTCCCTGCTTTCCCCGCCCACAGGCGCCTATGATTGGTTGCAGTGAGACACGCCCCCACGCTGAGTGACAGGTGTCTCACTGCACCCAATCACAGCAGCCGGTGGGCGGGTCTATACTGTGCAGTGAAATAAATAAATAAATAATTAAAAAAAAATGGCGTGCGGTCCCCACCAATTTTAATACCAGCCAGATAAAGCCATACGGCTGAAGGCTGGTATTCTCAGGATGGGGAGCTCCACGTTATGGGGAGCCCCCCACCCTAACAATATCAGCCAACAGCCGCCCAGAATTGCCGCATACATTATATGCGACAGTTCTGGGACTGTACCCGGCTCTTCCCGATTTACCCTGGTGCGTTGGCAAATCGGGGTAATGAGGAGTTATTGGCAGCCCATAGCTGCCAATAAGTCCTAGATTAATCATGTCAGGCGTCTATGAGACACCCTCCATGATTAATCTGTAAGTTACAGTAAATAAACACACACACATGAAAAAATCCTTTATTGGAAATAAAAAACACAAACACATTCCCTCATTACCAATTTATTAACCCCGACAAACCCTCCATGTCCGGCGTAATCCACGGACTCCAGCGTCGCTTCCAGCATGAAGGTGACAGGAGCTGCAGAAGACACCGCCGCTCCGGTCACCTCCAAGCAGCAACTGAGGTGAGTAGCGCGATCTGCTGAGGTGTCACTGAGGTTACCCGCTGTCACCGCTGGATCCAGTGACAGCGGGTAACCTCAGTGACAGCTGAGCTGATCGCGCGGCTGTCTTCATTACCTGCGTGGAGGTGACCGGAGCGGCGGTGTCTTCTGCTGCTCCTGTCACCTCCATGCAGCAGAGCTGGAAGCGACGCTGGAGTCCGTGGATTACGCCGGACATGGAGGGTTTGTCGGGGTTAATAAATTGGTAATGAGGGAATGTGTTTGTGTTTTTTATTTCCAATAAAGGATTTTTTCGGGTGTGTGTGTTTATTTACTGTAACTTACAGATTAATCATGGAGGGTGTCTCATAGACGCCTGACATGATTAATCTAGGACTTATTGGCAGCTATGGGCTGCCAATAACTCCTTATTACCCCGATTTGCCAACGCACCAGGGTAAATCGGGAAGAGCCGGGTACAGTCCCAGAACTGTCGCATATAATGTATGCGGCAATTCTGGGCGGCTGTTGGCTGATATTGTTAGGGTGGGGGGCTCCCCATAACGTGGAGCTCCCCATCCTGAGAATACCAGCCTTCAGCCGTATGGCTTTATCTGGCTGGTATTAAAATTGGGGGGGACCGCACGCCATTTTTTTTAATTATTTATTTATTTATTTCACTGCACAGTATAGACCCGCCCACCGGCTGCTGTGATTGGGTGCAGTGAGACACCTGTCACTCAGCGTGGGGGCGTGTCTCACTGCAACCAATCATAGGCGCCTGTGGGCGGGGAAAGCAGGGAATACGAGATTCTTTAATGAGCGGCCGGCTTTTTCAAAATAGTAAAAGCCGCCGGAGCAGTGAGAAAGCCGTGCAGCGCCGCGCCGGGGGATCGGGGAACGGTGAGTATGAGAGAGGGGTGGAAACTGACCGACAGACTGTGAGAGAGGGACAGAGATAGTGACGGACCGACAGAGAGAGAATAGAGACCGAGAGGGAGAGACCGACTGACAGGGAATAGTGATTGACAGACATTGGGAGACATCGCTCGTTTCCAGTGTTTTAGGAAACATGCGAGAAATGTATTTAGAAAATCGGATGTCACTAGGATGGTGTGAGTGCCGTCCCGTGACATCCGATTATTTACACGCTCCCATAGACTTGCATTGGAGAAACTCGCAGTAGAAACTCGCAAAAAAGCAGCATGCTGCGATTTTTTTCTCGGTCCGATTTGGACTGAGAAAAAAATCGCAGATGAGAGCTGAATCATTCACTAACATGTGTCCGATTCCAATGCGAGTTTTTCTCGCATTGCTCTACTGCGAGAAACTCGCAAGTGAGAAGCAGCCCTAAGGTGTCAGGACGTCACCGTCTATTTCTCCATGGAGGAGTGGGAGTATCTAGAAGGACACAAGGAGCGGTACAAGGAGGTGATGATGGAGGAGCCCCAGCCCCGCACATCACCAGGTAATAAAAACAAAAAAGTGAGCCGGAGTATGAGATGGTATACATGGAGCTTGTGAGACCATGTTCACACTGGCCATGAGACAAAGGGAAACCAAGGAAAAAATTGTTAAAACATACCTTGCTGTAACTAAATAAAAGCATAATGCATATAAACATAGGGTACTTAGTAAACACTGTTTTTGATCAAAAAAAGCATAAAGTTATCCCACCAAACGTCAAGGTGTACCCAGTTGGGATAGTACCTACACTCTCTAATATTAACCCCTTCAGCCCCCAGTCTGTTTACACCTTAAAGACTCGCCCATTTTTTTGCAATTTTGTCCAGTGTCACTTGACAGGTTATAACTCTGGAACACTTCAACGGATCCTGGCGATTCTGACATTGTTTTCTCGTGACATATTGTGCTTCATGTCAGTGGTAAATTTAGGCCGATATGTTTTGCGTTTATTTGTGAAAATTTCAAAAATTTGGGGAAAATTTTGAAAATTTCGCAATTTTCAAAATTTTAAATTTTATGCCCATAAATCTGAGAGATATGTCACACAAAATAGTTACTAAATAACATTTCCCACTTGTCTACTTTACACAAGCGCGAAAAAAAAAAATTCCGTTAGGAAGTTAGAAGAGTTCAAAGTTCATCAGCAATTTCTCATTTTTCCAACAAAATTTACAAAAAACAATTTTTTAGGTACCACATCACATTTGGAGTGATTTGAGAAACCTAGGCGAAAGAAAATACCCAAAAGTGACCCCATTCTAAAATCTGCACCCCTCACTCTGCTCAAAACCACATCCAAGAAGTTTATTAACCCTTTAGGAGCTTCACAGCAACCAAAGCAATGTAGAAGAAAAAATGAGAATTTTACTTTTTTAACACAAAAATGTTACTTTAGCCATAAAAATTAGTATTTTCACAAGGGTATCAGGAAAAATGCATCATAAAATGTATCGTGCATTTTCTCCTGAGTACGCAGATACCTCATATGTGGTGGAAATCAAATGTTTGGGCACACGGCAGGACTCGGAAGGCAAGGAGTGCCATTTGAATTTCTGAGTGCAAAATTAGCTGCACTCATTAGCGGACGCCATGTCGGGTTTGAAGACTCCCTGAGGTGCCTAAACAATGGAGCTCCCCCACAAATGACCCCATTTTGGAAACTAGAGCCCTCAAATATTTTTTCTAGATGTTTGGTGAGCACTTTGAACACCTGGGGGCTTCACAGAAGTTTATAACGTTGAGCCGTGAAAAGAAAAAAAAATTTTTTTTTACCACAAAACTGTTGCTTCAACCAGGAAGCTTTTTTTATCACAAGGGTATCAGGAAAAAATGCACCATAAAATGTATTGTGCATTTTCTCCTGAGTATGCAGATACCCCATATGTGGTGGAAATCAAATGTTTGGGCACACAGCAGGACTCGGAAGGCAAGGAGCGCCATTTCACAGCAAAATTGGTTGGAATTATTAGCGGACACCATGTTGCGTTTGGAGACCCCCCTGAAGTGCCTAAACTATGGAGCTCCCCCACAGTTGACCCCATTTTGGAAACTAGACCCCTCATGGAATTTATCTAGCTGTTTAGTGAGCACTTTGAACCCCTGGAGGCTTCACAAACGTTTGTAATGTTCAGCCGTGAAAATATTTTATTCTTTTTTTTACCACAAAATTGTTTTTTCAAACAGGTAGCTTTTTTCACAAGGGTATCAGGAAAAAATGCACCATAAAATGTATTGTGCAATTTCTCCTGAGTACACAGGTACCTCATATGTGGTGGAAATCAATTGTTTGGGCGTACGGCGGGGCTCAGAAGAGAAGGAGCGCCATTTCACAGTAAAATTGATTGGAATTATTAGCAGACGCCATGTTGCATTTGGAGACCCCCTGAGGTGCCTAAACAATGGAGCTCCCCCACATGTGATCCCATTTTGGAAACTAGACCCCCCCCCCATACAAAAAAGTTAGTTTGGCGAAATAAAAAATACAGACATCAGTAAAAAAAAAAAATATGAGCGCCTGCCACTAAGACCAGTGCCAAACGTGAAAGCAATGCACGAGTCTCGCATCGCATCATCCACTCCAGTCTGGAAGCGAGCAACTGCGCTGGATAATGCGATGCGAGAGGGCGGGGCGGCAGATGAGAAAGGGCGCAGCGGATGGAAGATGGGAAAGGGCGCACCAGATGGAGGAGCGGCAGAGGATGGGAAAGGGCGCAGCGGAGGAAGGTGGGAAATGGCGCAGCGGATGGAGGAGCGGCGGAGGATGGGGGGGAGGGAGGTGAGATGGGGATACCTACCTTACAGGATGGATCTAGGCAGCACGATCACAGCAGACAGAAGAGGCAGCAGATGAAGGAGGCAACAGATTGAGGAGTGTGAGAGGGGGCAGTAGATGAAGAGGATGGGAGAGAGCAGGCAGCAGATTGGGGAGGGGGGCAGAGTCTGATGGGAGAGAGAGATGGCACATGGAGGAGGGGGGGCCCCGGGGGGAGGGGGGCCCCCAGAACATGGAGGGGGGAGGGTGGCTTGCAGCACATGTGGGGGGAGGGTGGCTTGCAGCACATGTGGGGGGAGGGTGGCTTGCTGCACATGTGGGGGGAGGGTGGCTTGCTGCACATGTGGGGGGAGGGTGGCTTGCAGCACATGGGGGAGGGTGGCTTGCAGCACATGTGGGGGGAGGGTGGCTTGCAGCACATGGAGGGGGAGGAGGTGTAGTCGCGATGGAGAAGGGGCAGCCGATAAAGGAGGCGGCGGCGGCCGATCGGGAACAGTGGGGGCCGATTCAGGGGCAGCAGCGGCTGAAAAAGGTGAGTGCGACGGCGGCGGGGACAGTGGCGAGCATGGCGGCGGGGACAGTGGCGGGCGAGGCGATTGGGGACAGCGGTGGATCGGGAGCAGCGGCGGGGCGATCGGAGACAGCGGCGGGGCTGGCGGTGGCGATCGGAGCCGCGGCGGGGCTGGCGGTGGCGGGCGGGGCGATCGGAGACAGCAGTGGGGCTGGGGTTGGCGAGCGGGGCGATCGGAGACAGTGGCGGGGCTGGCGCTGGCGGGCGGGGCGATCGGAGACAGCGGCGGGGCTGGCGCGGGCGGGGCGATCGGAGACAGCGGCGGGGCTGGTGGTGGCGATCGGAGCCGCGGCGGGGCTGGCGGTGGCGGGCGGGGCGATCGGAGACAGCGGCGGGGCTGGCGCTGGCGGGCGGGGCGATCGGAGACAGCGGCGGGGCTGGCGCTGGCGGGCGGGGCGATCGGAGACAGCGGCGGGGCTGGCGGGGCGATCGGAGACAGCGGCGGGGCGGGCGGGGCGATAGGAGACAACGGCGGGGCTGGCAGGGCGATCGGGGACAGGGGCGGGCGGCAGGGGCAGCAACTTACCGATGGGCACCCGCAGAGACCGCTCTCCTCGGCTTTCAGGGACGGACACAGGTCACCGGCACCAGATCCACGGTGATTGGAGAGACCGGTCACAAGACCGGTCTCTCCAATCAGAGCTGGGGGCGGGTGAAGCACCGATCACCCAGCTCCAGCTAATGGCCAGGGCTGGATTTCAATGTTCCAGCCATTTTCAAGGGCTGGAACATTACAGTGACTGTAATTGGCTGAGCGGCGTTAGTCAGCCAATCACAGCCTCTGTAGGTTCGGGGAGGAGGCACCACCCCTCCTGAGGTCAGGCAGAGGTCCCCTCCTTCCCGAATCTACTGTTTAATTAAACAAATTTCACTCCCCGGGGCTCCGGGACCGCGATTTCGCCATGACGTACTGGGTACGTCATGGGTCGTTTAGCACCATGTCACCATGACGTACCCAGTACGTCAAGGGTCGTTAAGGGGTTAAAACCTTACCATGGGTCTAAAATAGGCCTCAATGTGGCTAAGGACTGAGAGCGACCGGGTCCCAACAGGACACACACAGTCAGGGGGATTCACAGAATGAAATGTCCAGCTCACTGAGAAGGGGGCCTCTCCCTGTTTGTACTGAATACAAAAAAACTACATAAAAACAAAAAAGTGAGCCGGAGTATGAAATGGTATACATGGAACTTGTGAGACCATGTTCACACTGGCCATGAGACAAAGGGAAACCAAGGAAAAAATTGTGAAAACATACCCTGCTGTAACTAAATAAAAGCATAATGCATATAAACATAGGGTACTTAGTAAACACTGTTTTTGATCAAAAAAAGCATAAAGCTATCCCACCAAACGTCAAGGTGTACCCAGTTGGGATAGTACCTACACTCTCTAATATTAAAACCTTACCATGGGTCTAAAATAGGCCTCAATGTCGCTCTCAGCCCTTAGCCACATTGAGGCCTATTTTAGACCCATGGTAAGGTTTTAATATTAGAGAGTGTAGGTACTATCCCAACTGGCTACACCTTGACGTTTGGTGGGATAGCTTTATGCTCTTTTTGATCAAAAACAGTGTTTACTAAGTACCCTATGTTTATATGCATTATGCTTTTATTTAGTTACAGCAGGGTATGTTTTCACAATTTTTTCCTTGGTTTCCCATCACCAGGTAATAGACAGGACTGAATACACCCGGCCTATAATTATCTGTATGTAATAATGATGTCCGTCCTGTCTGTGTCTCCTGCAGGTCTCTCCAGTACGAGGACGACCCCAGAGAGATGTCCCGCTCCTCCTCCTCCACAGGATCCTCAGGTAGATGGAGGCCTCCCCTATGAGGTGTAGACGGCTGTGACCTCCTTGTGTTCAGTCTTGTTTTCTCCTCCAGTATTAGATGTTTTATACTTGTGTAATGAGAGCGGTGGAGACGGCAGGATCACAGCTGACCACAGACCTCACATACAAATCTGTCGTCCAGCCCAAAATTGCTATTTCATTATCTAAGTGGAGATTGCAAATTTGTGGTCCAGCCACATATTGACATTTCATCATGTAAATACTGATTATTAATTTAGTGATAGGTGACACAGGTGTGGGCCTCGGGTTGGGAAACAGCTGTTTTAAAGAGGGGAAAGATACATTAAACATGAGTAATTAATCCCACGGTTGTGGTGGAAGGGGGCATAGGCGTGGTGTTTGAGGTGTACGCAGGGTAGGTGCTAATGTTCCTGCAAGCTCTACTGAACAAACACGGGCATGTCTTATCTAAAGACAGCTGACGGCTTCCGTTACCGGGCGGGCTACTCCGCTCATTTTCTTTGGCAGCCTCACAATGGTATGTATGACTTGTAGATGATGGCCAGATAGAACATGTGCTACAGTGGACAGCAAGCTCTGCATCAAGTGGCCTCTCCTCCTCTTCCTCAACATCACACACAATACATTCATTCTTCAGAAGTAGCACCCCAATTACTCTTGTTCTCCCCGCGTCACAACTCTCCAACCATCCAGTGACTGTGGGGAATCACAGATGAGTGAGTCTGCAGAGCTGTTCACACATTCTATTCCATGAGTATCAGAGTTTTTTTCCAAAGATTCCCAGACTCGAGGAGGAAAGCATCTGCACTGATGCCCAGAATCTTTGTCAATTGGAACCGGGCCCGGACAAAATTGTGCGAGCATGATCCAGACCCTCGCCAACAGACGTTATCCCACGGGGGTGGAGGTGATGATGTTGATACTCGGATACCTGAGGAGCACGCTTAATGTACTGTGCTGTGAAGGCAGAAAGAGGAGGAAGAATGACTCTCAGGGCAAGGAGTGGGACAACAGCGAGGATAATGATGAGGTTGTAGATCCCACTTGGTGTGAACCCAGAGACATGCAGCCAAGTAGCTCAGGAGAGGAGGATGATGAGGAGGTTACGTTGCCGCTTTCCAAGCAACCACACCATGTGCTTCATTCACAGCCAAAACCTCAGGCTGTGGGTATACGCTTTGGCGCCTGATTTGTAGCCAGTAAACGTGCTCGGCTTCTTAATCAATCTCAGTAATGCTGCAGCCATCTTGGTTATGGCATTACTGTGAATGGCTGGCCGCGCAGCGTCATAGGGTCTATAAAAGCCCTTCCGTTGCAGTTTTTTCTTTATCGCTTCATTGGGGGACACAGAGACCATGGGTTGTATGCTGCTGCCACTAGGAGGCGACACTAAGCAAAAAACAAGGAAACTCCTCCTATGCAGTATACACCCACCAACCGGCAATTGTACCTCAGTTTAAGCTTAGTGTCCATAGGAGGTGGACACACTTGGGGCTGCTCCAGCCCCTCAGGTTTGTATTTTTAATCTTTTTCCCTTTTTCTTTTCAGACACAGCTCGTCGGGCGACAGGGTGTAATTGCTCACCCTGCTCTCCCCCCTAGAGGCCGGTCGCACAGAAGTGGGGTCCGTCCGCCACTTCCGTTGACTTCCGTGCCTGTCTGGCAGGACCCTACCCCCCTAACACTCTCAAGACTGTTTGGGGGGCATCCGCACAGAGGGACAGGCGGATGGTCCTTGCCCCCCTCCCCCTGCACGCCCGCTCTCCACAGCCGGCCTGATCAGGGAGGGGAGACGAAAAAATCCTTGGAAGAACCCCGTCTCCCTATGCCCTTCCCAGGGATCATGCCAAGGAGGACAGGATCAAGCAGAGAGGACTATCAGCCACCGGGACAGGTACCCATCCCTTGTCCCGGGTCATGGGGGGCTCCGTTCCAAAAAAAAAAACAAAAAAAAACAAAAACTGTCTCTTTAAATCATTATATATCAGGCTTCGTTCTTACCCGTTCTCCAGGCAGTACGCTCGGCTCCCCCACACAGCCCCGATCCCGTCCTCGGCGCCGTCCTCCGCTCCCCCTGCGGCCTCACATAAAAAATCTAGTCCCCGGCTTCTCTCCGGCCTAGCTCCTGTCTGGCCACGCACCTGGCATCCTCCTGCCTCTCTTCTCTCCCTCATTTCCTCTCTCTGTCCCATGTCCAGCACAAGAGTGACCCGCTCTCAACCACAGGCTATAGTGCTTCACTTCGCCTGCTCCTCTTGCCTAAAGAAGTTTCCCTCAGGGCAGTCCTCTCCCATCTGCGTAGCCTGTAGCACCCCTAACATGACTACTACGGAGCCCCCCACCGCCCGTAACGAGGACTCGGCCCCCATGCCTGGGTGGGCCTCAGCTCTCTCCCAGTCCGTGGACAAGCTAACTGACATGTCTCAGTCCTTAGCATCGGCCATAGACCGGCTGTCCGCCTCCTCCTCTGGAGTCCCTCCGGCGACCCAGAGCGAGTCTGAGCCCGCAGCGCCTCCAGCCCGGCAAGGCAGATCACAAGGGAGGTCTAGGAAGCGGTCCCTCTCTGGGTCTTCCTCCAGCTCCCCTAGCCCTGCTAGGGCCGCCAGAGCATCACGCTCGCTGTCTCCTGTCTCTTCTGCTGCAGCTCCAGATTCGGACCAGGACTCTGCTTCTGACTCCGATCTGGACTCTGAACATATATCCAAGCTGACCGGTATGATGGACAGTCTGGTCATTGCTGTCAATCAGACCCTAGAGGTACAGAACATTGACCCAGCGCCTACCTGTCAATCGGTCCCTTTCAAAAGAGCCAAGAAGCTGCCAAAAAGCTTTGGCAACCACAGGGAATTTGAGGATATTTTTTCCAGACAGTGGGAACATCCTGACAAGCGCTTCCAGAAACGCAAGCGGGCTCAGGTCCTCTATCCCTTCCCACCGGAACTTCTCCAGAAGTGGTCAGTGGCTCCTTCAGTGGATCCTCCGATCTCCCGACTCTCGTCCAGCACCACCCTGCCGCTGTCCGATGGAGCCTCCCTGAAGGATCCCTCGGACAGGACCATAGAATCCTTAGCCAGGTCAGCCTTTGAGGCCTCCGGCTCGGCCATCACTCCAGCCTTTGCGACCACCTGGGTTTCCAAGGCTGTCTCCGCCTGGGCAAAGATCCTTCGCCGTGGTATCCTGGCTGATGCTCCCAGACCAGAGCTGGCAGATCTGGCAGATCAGATCACTCACGCCGGAAAATATCTAGTCGCTGCGTCCCTTGACTCTGCTGCTTCCGCTGCCCTGGCAGCCGGCAACATTACTGCAATCCGCAGAGCCCTGTGGCTTAAGGCGTGGAACGCAGACTCCGCATCCAAGAAGTCTCTCACCAGTCTTCCCTTTGTCGGTACCAGGCTATTCGGAGAGAAGCTGGACAAGATCATCTCTGAGGCTACGGGAGGCAAGAGTACCTTCCTCCCCCAACAGAGGACCCCTCGTGCTCCTCCAAAGCGGCGGCTTTTTCCCTTTCGCACCTTTCGTCAATTCTCCACCAACGCCAACCCACGTCGGGAGCGGTCCCCGGCGCGTCAGGAGAGACGGAAGCCCTCCTTTAAGGCAGCACCCCACTGGCGTTTCTGGCGTTCCCGTGGCCAGCAGTCCAAGTCCTCCAGGTCCAGATCCCACAGATTTTCCTCCGCATGACTGGGCTCCCGTCTCCGGGTCCCCACCCAGGGTCGGCGGTCGTCTCCGCAGATTCAGAAGCACGTGGCTTTCCGTGATAGACGACGCCTGGGTTCGAGACGTCGTCTCTCACGGCTACAAGATAGAGTTTTCTTCACTCCCACGCTCACGCTTCGTCCAGTCCAAGCCCCCCAAGGATCTCTCCCTCACAAAGGGCTTCTTCGCAGCCATTCAAGCCATGCGAGACTCTGGGGTCATCATCTCCGTACCCCCTCAAGACAGATTCCAGGGTTTTTATTCAAACCTCTTTGTGGTACCGAAGAAGAATGGCGCAGTCCGCCCCATCCTGGATCTCAAGCGTCTCAACAGGCGGGTCCGCCTCCGGCGATTCCGCATGGAGTCTCTGCGCTCAGTGATAGCGTCCATGGAACCAGGGGAGTTCCTCTGCTCGGTGGACATCCAGGACGCCTATCTCCACATCCCGATCTTCCCAGCTCATCAGAGATTCCTACGCTTCATGGTTCAGGGGCAACACTTCCAGTTCACTGCCCTCCCATTCGGGCTCTCGACAGCTCCCAGAGTCTTCACCAAGGTGATGGCTACTGTCATGGCTATTCTTCGAACCCGGGGAATTCTAGCCATCCCGTATCTGGACGACATTTTGATCAAGGCTCCCTCGGCGGCGGAGTGCCGCGACAGTCTCAACATCACTCTGGATACTCTATCCCGTCTCGGCTGGTTGATCAACAGACCAAAGTCATCTCTGATCCCGTCTCAACGCATCTCATTTCTCGGCATGATCTTCGATACCTCGCAAGCGAAGGTTCTTCTGCCCAAGGACAAACTCACAGCTATTCTCAGGGGGATTTGGAAGCTCCAACGCGCACCTCGCTGCTCCCTTCGATACTGCATGAGCATCCTCGGGAAGATGGTGGCGTCAATGGAAGCGGTGCCTTACAGTCAATTCCACACTCGCCCCCTTCAAGGTCTTCTCCTCGCAGCATGGGACAAGTCCCCTCACTCCCTGGATCGACCAATTGCGATCCCTCCTCGAGTCAGACAATCATTGGAATGGTGGAGATGCTCTCCCCTCATCCTCCAAGGGAGATCATTTCTTCCCCTTCGATGGAGGGTCGTCACGACAGACGCCAGCCTGCTAGGATGGGGAGCCACTTTCCAAGACCTCACAGTTCAGGGTCGCTGGACCGAGCCGGAAACCAAACTTCCCATCAACATTTTGGAACTCAGATCAGTTCGCCTAGCTCTATTTCATTGGAAGGCTCTGCTTCGCGGACACCCAGTTCGGGTGCAGTCCGACAATGCAACCACTGTGGCCTACATAAACCATCAAGGCGGAACACGCAGCCGTGCGGCAATGAGAGAGGTATCTCAAATCCTCGACTGGGCCGAACAGAACATCCCAGCGATTTCGGCGGTCCACATCCCGGGCGTGGACAATTGGGCCGCAGACTTTCTCAGCCGGGAGGGCCTCGACGCCGGAGAATGGTCCCTCAATCCCAGAATCTTCCAACAGATCTGTGCCAGGTGGGGGACCCCCGACGTGGATCTCCTGGCCTCCAGGTGGAATCACAAGGTTCCCCAGTTTGTCTCCAGGGCAAGAGACCCACTAGCGCTCGCAACGGACGCCCTAGCGATCCCCTGGTCGCAGTTCTCTCTGCCGTTCCTCTTCCCTCCACTTCCGCTTATACCCAAGCTAGTCAAGAAGATCAAGGCGGAGGGAGTTCCGGTAATTCTCGTGGCCCCAGATTGGCCTCGACGCCCGTGGTACGCAGAGCTCGTGCACCTTCTCGCTGACGTTCCGTGGAGACTTCCAGACGTCCAGGATCTTCTCACTCAAGGGCCTTTTCTTCACCAGAATTCACAGTCGCTCAATTTAACGGCATGGCTGTTGAAGCCGCAGTACTAACTTCCGCGGGATTCTCAGAACAGGTCGTCCAGACAATGATCAAAGCTCGGAAGCCTTCTTCTTCCCGCATTTACCACCGAACGTGGAAGGCCTATTTCCGCTGGTGTGAAGCTAACCAGGTCACAGCCATGACCTTCTCCTTACCAGTTCTGTTGTCATTCCTACAATCTGGTCTAGAGGCTGGATTAGCACTCAGCTCCCTCAAGGGTCAGGTGTCTGCTCTTTCCATTCTCTTTCAAAGGAGGATTGCCTCTCGGTCACAAGTTCGCACATTCATTCAGGGAGCCGCACATGCGGCGCCCCCCGTTCAACCTCCGGTGGAGCCCTGGGACCTTAACCTGGTTCTGTCTGTTCTCCAGCATTCTCCCTTCGAACCTATGCAGGAGACGTCCCTCATGTTCCTCTCTTGGAAGGTCGCCTTCTTAGTTGCCATCACGTCAATCAGGCGGGTATCTGAGTTAGCGGCGCTTTCCTGCCGCTCTCCATATCTTGTCTTCCACCAGGATAAGGTAGTCCTCCGTCCGGTTCCTTCTTTTCTGCCCAAGGTGGTTTCCTCCTTCCATCTTAACGAGGACATTGTTCTTCCCTCATTTTGTCCGAATCCTTCACACCCTCGTGAGATTCTTCTCCACAAGCTGGACTTGGTCAGAGCTCTCCGTTTGTACATTTCCAAGACCTCTCAATTCAGACGGTCGGATTCCCTTTTTGTACTTCCGTCTGGCCCGCGCAGAGGCCTACCTGCCTCCAAGTCCTCCATTTCGCGATGGATTCGCTCTGCCGTACTGGAAGCCTACCGGGTAAGAGGGATAACGCGCCCACTCAGGATTACGGCCCACTCCACCAGGGCGGTGGGAGCCTCGTGGGCGGTCCGTCACCACGCTCCAGCGTTGCAGCTCTGCAAAGCGGCCACCTGGTCTTCGCTCCACACTTTCACTAAGTTCTACAGAGTTCACACTTTCGCATCCTCCGATGCGAGCCTCGGTAGAAGAGTCCTGCAGGCTGCAGTGGACCGAGGTCAGCCCTGAGAGTAACATTAGACCCACCCGCGGGACTGCTTTAGGACGTCCCATGGTCTCTGTGTCCCCCAATGAAGCGATAAAGAAAAGTAGATTTTGGGTACTCACCGTAAAATCTCTTTCTTGGAGCCTTCATTGGGGGACACAGCACCCGCCCTTGTGTTGGACATATGTTACTGTTCAATGTTTTCTGTTGGCTGTTGAGTTTAATGTCCACTTCTGTATGATTGAGCATTTTGTTCTACTGTTGTCTCCTATTGCTTTCTCACTAACTGAGGTACAATTGCCGGTTGGTGGGTGTATACTGCATAGGAGGAGTTTCCTTGTTTTTTGCTTAGTGTCGCCTCCTAGTGGCAGCAGCATACAACCCATGGTCTCTGTGTCCCCCAATGAAGGCTCCAAGAAAGAGATTTTACGGTGAGTACCCAAAATCTACTTTTTTTTGTTTTGTTTTTTTGCTTCATCTTTGAGGTTACCACAAAGATGCAGGATGTCCATTCTTTTTGCGTTTTGTCACTGCGTTTCGGCGAACTGGCAGATCAATCCCCTCTGACTCCGGGTCGGTGGGGGATTGATTGCTGGTATTTGGCCGATGCTGCTCCCCATATAAAGTCTATGGGGACAAGGATCTGGGGCAAAAGGGTAGGAGCAAGCGCTTCATACTCACCGATCACCGGGGCGGGTGTCACACTGCTCCCGCGGTAGCTCTTTCACCGACTTCTGTGATTGGTTGCAGACAGAGGCGCCTCCATGTGCTTCTATATCGTGCAGTAAAATAAATTTTAAAAAATGGCGTGTAGTTCCCCCAATTTTTATGCCTAACCAATATAAAGCCCACAGCTGGGGGCTGATATTCTCAGACTGGGGAGGCCTTTGGTTATTAGGCTGCCCCCAACCTAAAAATAGCCTGCAGCCGCTTGGAATTGCTGCATCCATTAGATGCGACAGTCTTGGCATTTTACCCAGCTCATTCCGATTGCCCTGGTGCAGTGGCAGTTGGGGTAATAAGGAGTTAATAGCAGCCCATAGCTGCCACTAAGTCCTAGATTATTGATGGCAGGCATTTGAGACACCCACCCCCCCATCATTAATCTGTAAGTGAAAGTAAATAAACAAACATCCAAAAAATGCTTTATTTGAAATAAAACACAAAAATGCCCCCTCTTTCACCACTTTATTAACCCCCAAACACCCCTCCAGGTCCGACGTAATCCACACGAGATCCCACGGCAATTCAGCTCTACTACATCTGACGCTGACAGCGAGCGCCATAGAACATGACTGCCCACTGTGAGCTCCATGCAGAAAGTGAAGTGAGCCACATGACAACCGGTGACTTCACTCGGGTGATTTGCGGTCACAGCTGGAGTCCATGTGTCCTGGAGTCCGCGATTGAAGTGAGACACAGGTGGAGGACTCGCCTGAGTGACGTCACCGCTGATCACGCATCTCACATCACTCGCAGCGGCCTGATTTGCGGTCACAGGTGGAGAACTCCAGCTGTGACCGGAAATCACCTGAGTGACGTCACCGCTTATCACACGGCTCATTTCACTTGCTGCATGGAGCTCACAGTGGGCAGTCTTGTTCTGTTTCGCTCGCTGTGAGCGTCAGATGTAGCAGTGCTGGACATGTCGTGAGACCTTGTGTAGATTACGTCGGACCTGGAGGGGTGTTTGGGGGGTTAATAAAGTGGTGACAAAGGATGCTTTTTGTCTTTTATTTCAAATAAAGGGTTTTTTTTAGGTCTTTGTGTTACTTTTACTTACAGATTAGTGATGAGAGGGTGTCTCATAGACGCATGGCATGACTAATCTAGGACTTAATAGCAGCTATGGGCTGCCATTAACCCCTTATTACCCCGATTGCCACTGCACCAGGGCAATCGGAAAATGCTGGGACTGTCGCATCTAATGGATGTGGCAATTCCAGGTGGCTGCTGGCTGATAATTTTAGGCTGGGGGGCTCCCCATAACATGGAGCTCCCAATCCTGAGAATACCAGCCATCAGCCGTGTGGCTTTACCTTGGCTATATCAAAATTAGGGGCGACCGCATGTCGTTTTTTTTAATGTATTTATTTTACTGCACTATATAGACCCGCCCACCGGCGGCTGTGATTGGTTGCAGTGAGACAGCTGTCACTCAGCATGGGGACGTGTCAGACTGCAACTAATCATAGGCGCCGGTGGACGGGAGAAGCAGGGAATACGAGATGGAATAATTAACGGCATTTTCAAAAGAGAAGCCGCCAGAGCAATGTGACAGCTGTGCAGCGCCGCGCCGGTGATCGTTGAATATACAGAAGGGAGGGAGAGACCAACCGACACATCAACAGGGAGAGAGAGCGAGACTAATTAAACAACGACTGGGCATGCCCAGAAACAAAAAACGGATCCCGGCGCCGGTTTCCGGCATATGACGGATGACGACGAATCCGGCGCCCATAGGCTTCAATTATAAAAAGAGCCGTACAGCGCTGGATCTGGCGCAATGCATTTGTTTGTCAGAGACAAAAAACATTACAAGAGACGTTCCATTCGGCCGCCGAATTAGCCAATTACGCCGCATCCGTCAAAAGCCAGATGCAACGCAATACCATCCACAATCCAGGGCTAATACAAATCAATAGAGATAAAACGGATCCGGCGCCGGATCCGTTTTATCCGTTTTTTCCGGATTGTGCCTGATGGAAAAAAACTGATATGGCCGCATCACACTTGTGAGGGACTCCCGCGAGTCTGACATCGCAGCACAGCCTCACACTTCTGACAGGAGCGTGCATGTGTTTCTAGGTACATGCACGCTGATGCTCAGAGAACGGCAGGCTGTGCTGGGTTGATGTCATGCTTGGCAGACCCGCACAAGTCTGACATCACTGGCACAGCAGCATTCTTCTGACAGGAGCGTGCATGTGTTTCTAGGTACATGCACGCTCATGTTCAGAGAACGGCAGACTGTAAAAAGAAAAAAAATTCTTGCCAGAAGGTGGAAATTTGGTGCTGAAATCTGGTGCAGACGATTTCAGCAGCAAGTGTGCACCTCCCGACAAACAAATCGCAAAAAAATAACCGCGGCAAAACAAGGCGTCAAAACACCACGTTTTTTTGCCAGGAGGTGTAGATTGGATGCAGGAATATGGTGTAAAAATTTCAGCACCAAATTTGCATCCCTTGGCCCACAAACAAAAAAAATTCTGCCAGCAAGTGGAAATTTGGTGCTGAAAGCTGGTGCAGATGACTCCAGCACCAAATGTGCACTTCCTAGCAAAAAACCGTGGCAATAATCGCAGAAAAATAACTGCGGCAAAATCCGCTGCAAAAAAAAATGCATCAAAACACCGCGGGTTTTTTGCAAGGAGGTGTAGATTGGATACAAGAATATGCACCAAATTTGCATCTCTTGGCCAAAAAAACTGCGATTTTTCTGCTAGGAGATGCAGGTGTGTGATGTGTGTGAACTCAGTGACCTCCACCTGAGGTCAGGTTACCTGCGATCACAGATGAAGGACTGTGGGACAAATGACCTGAGTGACGTCACCGCTCAATGCGCACCTCATTCATTCTCTGGAGATCACAGAGAGTGGTCGTGCTCTATGGCCTCTCTCTGATATTCAGATGTAGCAGAGCTGAAGCAGCGTGGGACGTCATTTGGATTATGTCGGAGCTGCAGGATGTTGGGGGGTTAATAAAGAGGTGAAGGAGGGGGTGTTTGTATGTTATTTCAATAAAGGATTTTTCTCTGTGTTTATTTACATTCATTTACAGGTTTATGTGATGCAGGTATCTGATATACGCCTGTGCCATCACAAGCTTGGGTTTAGTAGCAGCCGTGCACTGCTATTACCCCGATTGGCACCGCATCACGCCACCGGGAAGAGCCGGTATCGCAATCTAATAGATGCGTCAATAGCAGGCGGCTGCAGGCTGGAATGTCAGCTCACAGCCGGCGTTATCTTTGCTGGGGATGAAGATTAGGGGGAACTGCACGTCGTTTTTTTTAAATTATTTTTTAAATAAAAAAAAAAGCCGCATGCGGGTTCACCGCAGTCACACATGCGAGGGACTCACACGAATCTGCCATGGCATTACCCGGCAGCCTCGCACGTGTGATTGGATACACAGCACAGATACAGCCCGACAGCTGGGGCTGCAGCCGCGCGCTGTATCTGTGCTGCCGATTGTTTATTTTTTACCACCATGCTGATTGGCAGACACACTGCTTTCCCCGCCCACTGGCCATCCTGGTGCCTGTGATTGGTTGCAGTCAGCTGACACTCAGGGTGGGGGCGTGTATACAGTGCCTACAAGTAGTATTCAACCCCCTGCAGATTTAGCAGGTTTGATAAGATGCAAATAATATAGAGCCTGCAAAGTTAAAACAAGAGCAGGATTTATTAACAGATGCATAAATCTTACAAACCAACAAGTTATGTTGCTCAGTTAAATTTTAATAAATTTTCAACATAAAAGTGTGGGTCAATTATTATTCAACCCCTAGGTTTAATATTTTGTGGAATAACCCTTGTTTGCAATTACAGCTAAGAATCGTCTTTTATAAGACCTGATCAGGCCGGCACAGGTCTCTGGAGTTATCTTGGCGCACTCCTCCATGCAGATCTTCTCCAAGTTATCTAGGTTCTTTGGGTGTCTCATGTGGACTTTAATCTTGAGCTCCTTCCACAAGTTTTCAATTGGGTTAAGGTCAGGAGACTGACTAGGCCACTGCAACACCTTGATTTTTTCCCTCTTGAACCAGGCCTTGGTTTTCTTGGCTGTGTGCTTTGGGTCGTTGTCTTATTGGAAGATGAAATGACGACCCATCTTAAGATCCTTGATGGAGGAGCGGAGGTTCTTGGCCAAAATCTCCAGGTAGGCCGTGCTATCCATCTTCCCATGGATGTGGACCAGATGGCCAGGCCCCTTGGCTGAGAAACAGCCCCACAGCATGATGCTGCCACCACCATGCTTGACTGTAGGGATGGTATTCTTGGGGTCGTATGCAGTGACATCCAGTCTCCAAATGTCACGTGTGTGGTTGGCACCAAAGATCTCGATCTTGGTCTCATCAGACCAGAGAACCTTGAACCAGTCTGTCTCAGAGTCCTCCAAGTGATCATGAGCAAACTGTAGACGAGCCTTGACATGACGCTTTGAAAGTAAAGGTGCCTTACGGGCTTGTCTGGAACGGAGACCATTGCGGTGGAGTACGTTACTTATGGTATTGACTGAAACCAATGTCCCCACTGCCATGAGATCTTCCCGGAGCTCCTTCCTTGTTGTCCTTGGGTTAGCCTTGACTCTTCGGACAAGCCTGGCCTCGGCACGGGTGGAAACTTTCAAAGGCTGTTCAGGCCATGGAAGGCTAACAGTAGTTCCATAAGCCTTCCACTTCCGGATGATGCTCCCAACAGTGGAGACAGGTAGGCCCAACTCCTTGGAAAGGGTTTTGTACCCCTTGCCAGCCTTGTGACCCTCCACAATCTTGTCTCTGATGGCCTTGGAATGCTCCTTTGTCTTTCCTATGTTGACCAAGTATGAGTGCTGTTCACAAGTTTGGGGAGGGTCTTAATTAGAAAAGGCTGGAAAAAGAGATAATTAATCCAAACATGTGAAGCTCATTGTTCTTTGTGCCTGAAATATTTCTTAATACTTTAGGGGAACCAAACAGAATTCTTGTGGTTTGAGGGGTTGAATAATAAATGACCTTCTGAATAAGCTTTTCACAATTTAAAAAAAAAAAATAAAAAAAGAAATAACATTCTTTTTTGCTGCAGTGCATTTCACACTTCCAGGCTGATCTACAGTCCAAATGTCACAATGCCAAGTTAATTCCGAATGTGTAAACCTGCTAAATCTGCAGGGGGTTGAATACTACTTGTAGGCACTGTAGCTGCAACCAATTATATGCACCGGTGGGCGGGGAAAACAATGAATATTGTTGGCTCCGGAACAGAATAGCGTGACCCGGAAAGCGTGTGCCGCCATGACAGCGCCTCGGTGAGTATTCCGCGCTCGCTCCTACCCCCCTATCCCCTCCACAAACGTTTTTAACCTCCGGATTCCGGTCCCCATTGACTGATATGGGCACCGGATTCCGGAGCGGATCGGACTCTTTTTAAAATCTGGCAGTGATCTGACGGTACCCGGGTTTTCGGCCGTTTTATCAGCTCTAGTCTCTTCCCAAATGTACACAGATTACTCTTCATCATGAATAGATACTAAAAATCATTCTGCCATATATGATAATAACTGGAGTGAAACAAGTTATCAAAGAGTCATACAGGCACAAAGAAATGAATCATGTAAATATATATATATATATATATATATATATATATATATATATATATATATAGTGATAGAAACAATGGGTCACCTCAACTCCGAAATCTGCCTTATAGGTGAAAGAGATGACAATATTGTTACCCTTATAGGTCAGATAAATAGTCCATAGATCAGTGAGCAGAAACCATGTGCCTATTGGTTGTGCAAAAAGTACCAATTACAATTACATGACTTCTGCACAATCCATAATGTGAGCCTCACACCATTATATGATGCAAAGGATCTGTATAATGAATGTCCAGAAACACACACACAATTAGCACTGGCACATGCAGAGAATTGGAAATTACTAAAGTCTACCGCTCAAAAAATTAGCCCAAAGAATGATGGAAAACACACACATTTTATATATATATATATAATGTGCCGCCCCCGTGCCGACGCTGCTCGGGTCCGAGCCTTCAGGGGTGGTGGCTCGAGGGTCTCGCGGACACGCCGAATAAATGGGGGACGTAGATGTACAGGCTAGGCCGTAACGAGTTTGTGACGCCACCCACGGTGTTTGGTGAGGTGGGACACCACCGCTGCTGTTATGGGGCACCCAGGCGAGATGTTGTGCAGCAAGTTGTTAAACCCTCCGTGGGCAGGGATGGTGGCCCGGGGACCTGGTGGGATGGTGCAGGGGGATGGCGACCGCAGGGGTGCTGGAGTACTCACGATTAGAAACACACACAAGTCTCTGGTAAACCAAGATGGTGGTGGCCAGTGCCGCTGCCGGTTGCATTCTGGATCCCCCACCCGGCTGGTGGTCTCTATCTCTTCCTGCACATGCTTGTGTTAAATGGATCTTCCCGGTGTGAAACTCGGGAGTCCGCTCCCAGCTGGATGTGGCCTAAGGAGCCGTGCCCACAGACGCTGGCCCGTGGGATCTCTGGGCCTTGCCGGTGACCTCTTATCCCTAATCGGTGGGCTGTTGTCTTCTATGAGGGACTTTGGGTGGGACAGGACCTCTAGTCCTGGCTTCAATCGGTTAATTAACCAGTTCCAGTCGTTTCTGGTTCCTGGCTTCAGAGTCCGAGTACCCCCCGTTGTGCACGGTTTCCGGTTGGGTCCCCGGTGTAGGTATCGGCGGGCTACAACCCTGTCCCAGTCCACCTCGGTTCTGCCGAACCGTCTTCTCGTCTCCTGCTGATGGAGACCACCGTCTGCCTCCTAGCCAGTGGCACCAGGTCTCCAAGCCTAGCGCTGTTCAACTTGGACTTCACTGCTGGAGCTACACCTAGCTCCAGCCCACACTCCTCTCCAAACTTGAACTACAAGCTATCTGCTGTTTTCCCACCCTTGGGCTGTCTATACTCCCAGGTGGGCGTCTTCCAACCGCCTGGTTCCGCCCCCTGGCGTGCCTATCAGTCCCTGAGTGGGGTGACTAGGGTTTACTGGTCGCTGTGCGTTTCCTAATGAGGGAAGGAATTATGCGGGGCCCTATTTGTGACTACCTGGTTTTGCCAGGGCGTCTCACACACACACACACACACACACACATAATATATATATATATATATTATGCAAAAAGTGGTTGATCCCTAAGGTCACACATAGTTGGTGACCGGGCCCGGTATCGGTTTGCCTTTGTCACAGGCAGGTATGTGAGCGGGGAAACCATGCATAAAGGAGACAGAGGACCCAAGATATAATAGCATGCGCCAGTAAAGAGCAGAGAAGCAGGGAGCACGTCAGTAAAGAGGGTCGTGGAGAGAGCCCCCCGCGATTCGCTGTATAGCAGCTTCATCAGGGGCAGCGGAGCAGTGTGACAGCCGGTGATAGAGGACTATGCATGCAGCACATTCTCCAGCCTCTCCCCATTCAGTTTCATCACTTTCCATCCATTTCAGCCTTTTCCTCAGGCTCCAGACCTCTTTGTTGGGTCCAGCATGAAATTACTCGCATTTCATATTGATTTGCATTGTACTCGCTATTCAGCACGAATATTACAAACTACTCGTTCACAGTATAGCGATTACAAATATTTTGGTCCTCGCTCATCTCTAGACGGTACTCCTCAATTAAATCAAAGCTGAACCCAGATGTGGGGTACCATAGACAGAGTAAACAAGTGGTAACAAAGGAAAGTGGGGAGGGGGTTGTGGAGGGGTCAATTAGAGAGCGACCAGATTGACTCAAGCCGCAGAAAGAATGGATGACAGTTGTTGGGAAAGTTGAGTACGCTCCTCATAAACGCTTTTTTTCTTATCACTTTACACTTTTAGAAAAACCACATAGAACTATATAAAAACAACTCACCAAAAGGAGCCAAGACAGATGATGTATGCGCACACAGAATGTGGTGAGCCTTCCTCATAAAGATGGCTGCAGCCCGGGTGCAAGATGCTGATGAACAGCCACTCCAACCTCCACAATAGAGGTGTCATCATCATCATCTGTCTTGGCTCCTTTTGGTAAGTTTTTTATATAGTTCTATGTGTTTTTTCTAGCAAATTTGGTGTAGGGACTCGCAAGAGTGAGAATCCTTGATGAATGGATTGCGAGCTTACATATTTTGGGCCAAAATATAAACTAATATCTCACTATTTGAGGTATGGCACATTTTATCGATTTTTGCAGGATATGTGTTGACCTTCTGAATTCAGGTGGTAAAATGGTGAGCCTGTCATGTGTAAAGGGGATTTTACACGCTGCGATATCGGTAACGATATATCGTCATGGTCACGTCGGTAGTGACGCACATCCGGCGCAGTTACCGACATCGCAGCGTGTAACACAAATGATCAACGAGCACAAAAACATGAAAAATCGGTGCTCGTTGACACTTCATTCATTTCCTTAATATCACTGCAGCGACAGGTGCGATGTTGTTTGTCGTTCCTGCGGCACCACACATCGCTGTGTGTGACACCGCAGGAGCGACGAACATCTCCTTACCTACCTCCACCGGCAATGAGGGATGAGGTGGGCGGGAGGTTACGTCACGCTCATCTCCGCCCCTCCGCTTCTATTGAACGCCTGCCGTGTGACGTCGCTGTGACGCCGCACGACCCGCCCCCTTAGAAAGGAGGCAGTTCGCCGGTCATAGTGACATCGCAGAGCAGGTATGTGCGTGTGACACTGCCGTAGTGATAATGTTCGCTACGGCAGCGATCACACAATATCGCACATACGACGGGGGCGGGTGCTATTGCGCTCGACATCGCTAGCCGATGCTAGCTATGTCGCAGCGTGTAAAGCACCCATTATGCACTCATATAGTGCTAACTGACCCGCCTGACCTAGTGTTGTGCGTTATTTATAGGCTATAGTTAAGACACTGTGCATCTCTCGTATCTGTGTGAGATGCACTTATATATAGTGCTGATGGGCCCGCTTGACCTAGGTTATTGGTATCATTTATAGGTTACAGTTCAGACACTGAACATTTCACTCATTATATGATGGGCTCCCAGTGCAAGCCTTATGAGTAGAGATAAGCGAACCGGTCGCGGTTCGGCTCGAGTTCGGTTCGCCGAACGGACGTCTCGTTCGAGTTCGGTTCGGCGAACGTTCGACGAACCACATAGGAAACAATGGCAGGCAATCACAAACACATAAAAACACCTAGAAAACACCCTCAAAGGTGTCCAAAAGGTGACAAACAACTCACAACACAAACACATGGGAAAGTGACAAGGACATATACTCACGCGAAAACAAAAGAGCAGGACAAGGAAAAAGAGAAGGAGACACAGATATAGGCATGGCACGCCCTTCTAAAATCTAAAATCATGTAGCAAAGTCTTTCCTGATCCCAGCGCTGTGCATCTTGAATCATTTTTAAAAACAATGTAAGCAAGGGTTACTCCAAGAAGAGTCTCCCTTTTTTCCAAAAATTGGGCCACACAGACACCCCATCAGTGGCAGCACTTGTGCCCTAGTTGTACACTTCACAGCTAGATTTGCATCAAGCACATTCCAAATCCACAAGCCTTTACTCTCCCCAGGATGACACAGGGGTAGTAAATTCCTTATGGATCCATGACTTGTTCATTTTGATGAACGTTAGTCTGTCCACATTGTCACTGGACAGACGCGTGCGCTTATCTGTCAGCACACACCCAGCAGCACTGAAGACACGTTCAGAGACAACGCTGGCAGCTGGACACGACAAAATCTACAAGGCGTAAGTGGAGAGCTCTGGACATTTTTCAAGATTTGAAGCCCAAAATGAGCAAGGCTCCATTTGCAAAGTCATGGCATCAATGTTCATTTGGAGATACTCCTGTATCATCCTCTCCAGCCGTTGACTATGTGTCAGACTTGTTGTCTCTGGTGGCCTTGCAAAGGACCGTCTAAAAAAATTATGAAACGATTCAATAAAATTGCTGTTACCAGCACCAGATACGGTGCTACTGGTACGGGTAGACTGTTGAAGATGACGAGACCGTCCCATGTTTGTCAAGTTACAACTGGGAGATTCACTCCCTGCACCTGCACGGTTGTTTGGTGGAAAAGCCGAGCTAAGATCGAGTAACAGCTTCTGCTGATACTCCTGCATACGTGCGTCCCTTTCTATGGCTGGAATTATGCCACAAAATTTGGACTTGTACCGGGGATCTAATAGTATGGCAAGCCAGTAGTCATCATTACTTCTAATTTTGACAATACGAGGGTCATGTTGGAGGTAGTGCAGCAAGAAGGCACTCATGTGTCTTGCGCAGCCATGCGGACCAAGTCCACGCTGTGTTTGTGGCATAGAGGTGCTAAACGTTCTTTCTTCCTCTGACATCTCCCCCCAACCTCTTTCAACTGAAATTTGACCAAGGTCTCCCTCATCCGCTGAGTCTTCCATGTCCATGGACAGTTCGTCCTCCATTTCTTCATGTTCTCCTGCACCTTCCTCAACATTTCGCCTGCTACCATGCGCCCTTGTTGATCCCTGTCCCCCATAGTCCCATGCCTCCCGCTTTGGTGATGATGAACGTCTGGACCTTGGTGATGTTGTTGTGTCTTGCGCATATGAATCCTCCTGTAGTTCCTCCCCTTCCTGTTGTCCCACCCCCTGACTCCGAATAGTGTTTAGCGTGTGCTCCAGCATGTAAATGACTGGAATTGTCATGCTGATAATGGCATTGTCAGCGCTAAACATATTCGTCGCCATGTCGAAACTGTGCAAAAGGGTGCATAGGTTCTTGATCTGAGACCACTTCATCAGGGTGATCTTCCCCACCTCTGCATCTCGTTGGCCCAGGCTATACGTCATGACGTATTGCACCAGGGCTCGGCGGTGCTGCCACAGTCGCTGTAACATGTGGAGAGTCGAATTCCAGCATGTCGCCACATCGCATTTCAGGCAATGAAACGACAGGCCGAAAGATTTCTGGAGCGATGCAAGTCGCTCAGCTGCGGCGGTTGAACGGCGGAAGTGAGCAGACAGTTTTCGTGCCCTGTTCAGAAGGCCATCTAGGCCGGGATAGTGTGTTAAAAATTGCTGGACAACAAGGTTCAACACGTGAGCCATACAAGGCACGTGTGTCACCTTGCCCAGGCGAAGGGCCGCACCCAGGTTTGCAGCATTGTCGCACACGGCCTTACCAGGCTGCAGGGTGTGTGGAGACAACCATTTATTAAACTCAGTCTCCAGAGCTGCCCACAACTCAGCCGCTGTGTGACTCCTATTTCCAAGACATGTCAAACTAAAGACTGCCTGATGCCGTTGCGCTCTGCTGCCAGCATAGTAATGAGGGGTGCGTGATTCCTTCTGCGCAGTGAGAACGCTGGTGGCCTGACCAGGCAGGCTTGGGGCGGAGGTGGAGGACCCAGATGAGGTGGAGGAGGCAGAAGCAGTGGCGGAACTTGGACAGACAGAGGATTGACACACAAGTCGTGGGAACGGCAAGACTTGTGCAGCAGACCCTTCACCATCTATCACCATAGTTACCCAGTGCCCAGTCAGCGACATGTAACGTCCCTGTCCATGCTTACTGGTCCAAGTATCGGTGGTGAAATGCACTCGTTCACACACAGAGTTTCTCAAGGAAGCGGGGATGTTGTGTGCGACATGCTGGTGTAGCGCGGGCACACCTTTCTTAGAGAAGTAGTGGCAACTGGGCATCTGCTACTGGGGCACAGCGACAGACATAAGGTCTCTAAAATCCTGTGTGTCCACCAGGCGGAAAGGCAGCATTTCGCTAGCCAAGAGCCAACCTCTTAGCTTTGTCATGGGTCGCAGGAAATGGCCTTTTATTTGTCCACATCTGAGGGACAGAGATCTGACAATGTCCTAATTACACAGTATTAGCAAGACTTAACTAAAATAATCTTTAAACTGATTTCTAACTTGAAGACCAGAAGAGACCAAATTGGTTCTTCCACTACCATTACCTACTAATGGGGCATGTAGAGGAGGCACATCATCAATTTCATCGTCATTGCTTTCATGTAAACTACAGTAATTATGTAACACTACTGTAGCTTTCATGACATCCTTGACGGTGGTTGGTTGGAGCTGGATGGTGGTTTGGTAAATGCGCCATTTTGATGCTAAAATGCCAAAGGCTCGTTCCACATAGCAACGTGCTCTGGCCAAGGTGCTATTAAATTGGGCTTTTGATCTGTCCAGTCCATGTCTTGGATAAGGACGCATCAAATGCCTAGACAAGGCAAACCCCTGATCTGCAACCATTACAAATGGTGCATTAGGGCCATTAGTACCAGGTAAAGGTCTGGGTGTAGGCAAATTTAGATTGTCAGACATTAATCGTCTTGCTAAACGTGAGCTTCTGAATATTCTAGCATCAGAGGCACTGCCATAGGCACCAATATCCGCAAAAAGGAAACAGTAGTTAGTATGTACCAAAGCCAATATAACTACAGAAAAAAACTTATGGAAATTAAAAAATCGTGACCCAGAGTTAGGTGGTTTCTTCACTCTGATGTGCTTTCCGTCTATGGCGCCAATACAGTTCGGAAATGATGTCATCTGAAAAAACTCTTCTGAAATGTGCAACCAATCTTGTGATGTCGGCTGTTGCATGACTTGATGTTTAAAAGTCTCCCATAGCACAGTGCAGGTATGCAGTATTATCAGGCCAATGGTCGATCTTCCCAATAAAAATTCAAAATGTAGACTGCTGAAGGATTGGCCAGTTGCAAGGTAACACAAAATAAGAAGGACTGGACATTACTATGTATATTTTTGATATTGGTATATGGAATACTTACTAATGTTTAATACAATGGTTGGATACATACAATGTGTGTCAAATTTATTATGGTTTTTTTTTTAAATCTGAAAGAAGTCGTTTATTTCCATATTGGAAATTTACTAATAATTTTGTTTAATAAACATGATATTTTGAGTTTTGAATCTGGTATCCTTTTTCTATTGTATGTTTGAATGGGAAAATTAGGCACTGTGACCATGTTATTTGACTCTAAAGTGCTGTTATGGGCTAATAAAAGGTTGTAACTATCATACATTGAGGTAGATGTTTACATCTGGGTTTTAACAGCATGGGTTAACATAGAAACACATTTCACACCAACAAACTAACATCTGTGTATACATTTTCACACCTACCATAAAGTCACCAACAAGCGTTCCTCAGGGGAGATGCTGAGCCGCATACATGTGTCTTGATGCCTCAATTGTTGATACACTAGGCCAAGGATGTTGTCAAATGATGTGATGGTGATATGGCAGTATGCTTGGAATTTAGGTGGAAATTTACGCATTTCTCCATAAAGAATATTAAAATGGCCATGCGTCTTCCTTAGTTTGACAAGTGGGTGGATCCACATCCTCTTTTCTACAGGTGGTTCTTCTTTAATCATATGTCTCCTAACCCAAAATCGCCTAGATATCAACCACAGCAAATACATGGTTGCTTCATTGGAGAGAGACATTTTGCAGTCAGTCTAATCAGTGGAAGAGGCGAAAATCAATGTTTTGGAGAGTTTTTAAACCTTATCCAACGATGTGGGACCTAAATTGACCAATTTAGCACACCAGGATCTCATGATGAAGGCTTAACAACGTTACTTGGGTCTCTCTGATTTGTTTCTCCCATTCCTCTGAGTTTTTGATCATAAGAGAGTCAAATGAAGCAAGCTCCTCAGCTGATGAGATAGATTTCAATTCAATATATGTTTTGTCCAAGTCTTTCTCAATCTCCTCCAAAGTGGTTTTATTCAATGCCACCAGGAGTTCCATAAATTTGAGTGAACTGCTGGAACAAATCTCTTCCCATTTTGAAACAAATGTTGCATCATTAATGGGGAAGTACGGGAAGACGTGTATTCGAAGTCCACGTGGGATCATTTGTTTTTGAATATAGCCTTCTAAAAAAGCTTTCTTCCACCACACTCTTGTGCGTCTCTGTAAGAGACTCTTTGTGGTATTTTGCAGTTCACTCAGATTTTTTTGCTCATCCATGCTACCTGCTGTGGCTCCACTGTTGAAGTTTTTGTTAACTTTTGATGGCCAGGAGAGGTCCCTGGTAGGGATGGGCGATCTTGATCTGTAAAGATCGGGGATCGTACCAATCACATAGTGATCGTGTACACGATCCCGACCACGAGCTTTCCTGGAAAGCTCCTGTTACAGATTGGGTCCAGATCGGGTCATCATGGGCTGTAAAGAATGAAAAGCACATTATTAAAGAACCTTGTCATTATACTTACAGGTCCTGTGACGCGTCCTGCAGACTCCCGGCCGCTCCTGCTTCTGAGTCCGATCATTGCTGTGCTGCCGGTAACCAAGATAATAAATTCACTGCATTCATAGATAGTGATGCAAAATTTTTTTTTAAATTTATTGAGGCGACTGTGAAGTCATTCGACGTGTCGACCCCTCCTGGGTCTAAATATCAGTTTACACACAGAGATAAATCTTTGGCAGATCTGTGGTTGCAGTGAAATCATGGACATATTGTTCCATTTGTACACGGCCACAAACCTGGCACTGATTGTCCACAATTTCACTGCAACCACAGATCTGCCAAAGTTTTATCTCTGTGTGTAAAGTGGCCTCTAGTCAAGAGTCGCTTAAAGATGGGTGCCTGGGATATGGAAATTTGAGTGGATTATAACCTTGGTAGAGAATACCTTGAGGATCGGGCGGCACGGTGGCTCAGTGGTTAGCACTGCAGTCTTGCAGCGCTGGGGTCCTGGGTTCAAATCCCACCAAGGACAACATCTGCAAGGAGTTTGTATGTTCTCCCTGTGTTTGCGTGGGTTTCCTCCGGTTTCCTCCCACACTCCAAAGACATACAGATAGGGACTTTAGATTGTGAGCCCCAATGGGGACAGCATTCCTGATGTATGTAAAGCGCTGCGGAATATGTTAGCGCTATATAAAAATAAAGATTTGATTTTTTGAGGATAAAGGTCCTGGATTTAGCCAGCAAAGCAGCGCTGTGGCTGATGAAATGGTCTATCCTGCCGGTAACCAGCAGTGACTTGCAGGACCTTCAATGACGTCCCAGCATGTGACCGTCTGGTGTGAATGTTGATTGGCTTACAGACTGGTCACATGACTATGATGTCATCGAAGGTCCTGGTAGCTGAACTTTCATTGGCACTGTGCTAGTGTCACATCACGGCGCACAATTTCCCCTCAGGAGCGGTCGGCTGCATGTATTTCCATGCAGCTAATGCGCTCCTGTCCAGAGATTGTCAGTCCGTGCGTGGTGATGCGAGACACAAGTGCAATCATCCCCTCACTGTCAGGCTGCATGTCGCTCTGTAGAGAGCGATGTAGCAGAGCTGACTTGGCTCTCTGTGCTTCTCATTGTGTATAGACTGTGTCTAGACAATGCTCTACCTGTGGATTACGTCGGACTAAGGATTTTTTTTATAATAAAGATGGAATCTCTACGTGTTTTTTTTGTTTTATTTCTAATAAAAAAAATGTCTGTGTTGTGTTTTTTTACTGTTTACTAGAAATTTATGATGGCCATGTCTAATTTGGCGTGACACCATGAATTTCGGGCTTAGTACCATCTGAGAATACAAAGCTGGTATTAACGCCTTTATTACCCAGCATGCCACTGCCATCAGGGCCACTGGATGAGCCGGGTGAAGCGCCTGGAAATAGCGCTAAGAAACAATGCACCATTTCCAGGGGCAGCTGTGGGCTGTGAAGAATCCCAGCCCCCAGCTGCCTGGCTTTACCGGACTGGCGATCAAAATATGGCGGAAGCCCACGCATTTTTTTTAAATTATTTTTTTTAAATAATTAAAAAAAAAATGAATGGGCTTCCCTGTATTTTGATTGCCAGGTAGGTAAAGCAAGGCAGATGGAGGTGGCAGCCCGTAGCCGTCCGCCTTATCAGTGCTGAGAATGAAAAGTACCGCGGAGCGCTACGTCTTTCTTTATAAATTACTTATTTTTATGCAACTATATATTGTGTACAATATATATATATATATATATATATATATATATATATACAGCTCTGGTAAAAATTAAAAGACCACTGTAATATTTTCAGTTTTTCTGAAAATAAATACAATGTATTGCCTGGAAATTCGGAGACGTCAGTAGTTTATAGCATAAAATAATAATTTACATTTTACTGTAAATATAAAGAGAAAAATCAGAAAAACTGACAATCTTAATTTTTGCCAGAGCTGTGTATGTATATATATATATATATATATATATATATATATATATATATATCAAATGTACACAATATACAGTTGTATAAAAATAAATAATTAAAAAAAAATGATGTAGCGCTCTGCGGTATTTTTGATTCTCAGCGCACATAAGGCAGACAACTAGAGGCTGCTGCCCCCATCTGCCTGGCGTTACCTTGGCTGGCAATTAAAATACAGGGAAGCCCATTTTTTTTAGTTATTTAAAAAATACTTAAAAAAAATGTGTGGGCTCCTGCTGCAATTTCTATTGCTAGCTAAGGGTAATCCAAGCAGCTACTGGCTGCTAACCCCCAGTGCTTGATGTTACCTTCACTGGCAATGGAAAATCCAGGGAAGTCATTTTTTTTAAGTTTTTTTGCCCAAAAAAAACATAAAAATGACGTGGGCTTCGCCATATTTTTGTTTCCTAGCCAGGTGCAGCAGGCAGGTATGGTCTACCCCAGCTGCTTATTTGTACCCGGCTGGGAACCAAAAATATAGGGAAGCCCTTTTTTTTTTAATTATTTCATGAAGTTCATGAAATAATTAAAAAAAAACCCAATGTGGGCTTTGCCCAATTTTTGTGTCCAGCCACGTACAACTAGACAGCTGGGGATTGGAATCCTCAGCGCAGGATGGCCCAAGCTTTCTGGGCCCTCCCCGCTGAGAATTGCAGTCCGTAGGTGCCCCAGAAAATGGCGCTTTCATAGAAGCGCCATTTTCTATCACTGTGTCCAACTCTTCCAGCGGCCCTGGTGCCGGGTGGCACGCTGGGTAATAAGGGGTTATACCAGCTTGTTTTACCAGCTGATATTAAGCCCGAGATTCTTAATGTAAGGCCAAGTTTGACTCGGCCATTAAGAATCTCCAAAAAAGGGTTAAAAAAAAGACACCACACATAGAAAAAATATTTTATTACAAATAAATACACAGACACCCTTGGAGACTCCATGTTTATTACTCCCACTCACCCCTTCACGATCCTGGTCTCCTGTCTTTTTCAACCAATCTAGCTTTGCTAAGTCAGACAGTACAGGGGAGGAAGAATGCTGCTCCTCCCCGCGCTGTATAATCACTCAATGAGTGAGCAGAGGCTGAGTATTGGTAAGCGGTGATGTCACCGCTGCCACCATTGCCATAGTAACCTGACGGGCGGGTTACTATAGCAACGGTGATCTTCGATCACCTGACTCTCGACGCCGTTATTCACGGGCTGTGGCAGCTAATCCCTGCATGTGGGCTGACTCTGTAAAGAGCACCAACATGCAGGGATGGGGAGCCGAGCATGTGCCCAAGCATCTCGCCGGTACACGGCGCTCTCTGGGTATACTGAGCACTGAGATGCTTGGGCGAGCACCGCATTCCGGCGAGATGCACTGACAGGACCTAGCATGATGTCATAGCCATGTGACCAAGTCTGTAGCCAATGAGATAATAGCACATTCACACATGACTGGTCACATGCTGTGACGACATGGAAGGAACTTTTGCTACCGGACGGCACAGCGATGATCGTACTTGTTAGGAGAAGCGTCAGGAGACAGAGTTTGCAACGGGACCTGTAAGTATAATGACAATGTTTATTATTAACGATATTCTTTATTTTACAGCTCCTCCGTCCCATCCTAAACTGTAAAGTCAAAGATCGGTGATCGGGACGCAAGATCGTGTTATCTCGATCCTCATCCCGATCTTTACAAAATGATCAGGTGTTTCCCCGATCCCGACCATGGGGGGGGATTGCTCATCCCTAGTCCCTGGTCCTATAGTCCATGTTCGTTGCTATAGATGCCTGTGAAAATACACAGAAAATAGTACAATTTATACAAGCAAACAAAAACCACATCTCAACTTACTAGAGTATACAGATGTGGACAATGAGTCGTGGAGCAAAATTTTGCTATATACAGAAAACAGATACAAAACAAGAGGAAAAAAATCTGTATCACAGCTAGGGTTACAAAAGGTTTCTTTATTGAAAAACTCTATAAAAAGACTAACAACAAACGATCAGCAGGTGGCGCTAAAGTTCTACAGAGGGAAATGCTGCAACATAATGTGACAAACACTAGAAGGACTTATATTGTTTAAACTCACCAGTGGTGATAGCGTGGAACCGCTATAACACAACAACATATCAGTGTATATATATGAATTCAAAAATGGACCACACCATCACCAATGGAGCGCAACATCACAGGAGTCCTTACAAACATACTATACAAATATTACATCAGTATATACCTCGTATAGATAGACGCACCAAGCACACTCCCTATATACATGTGTGGCACCCCTGACTATATCAGGGTGCCACAGGGAACTGCATCCTCTCTTTCTATGGTGCAGGACCTTACTCCCCATGGTTCCAGGTTCCTGAAAACCGGTATCACTACCATCAGTACCACAACTCCCAACCACACCTCACATCATGACCTGTCAGACACACCAGTGGGTTGGTCTAGCTGGAAAAGCGCCACCCACCTAGGGGTCAGGCAGACTGGTGGGAGGGACTTAGTCAGAGCAGTGAGATCCCTCAAAGAGTCAGGAGCTGGGGAGTAGTAGCTCCCGGAGGAGAGACCAAGGTTGGATCGCAGACGGTAGTCCGGGACCAGAGGAGTCAGGGACTAGTCGCAGGGACATTGGAAAGGGATGCGACGGACACAGTCTTGGAGGACGGTCGGCACTAGAAAGTTTTTTTTAACCCCTTCACGACCGGCCGATTTTTCGCTTTCCGTTTTTTTTTTCGCCATTCTTTTTCTGAGAGACGTAACTTTTTTTTATTTTTCAGTCAATATGGTTACGTGAGGGCTCATTTTTTGCGGAACAAGCTGTACTTTTAAATGAAACCATCAGTTTTACCATACGGCAAAAAAATTCCAAATGCAGAAAAATTGCAAAAAAAGTGCGATAGCACTATGGTTTTTGAGATATTTTATTCACTGTGTTCACTATATGGTAAAACTGATGTGTGGGTGTGATGCCTCAGGTCAGTGCGAGTTCGTAGACACCAAACATGTATAGGTTTACTTTTATATAAGGGGATAAAAAAAAAAATCGGACGTTTGTCCGAAAAAAGTGGCGCATGTTTTACGCCATATTCCGTGACTCGTAGCGTTCTCATTTTTCGGGATCTATGGCTCAGTGATGGCTTATTTTTTGCGTCTCGAGCTGACATTTTTAACGGTACCATTTTTGCGCAGATGCTACGTTTTGATCGCCTCTTATTGCATTTTGCGCAAAAGTTGTGGCGACAAAAAAAGTCATTTTGGCGTTTGGAATTTTTTTGCCGCTACGCCGTATACTGATCAGATTAATTGATTTTATATTTTGATAGATCGGGCGTTTCTGAACGCGGCGATACCAAATGTGTGTATATTTTTTATTTTTTTAACCCTTTGATTTTCAATGGGGCGAATGGGGGGTAATTTGAACTTTTAGGTTTTTTTGCTTTTTTTTTTTAATTTTTTAAAACTTTTTTTTTTAATTTCACTAGTCCCCCTAGGGGGCTATTGCGATCAGCTGTCCGATCGCTCTGCACTATCTGCTGATCACAGCTACCTAGCTGTAAACAGCAGATACGCTCACTGTCTTTTTCACTGTGCAGCGGGCACAGCGAAAGTGAAAGCAAGTCATGTGTAGTACAGGAGTAATCACATGACCCTGTGCTACCATGACAACTATCGGAAGTCACGTGATCGCGTCACGTGACTTCCGGTATCTGTTTACCGCGATCGCGCTTATAATGGCGCTGTCACATATTGACAGCGCCATATAAGGGGTTAAACGGCACGAGCAGATAACGATTCTGCTCGTGCCTAGCAGGCACACATCTCAGCTGTGAAAATCAGCTGAGATGTGCGCCGATCGCAGCATGCTGCCACCGGCAGACCGCGAACAGTAACGTTATGACCGCTAGGACGTAATTTTACTGTCCGCGGTCGTTAAGGGGTTAACCTGGGAGGAAGAGTATCTTTATTAACTTCCCCAAGAGCTCAGAGATTGAAGGCATCAGCACAATGAGGGGGATAGGGTTTTCCAGAAAAGCAACCCACTGAGATCCCAAGTGCCAGCTATCAAGAGCAAAGCTCCACTACACATAGGGAGTGGAACCCTAACAGCTACAAGCCAAGGGGCCATACAGAACAACTAAATTGTGCATGGAGGCAGGCTCCGGATTAACAAGTGATACCGGTGGGAGCGGATACCTGGACGGGCTCCCCGCAGTGGCAGAGGTACACAGAGACTTTGGTTTGCCACAGTGTGTGTGTCTACTTTATAAACGTCATCCAGCACCACGACTACCACAGTGAGTACCCTGCCTCCCTGCATCCTGCCTTCCCATCCAACCTGCACCAGCCATCCACCCCCTTCCTGAGCCCTGGGGCCTTCCCTACCTGTGGAAATGTGACGCCCTGGACTAGCCAGGTGGTCACAGGTAGACCCTTGCATTACACCCGTCCCCCTAAAAAGGTAACAGCAGCCAACCACACAAAACCTAGTCACCTCCCTCAGGGCTCAATGGTCACACCAGGGGGCGGAGCCAGGTGGTTGGCCACGCCCACCGAGGAGTCCAGAGGGCCTGAGGCAGGAAAACAGTGTCCAGTTCCCCCGTGGGGAGCATAGTGTCAGTTGTGACAAGTCAGGTTGTGACAGGAGTGAAGGAGAGCGCAGCAGGCCTGTGGTGACAGGTCTGCCACAGTCTGACAGGTGTGAGGGTCGTAGCCCGCACACCTTGGCTAGGAGGCAGGCGGTGGCCTGCAGGAGCCGGGAAGACGGCCAGGTAGAACCGTAAGGGACCGGGACAGGGTAGTGGCCCGCCGGTACCGAACCGGGTAACCGACTGGAAACCAGAGCACCAGGGGGGTACTCAGACCCAGAACGAGGTCCAGAAGACACTGGACCATGTCGAATTCACTGATTGAGGTCTGGACCTTAGGTCCTTTCCCGTCCCAAGACCCGAAAGACGGCAACAGCCCACCGAGGGGGATAAAAAGCCACTCCAGGCAGAGAGATCCCACGGGCCAGCGCCTGCGGGCAAATGGACTCCTCCGACACATATATAGCCGGGGAGCGGACTCCCATTGCTGAGGCATAAGCAGTCAACATGAACATAAAGAGGTTCAGGAGAAAGACCAGGACCACCAACCCGGGTGGGGGACAAGACGCAGCCGGCTGCGGGCACCGACCGCCATCAACTTGGTTTACCAGAGACTATCATGTATCAATAATCGTGAGTACAACAGTGCCATTCGGCCACGCACCACCCTGCACCGCACAGCCACCACTTTCCCCAAACGGGTCCCGGGGCCACCATCCCTGCCAACGGAGGGGTTAACATCTTACTGCACGACCATCTCCCCCGGATACCCCCGTAACTGCAGCGGTGGTGTCTACACCTTCACCACGTCCTGTGGGTGGCATCACGAACTCAAAACACGGCTCCGGACGTACACGTACCTAACCACCCCCATCAAGGTCTCCAGCAACCCCTTGCAGAGCGACGTGACCCCCGGGTCCGGAGGCGCTCGAGCCACCCACCAAACGAGCTCGGATCCGAGCAGCTCGGCCGAGCGCGGGGCGGTGCACGTCGACTCTTCTGGCGTCACGAACAGGATTGAATCCATTCACTTACCAGTGAAGTGCGCCTTGAAGTTGAAGTCAGCGGTGATCCGTTGCGAAATTTGGAGAGGCCGCCATCTTTTGGTGCGAAGATTCCCACCAGAGTCTTCTTCCCCGCAGAAAGGGTGCAAAAGCGTAAGCCCAGCCCCCAGAGAATGCGGCATTGCAGAGAAAGTGAGCGGTCGCAAAGTGAAGCTGTCCGCTGTCCGGCTGGAAAAGGGAAGGCCGCGAAAAGACCAAGGGGGCCCGGTGAAGCTGCCGTGCCATGTGACCAAGCTGATAAAGGGCAGGGACTCCAGAACTCTGCCACCCGTTTGGTTCCTGGACCCCGAGAGTGCACCATGTCCACCCCATCCAGCAAGCCCGAGAACCTGGAGCCCGCGCCTGGAGCGGCGGCGTGGGTAGAAAACCGGACCTCGCAGATGTGCTGTCGGCTTCAGGCCCAGGTGCGCTTCCTCATGGAGTGGTGGGTGGCCAAGATGGAGGAGATTGCTGCGGCAGTGCGGGTACGTGAAGTGGAGGCAATTTTTGTAGCACAGGAGAGCGACCCACGCCCCTATGTCCCCGAGGGACCGGCCGCTGTGGCTGAGGGACCCGGTCTGCCCCTGCCTTCCATGCTGTCTCCCTCACAGCCCGCATCAGCTACCGCCGCTCCTCCGCTCGGTCCGCTGCCCCCGACATTGGCTGCGGAACCCGTCCCAGACGCCCGTGAGGATCCACCTGTGGAGGCAGCCCGCGGCGGCCACTTGTTCGGCCCGCACCGCTCCCGTTCCCGTGGAAGGTGCCCGTTACCAGAGTGGACCCGCCGGTCTCGGAAGTGACCGCGCCCCAAGAGGCCCAGGCCTCGGCTGTCCGCCCGGCCAAGAAAGTGGTGGATGCTGATCGGAAGAAGGCCCAGGAGATATCGCTGGCCGCTCCTAGATCCCAGGCCTCGGCTGAGGCAGCACAGGGTTGTCACTGCAAGGCAGCACAGCAGACCGCGACACAGCGGGGTTCCCCAATACAGAGAGTGCCGGTCGTAGCCAGCACAGGGGAGCACCAGCTGGGCCCAACCCCCGCGCAATGGGAGCAGGTAGACGCTCCATATTGGGAGCGGCAGCAGAGCCAGCTGGGCCGAAAAATAGAGGCCCGGGAAAGACAGAAGGCCGAGGTGCTGGCCTCTACCATCCAGGAAAAAGAAAACCTCCGGAGTGCCACCTACAGAGTACGGGGCCCGACCTACGAGGGCCAGGTCCGGCAGTTTGACCCCTGGCGTGGATGGGGGTTCATCTTTGAACCAGGCCTGGAGGCCGAAATCTTTGTCTCCCAGCGGGACGTTAACCCTCATCTTCCATTGGGTCACCCGGATCGTGACCTGAAGCCCGGTGAGCTCATCACCTACACCCGGCATTGCAGGGAGAGGGGCTGGTTCGCCCTTAGTGTGAAAAGAAGGGTGAGTCGCAGTGCCTGGAGGCACACCCAGTCCCCTCCTCCGCCATACAGTCCTGATGTGGTGCTGGAGGAGGAGTACGAAGCAGAGCACCAGTGTTAAAGGCAGCGGATCCCGGCTGCCATGTTGGAAGTCCCCATTGGGACCACACTGCCCGTCCCTGTTGGGACTTTGTTGATTTGCCCCGTTTAACCCATGAACAAGGCCGAGAACTTGCAGGCCAACCAAAATCTATTGGGTTTGTAAATAAGTCCCGGACCACCCTTTCGGTCCCACAGCCTCCGGAGAGGCAGACTGGAGGAAGGGTCTGCGGGAATGTGATGGCCGAGGACCTGTCACCAATGCAACCGGTGACAATCCTCCGGGTCAGGGGTCCCCTGTACGTGGGGCCTCTGAGAGACTGCCGGGTATGGAACTTTATACCCGGCCCGAGTAGGCAATACCCGGACCCGTTCCTGTTTCCTGGACTGGGGAAAAGGGGTGCTGCCTGTTTCTTAGAGGCAGCATCAAGGTCTAGGTTTGTTTGAATGAGTGACTGAAAGGACCTGGTCCTGTCCCGTTCCCGGTTAATAAAAATGTTTTACATGTTTGCAACGGTTTAAGCAAAATGCCTCCCGCAAGGGAAAAAATGTCTCATATACTTTAAAAATGTAAATAATGTTATTATACTTGTACCTGTTTTCCCTTTTTATCTTTTACAGTTAGAAAAAAAAATAAACGGTGGTGGTCGGACAGCCTGCGGACGGTCTGTATTAAACCAAGGGGGATCGTGACGCCCTGGACTAGCCAGGTGGTGACGGGTAGGCCCTTGCATTACACCCGTCCGACTAAAAATGTTACAGCAGCCAACCACACAAAACCTAGTCACCTCCCTCAGGGCTCAATGGTCACACCAGGGGGCGGAGCCAGGTGGTTGGCCACGCCCACCGAGGAGTCCAGAGGGCCTGAGGCAGGAAAACAGTGTCCAGTTGCCCCATGGGGAGCATAGTGTCAGTTGTGACAAGTCAGGTTGTGACAGGAGTGAAGGAGAGCGCAGCAGGCCTGTGGTCTGCCACAGTCTGACAGGTGTGAGGGTCGTAGCCCGCACACCTTGACGATGGCTTGGCCTGCAGGAGCCGGGAAGACGGCCAGGTGGAACCGTAAGGGACCGGGACAGGGTAGTGGCCCGCCGGTACCGAACCGGGTAACCGACTGGAAACCGGAGCACCAGGGGGGTACTCAGACCCAGAACGAGGTCCAGAAGCCACTGGACCACATCGAATTAATTGATTGAGGTCTGGACCTTAGGTCCTTTCCCGTCCCAAAACCCAAAAGACGACAACAGCCCACCGAGGGGGATAGAAAGCCACCGCACAGGCAGAGAGATCCCACGGGCCAGCGCCTGCGGGCAAATGGACTCCTCCGACACATATATAGCCGGGGAGCGGACTCCCATTGCTGAGGCATAGGCAGTCAACACGAACATAAAGAGGTGCAGGAAAAAGATCAGGATCACCAACCCGGGTGGGGGACAAGACGCAGCCGGCTGCGGGCACCGACCGCCATCAACTTGGTTTACCAGAGACTTGCGTGTATCAATAATCGTGAGTACAACAGTGCCATCCAGCCGCGCACCACCCTGCACCGCACAGCCACCACTTTCCCCAAACGGGTCCCGGGGCCACCATCCCTGCCCACGGAGGGGCTAACATCTTGGTGCACGACCATCTCCCCCGGGTGCCCCCGTAACTGCAGCGGTGGTGTCTACACCTTCACCACGTCCCGTGGGTGGCGTCAAGAACTCAAAACACGGCTCTGGCCATACACCTACCTAACCACCCCCATCGACGTCACTAGCAACCTCTTGTAGAGCGACGTGACCCCCGGGTCCGGAGGCGCTCGGGCCACCCACCAAACGAGCCCGGTTCCGAGCGGCTCGGCTGCGGCCGAGCGCGGGGCGGTACAGAAGGACTAACCTCTGGCTGCTCAACTCCATCTGTCCCGGTACTCCTTACAGCAGCGGCGGTACTCCAATTATTGCAACCCACAGGTGGCGTCACAAACTTATCCCCTGTAAATAACCCCTTTTAGAAGATAAAAGTGTCCACCAAGCCGGGTCCGGAAAATCCCTCGAGCTACGATCCCGGATCCAAGCACCACACCTTGAAATCTTATCTGGTGTCATGAACAGGATAAGACTGGACCCATTAATCGGGGTGACGTGCGCCTTGCAAATCCGTCCAAATCTGAACTGTGCTGTTAACTTTCCTTGCTGCCTTTTTTGCCACCATTTTGGCGCCTAAAATGAACAACTGTGCCATCATCCCCACAAAAGGGTGCGAAACAAAGTCCCGCCCCCTGGGGAGTGACAGGATGTGAGAGCGGAAGTGGGCACAGGGACGCCAGGATTCTGCACATAAGTTCCTAGAACCTGGCAGAGAGATGTCGGCACCAAGGGACTGGTCACCGGAACGTGCTGTTCCTGGGACGGCTACCTGGATCGAGGAGGAGACGGAGCAGCTCTGCAGGAGGATGCGGACGCAGTTCCTATTCATGCTGGACACCTGGAGGGTCGAGATGAGCCTCCAGATGGGAACCTCCAGCCCCCGCGGAAGTCGAGCAGGCCGCAACGCCTCCGGCCTTACCATCGGCCAGCCCAGACCAGGCCGCAACACCTCCAGGACCATCCATGGCCAGACCAGACCCTGCTGCATCACCGGGCCCATACCTCGGTACAGAACACCCAGCCACTGTTACCCCGGCTGCGGAACTGCCGCTTCATTTATTCACCGCTGCAGAGGAGGAACCTGCCGACATGCCGGTTCCACCACCGTGCAGCCTCCCGGTAGCTGCCGGAGTCGCAGGAATCCGATTGCAGCCGGTTTCCCTGGAGGAGGTGGAACCAAGGTCAGTGCTCTCTATTGGGCAAGACACCAGCAGCAGCTGCTAGCAGAGGTGACTGCTAGAGAGCAGCGCTGGATGGAGGTTGTCGCCCGCACTAATCGTGAAAAGGAGCATCTGAGGAAGGCTACCTTGGCCAAGTGGAGTGCTTCAACCCCATCAAGGGGTGGGGGTTTATTGCGGAGCCGGGCCTTTCTGCTGGGGTGTTTGTCTCAAAGAGGGATGTCACAGAGCACCTCCCAAAGGGACATCCTGATCGAAACCTGAAACCAGGTGACTTGGTTTCGTATTACCGGCATTGTGGAGAGCGGGGCTGGTACGCCCTAGAGGTTAACAGGTACACCATGGTGGTGGGGAAGATAGTGCCAGCCTCCACAACTGCCCCAGATTGCCTGCTAGTGTAATGGTGGCGGAACCTGGCTATCTAGTTATAATGTTGTGTCTATGCTGAATTAAATGGTTGAAAATTATGATTATTTGGAAATGTTGAAAATGCTAATCGCCCGAATGAGTCACCTGATTTGAAAGTTTATAATGTTTGCACCCGGTGCTTGGCCCTTTTTTTTACCCCCTTTAGTATTAAAAATGGACCACGACTGCAGGACTGGCAGCAGCCAGTACAAACTTGAGCTTTTGTAAATAATTGCACCTAGTGTGCTTTCCAGAGTCATCTCCTGAACCATCAGGACTTCAATCCTGTCACTGACGACCAACAAGGAACTCGAAGTGGTGCGACACCGTGATTAGAGGTGGCACCAGGGGTTCAGGTGTTTTGGGTGGCGGGTTGAAGGGAAAAGGGACAAAGGGAATGGACTGTCGCAGGAAGGGGCTGCAGCAGAGTAGGTTGAGCCACCGACTACCGCTACAACCGGTAGTGTTCCCAAGTGTTCTACAGTTAGACTCTGTGAGTTGTAATGTTGAAGTGTATTGCCTCCCCTGTGTGGGAAGAGTATTTCATAATTAACTTGTTATTCCTTTTACAGAAAAAAATATATAAACCTCTATGTGCCCTGTCGCTCGCGGACGAGCTACGTTTAACCAAGGGGGAATGTGGCGCCCCTGACTATATCAAGGTGCCACAAGGTACTGCATCCTTTCTTTCTATGGTGCAGGACCTGCCCCCCATGGTTCCAGGTTCCTGGGTTGGTCTAGCTGAAAAAGGGCAACCCACCTAGTGGTCAGGCAGACTGGTGGGAGGGAATTGAGGGTGCTTTACAGGCTGCGACATTGCTAGCGATCTCGTTAGCGATGTAACACGCCAGATCGCACATAGGTCATTTTTAAGCGCCAGTCTCATGTGCGATCTCGGTAGATCGCATGTGTGATCTGGTGTGTTATATTGCTAATAAGATTGCTAGCGATGTCACAGCGTCTAAAGCACCCTTTAGTCAGCGCAGTAAGAGCCCTCAAAGAGTGAGGAACTGAGGAGCAGTAGTGTGCCGGATCCGGATCCGCAGTGGCTCGAGGGATTTCCGGACCCGGGGGTCGCGCGGACACTCAAATAAAAAGGGGACGTATTTGTACGGGGATTGCTGTAACTACTTCGTGACGCCACCCACGGTGTGTGGTGAGATGTAGCACTACCGCTGCGGTTGGGGAGCACCCGGGGACGTTGAGATAGCAGCTGGATGTTAACCCCTCCGTGGGTAGGGATGGATGCCCGGGGCTCAGTGTTTAGAACACAGGGAGTGATGTAGACCGGACGTGGCGCGCCGGGCCGGACCGGGGAGTGTTGGTGTACTCACTGTGGAATAATTGCACACAAGTCCGTTGGTAAACCAAGGTGTCAGTGGCCTGCTGCCGCATCCGGGTGTACTCAGGTCCCACACCCGGGCTGGTGTACCGATGTCCCTTCCTCCGGCACTCTGCAATTTTCTTGTGTTGATTTAACACTAGAAGTCCCAGGAATTTCGAGCTCCATAGGGTTCCAATGGTAAAAATGTCAAATGACCCCTCTCTGGGACTTCTAGTGTTAACCCGTGTGGAACGGGAGAAATCCGCTCCCTGTGTCTTGTGTACCTGAGGAGCCGTTGCCCGCGAACACTGAGCCTTGGGATTTCAATGGGTGACTTCAGATACCCTATCCCCCGCGGTGGGCTGCCGGTTCGCTCTATCTGGGCTTAACTTCTGGAGCTAGGCTTGAAACCTGCTCCCGGCCTGGTGAATTAGAGAAGGGGCTTGAAACTGTCTTCTAACTAGGGTCCAGGTACCCCGCCTGTGCGCGGTTTCCAGACCGGATCTCTGCTGTCGGTACCGGCGGGCTCCAACCCTGTCCCGGTCCACTCTGGATCTCCCGCTACCGTAATCCCGTCTTCTTTGGACATGGTCCACTGCTTGCCACCTAGCCAATAGTCCAGGGCCATTACCCTGTCTACTCTTCACTAGGTTCAGCTTTCCTCTTGACAGTCTGTCACTGTCACTCCTCTCCACTTGACCTCCAACTTCAAACTCAAAACTGATCTGACTTGTTCCCGCCCCCGGATCCTCAAGACCCCTAGGTGGGCACTCCCAATCCGACTGGTCCTGCCCACTGGTGTGTCTTTCTTACCCTAGGGGGGGGTGGCTAGGATTTTGTGGCTGGTGGATCACTTCTGTGGGAAGGTGTTATGTGGGGTGCAATGTACCTCTGTGACCACCTGGCGGCGCCCGGGCGTTACAGTAGCTCCTGGGGGAGAGACAAAGGTTGGGTCGCAGACAGTGGTCCGGGACCAGAGGAGTCAGGGAGCGGTCGCAGGGACATTGGAAAGGTGTGCGACGGACATAGTCTTGAAGGACAGACGGCACTAAAAAGTCCAATAACTGGACCGGTACAGAGCACGACGGGGTACAGGACCCTAGATCAGGAAATGGTTCAACGTCCTGATAATTAACCTGGGAGGCAGAGTATCTTTATGAACTTCCCCAAGAGCTCAGAGATTGAAGGCATCAGCACAAGGAGGGGGATAGGGTTTTCCAGAAAAGCAACCCACTGAGATCCCAAGTGCCAGCCATCAAGAGCAAAGCTCCACTACACATAGGGAGGGGGACCCTAACAGCTCCAAGCCAAGGGGTCACACAGAACAACTAAGTTGTGCACGGAGGCAGGCTCCGGATTACCAAGTGATACCGGTGGGAGCAGACACCTGGACGGGCTCCCCGCAGTGGCAGAGGAACACAGAGACTTTGGTTTACCACAGTGTGTGTATCTACTTTATAAACTTCATCCAGCACCACGACTACCACAGTGAGTATCCTGCCTCCCTGCATCCTGCCTTCCCATCCAACCTGCACCAACCATCCGCCCCCTTCCTGAGCCCCGGGGCCTTCCCTACCTGTGGAAGGACTAACATCTGGCTGCTCAACTCCATCTGCCCCGGTACTCCTTACAGCAGTGGCGGTACTCCTATTACCGCAAACCACAGGTGGCGTCATGATCTTATTCCCTGTAAATAACCCCTTTTAAAAGATCAAAGTGTCCACCAAGCCGGGTCCGGAAAACCCCTCGAGCTACGATCCCAGATCTGAGCAGCCCGACTAACACCGGGGTGGCACACATGCAGGTTTCGGTATACGCCTTCTTCCGGGGATAACCTCACATCCACATGGGTCGTCCACTTATGTTGCATGGAAGCCAATCACAGACATATGGGTATAATGAGAAATTAAAAAAAAATCACCAAATCCAATGCTCCCTCTGCAAATTTGATTTAAAGGGCCCATAAGGGTGCCAGGAATTTGTTGTTAGGGGCGGAACCATCTATAAGCATGGTAACTGCTGCTATCCATGACACTCCCTATCGGCTATCCCTTAGGCTCGCTTCACACTTCAGTGAGTCTGGTACGTATGTGCTTTTTTTTGTACGTACCAGAATCACTGACATACGCAAACCCATTATAATCAATGGGTCTGCTCACACATCAGTGATTTTTCACTGAACTTGTCTCCGTGCAGCGTACACGCGTAGCCATGATTCTGCACGGAGACAAGTCAGTTTTTTTATGGCATCACTGATGACCCACGGACCACACTAAGGTGTGATCCGTGTGTGATCAGTGACACACGTACAAGAAAATCATGGACATATTAAATATTAAATATTTTCAACTTACCTTGCCTGTGATTCTCTGTGCAGCCTCTGCTCTCGGCAGCCCCTGCCTGGCTCATGAATATTCATGAGAGCAGAAACAGCCGACCAGGAAGTAGCTGCTGAGAGCGGTGTTCGGACGCTGCAGAGCTGGAGACTTCAGCACCATGGAAAGCAGTAGTGAAGGCAGGTGATCACGGATCACGGATTGCACATGGACAACCCACGTGTGCCGTGAATCACGGAACACGGAGGGACATGTGCGTATTTTACACGTCAGTGAAGAACGTCAGTGTTTTTCACTGACGTGTGAAACGGGCCTTACTGATTTACACCTTAAAAACCACAGGCACCTTTGGGTTTAAATGAAACTCTCACGTTATAGGCTCATTGTCCATTTGTGAGGATATGTTCTGTTTCTCCTCACTCAATATTCAGGAGTTAGGATCTCTGTGCGTCTCCCATGTAATAATCGTTGATAATGTCTGCCCCTGTGCACACCTTGTTTGTTGTCCGTTCCTTGTAAGAATCCGCCATAAATACCCATTTATATCCCGTTTCTAATAAATAAAACAGTCGGTTTGACGGTCAATCCGTCATTTAAAACACCTTACTAGTTTACATCTATAATAGTATATCACATTAAGTTCCTCCACAGGTTTAACCCCTTCAGCCCCCGGGCACCTTCTGCTTTTTTTCTTGCTCCCCTTCTTCCGACAGCCGTAACTTTTTTATTTTTCCGTCAATCTTGCCATATGAGGGCTTGTTTTTTGCGGAATGAGTTGTACTTTTAAATAAAACCATAAGTTTTACCACATAGTGTACTGGAAAACAGCAAACAAATTCCAAGTGTGGACGAACTGCAAAAAAAGTGTGATTGCACAATAGTTTTTGGGATGTTTTATTAACTGTGTTCACTATATGGTAAAACTGATGTGTGGGTATGATGCCTGTGGTCGGTTCGAGTTTGTAGACACCAAACATGTATAGGTTTACTTGTATCTAAGGGGTTAAAAAAAAATTCACAAGCTTGTCCAATAAAAGTGGAGTACATTTTGCGCCATTTTATGAAACACGTAGCGTTCTCTTTTTTTTGGGATCTATGGCTCATTGACAACTTATTTTTTGCGTCTCGAGCTGACGTTTCAAATGGTACCATTTTTGCGCAGATGCTACATTTTGATCACCTGTTATTGCATTTTGCATAAAACTTGCGGCGACCAAAAAACGTAATTTTGGCATTTGGAATTTTTTTGCCACTACGCCGTTTACCAATCAGATTAATTGATTTTATATTTTGATAGATCAGGCATTTCTGAACGCGGCGATACCAAATGTGTGTATATTTATTCATTTTTTAACCTTTTAATTAATTTTCAATGGGGTGAAAGGGGGGTGATTTGAACTTTCAGTTTTTGTTTTTTTTTAAAATTTTTAAAGCTTTCTTTTTACTTTTTTTTTTTATTTTACTAGTCCCCCTAGGGGGCTATAGCGATCAGCAATCCGATCGCTCTGCACTATCTACTGATCACAGCTAAACAGCTGTAAACAGCAGATATGATCACTTCCTGATTCATTTTGCTCCGGGCCGAGTGAAACTGAAAGTGACTCGTCATAGCTACAGGCGTCATCACATGACCCTGTGCTATCATGGCAACCACCGAAAGTCACATGATCACGCACGTGACTTCGGTGGGGGCGGCGGTAAGTGAAAATCATGGCCGCGCGCATATACATCTCGCTGCCAGACTTTGGCAGCGAGATGTAAGGGGTTAAATGTTGCGAGTGGAAGCGATTCCACTCGTAACATGCAGGCGCACATGTCAGCTGTTGAAAACAGCTGATATGTGCGCGGATCGCCGAAACCTGCCTGCGGCAGGGGGTGGGTCTTAACGTCACATGCTCCATGACGGATAGATCCGTCAAGGGTTGTGAAGGGGTTAACCGAGGGTACGACCATGTTGTTTGCCAACTTCCCTCTAGCCTATTCCAGATATATATTAAAATTGTCCCAATAAATTGTAAAACAACTTGACAGTTTATTAAAACATGCAGAGTATCGTATTGCTATTATTTCTTTATCTGGCTCGGGTCATATGATGTAGGATTCCCCACGTGATTACAGACTGTGACGTAACGGTCACATGATCGGTTCGGTACCACGTAGGCGGCAGTGTTTTCTCGCTTAACGCGAGATCTGTCATGGTGCACATCATGCCCGGAAATACCGTTGCCTGTCAGACCGCGGTATCACGTGGTTGAGGACCCAGCTCGAAATTCCGTGCAATCTTTTTGTGTGTGGCGCACAACATGTGCCTTGGCGTTCGTTCCACACATATAGGAACCGGAAGTCCTGTAGTCCTGAGCACAGGTAATAACTGTAAAATCAAGTATAATACGTCCTCTATTAGTGAGAGAATGTATCATTGTACCGGTATGTTTTGGGAGAATTACGGTATTACCTAGTTACTTGGTGGGTTGAGCAGTTTATTTAAGTCTGTCTATTCCCTCTTGGTGTACCACTCGATTTCTGGTCAGGAGCTCATAATGCCTCTTACATCATTGCCTCCAACTTCCCTGATGAATCTGTCTTGAGGAAACGCGTCGGGAAGGAGAGCATTGAGCATCACTTGATATTACTTGGGGTAATGTGTGGCGTATTGTGGCCCCCCTCATCTTTCTAGAGGTAATACCAGTATATTTGGTCAGCAGTGGGGTTGGATGGTAAGCTCGTATCCCACTGCCACCAATAATTGTAATTTATACCACTCTGATTTTTCTCTAGGCTGCACATACAGTACAACAAAAAAAGTCTTCTATTTATTCCCTGGTTGTACTCAGTCCTGTTTACATTTGCATATTACTTTAGTCATATGTTTACTTGTAGCGCCCCTGAAGCCATCAGGGAGCTATAAGGTACTGCATCCCCACCAGAATGCAGGGCCTACCCCCAGGGACCCAGAAGACCAGTGCCGGTAACAACAAAACATTCCAGTTAATACCTGTTTTTCCCCAAATTCCCCATAAACTGGTACCAGACTAGTGTTGGACCTAAGGATGGCCGCTTAGAGGTGGAGCCGATCCAGTCCACTAGACGACCAGGTGGGAGGGGCAGACAGTGGACAGTCAGAGAGGAGACGGAGAGTGAGTTGGCGACGGAGGGAGCAAGTGGAAGCGCTGACAGGAGTGTGACAGTGACCTGAGGGCCCAGGCGTTTGGTTGCTGGTGGAGTACAGTGGAGTACTCCCGGAACAACAGTACCAACGGTGTACAGAATCCTAGGTCAGGCAAACACTCCAGGCAGACCTGATAAAATCTGCACAGTGAGGGGACCATCAAGGACCTCACTGACCTTGAAGTTCGGGACACAGTAGCAATGAAAGAACCGGGGAATAGGACCAGAGACTCCATCCCCACAGGGTTCACGCTACCGTCATACGGACTTCCGTTAAGAGACTACAAATAGGGGTCCCCCAGCCGCTCCAAGCACTGGCACTAAGGTGACCAGCGGTCAAAACCTGCCTTCCTTGGGTGACCAGTTTCCATCTTACTGTGAGTAAAGGAACCAGTTACACTGCAACCTTTTGTGTGGCCTACCTTCTTTCTACACCCATCTGCATCACCTACCCTCTGTGGCCTGGGCCTGCTTGGAGAGGGTCTAACATCTAGGCTGCCACCAACATCAGCCCCAGTAGCAAGAACTGTGCAGCGGCGGTTCCATCCACATAGCCGCAAACCGCCAGTGGCGTCAGGTATAAACTTTCTTTCATAATTCCCATGTAAATATTAGCCCCTTTTAAAAAGCACCCAGGGCACGGAACCAGGCAACGGCCACCAAGTGACATTTCCCCAGCTATACACCTCCCGGGACCGAGTACCCCATAACCCTGGGCATCACAGCTTTTTCCTGGCGTCACAAACAGGATCAAACTGGACCCGGTTATACCAGGTGATGTGTGCCTTATAGACTGTGTTTTATGGACTGTGTTTTACTATTAGTGAAACCGCCGCCATTTTTGGTATAAAAAGTGACTGCGCCACAGCAGTGAAAAAGGCGCAAAGCGAAAGTCCTGGTCCCTGGGAGTGTCCAGAATGTGAAACTGAACCGGAAGCAGGGAGCCCGGAGGCCCTGCTCCATAATGCCTCCAGGACTGTTACCAGTAACACTATGTCTGCACCGGAGGATCGTGCAAGTGCACCAGGTCACCCAGGGGCCTGGACGGCGGAGAGGCTGGAGGCAGAGGTCCAACGGCTGCCCTGGACCATGCAAGCACAGCAACTTCAGCGCATCGAGGAGTGGCAAGCAGAAATTATGGGGTTCGTGTCGAACATGCAGGCCCATGAGAGTCGGGAGCCGCCTGTCCAGGCCGCACCAAGCAGTATGCTGGAGTTCACCCTTGACCATGCCGCATCACCGCCAGCTCCAGTGAGACCTGAACCGGTCACATCACCTTCTCCAGAGGAGAAGAATCAAGTGGTACAGACTTCCCCAGCCAGATCAGACCCAGCCGCAGGTATAATCACACTTGGTCACTCATCACTCCGAAGGGCCAAAAAAACACCCAATGTAAGGGAGGAAGCCAGCCCAGAGGAGGGGTACACATAGGCTGAAAACAATCCCCTCAAAGCACTCACCCATAGGTAGCCGGGACCGAGAAAAACGTGCCCCGACGCGCACGTTTCGATAACTTCTTCGGGGGGCCGTGACGTGGTCCACTCCGAAGGGCCAAAAAAACACCCAATGTAAGGGAGGAAGCCAGCCCAGAGGAGGGGTACACATAGGCTGAAAACAATCCCCTCAAAGCACTCACCCATAGGTAGCCGGGACTTCGGAGTGATGAGTGACCAAGTGTGATTATACCTGTCACTTTAGACAGTGTTCCTATGCCTCGAACGTTGCATATGATTTGTGTAAAGGCATTAATAGGTTATATTGGTCCTCCTAATAACTCTGTTAGGTCCTCCAACCATGAGGATATGGATATATTGCACTTCCCATATGGTCTGGTGATCTGTTATCATCTGTGATTCTGCCTTAGCCTGATCAATGTTTACTATTTCTCTTAAAAATGTATTTTATACTACTTCCTTTGCTATGCACTAAAGTGAATAAATATTTTTGATAATTTTGCAAAGGTTGGTATATTGATTATTGACTTGACCTATGACTGCGTTACCCCTGTTCCTCTTTGTGTGTGCTCATGTATATTGGGTGCAGTCCTTATAATATGATAAGATTGGTCACACATCTTGTCCCTATCTGGTTGATTTATGGCTGCCAGCAGTGTTTTCTCTGGCTGGTCTTCCCGAGATCAGTGATTGTTTTGTCTTGTTGGTCTACTAGGCATTGCTCCCAATCGGCCAGAATCCTACTCCACACTGATGAGGGGCAATACCCCGAAACAGCTGTCTGTGGATGGATACCTGGCCTTGGTATTTCCCTTGTCATATCTTTAAACTTGTCAAAAAGTTGGATGTTGACTAAAAGGGCCACTTAATATGGTGGTTATGGTGGTCTCCTAAAAAGAGTCACCCCTTGGCTGGGCCCTTCCCGGAGGGATATCTGGCTGGCTTCTGTGTTGAGACTCCTAACAGAGGCTCCACTGACCTTTTTGATTTGCTGAACCAGGTAGTGGGAGAGCAGCGGTCGTCATCTGGGAGCGGGCCCGTCTTGAGGAGGACACCCGCGGGGCTTGGCAGGCCATCATCACCAAGCTAGCCTGAGAGCAGGAGCGGCGGGTACAGCCGGAGGCCAGGGACCTTAAGGAGAAGCAGCACCTGCGGCGTGCCAGCTGCCGAGTACGGGGGCTGCTGTACCATGGGGTGGTGGAACGCTTTAACCTAAAAAGGGAATGGGGTTTCATTGCGGAACCCGGCTTGAAAGAAGGAGTCTTCATCTCCCACCAGGATGTGAGACCCCATCTCCCCAAAGGACACCCCGATCGAGACCTGCACGTAGGAGACAAAGTTACATACACCCGTCACCATGGGGAGCGGGTCTGGTACGTAGTTTGATGTGGAGGTCGTTGAGGAGAAACCAGCCCCCGCTCCTACTACAGCACCAGTTCCCCAGCTGTCACCAGGAGGCAGTAGAGATGCTCGGGATCAATGTACCCAGACTGTGAGTGCTGATCCCAGGAGGCCAATTGATCCAGATGGCCCCTTTCCAGTACCCTGGTAGCTATAACCTGCTAAGCTACCCAAAATGTTGCTTTTGTTGATTGTTCCAGTTTAACCCCTTCACGACCGCGGGCCGTAAAATTACGTCCTATTTTAACGTGACTTAACGACCAGGGACGTAATTTTACGGCCTAAACTTCATTTGATTGCCGTGGCCATAGCAACGGCTTTCAAATGATGTCCCCTGCTGTTTCTTACAGCAGGGGACCTTTGCTTGACCCCAGGGGGGTGGCATCGCCACCCCCCATAGGCGATCGATGTGATTGGCTGTTCAAATCGGAACCGCCAATCACATTGATCACGCTGTTTTCGGCAAAAAAAATGCCAAAAATAGCGTGATCTTGTAAAATCCAGCTAGGACCGGAGCTGCAGCAGCTCCGATCATTGGCTGGAAGCAAGCAGACACCGTGGCCCCCCCCCTGCAGCACTGATTGGAGCGATCGTGCAATGACGCGCAATCGCTCCAATCAGTGTGCAGTGGGGCGGTCTGATCTGCCGGTGGCCGCCCTCCCCAGGCCTGTGCTGGTCTGGGGACCCTCCCCCAACATGTCTGCAGCGTGCAGCACTGGCTGGTACTAGTGGTACCACGCCACTGCTGCCGCTGCTGTCACGTCACGTAGCAGGAGCAGGAGCGGTGAGTATTGTGCTCACCTTGCAGCCCCTGCGCGTGCCCCCCTGCGATCTGCCCCCCCCCCCCCCTGACATCCCGATCTGCCCCCCCCGACATCCCGATCTGCCCCCCGCCATCTCTATTCTGCAGCTCCTCCGGTATCCCTCCTCCCCTGCTCTCTTGCAGCCCCTGCGCGCTCTTGTGATTTGCTCCTGCGCGCTCCCGTAATGGCCCCTGCCCGTGCCCCCCTGCGATCTGCCCCCCCGCCATCCCGATCTGCCCCCCCGCCATCCCGATCTGCCCCCCCACATCCCGATCTGTCCTCCGACATCCCGATCTGCCCCCCCAGACATCCCGGTCTGCCCCCAGACATCCCGGTCTGCCCCCAGACATCCCGATCTGCCCCCAGCATTCCCGATCTGCCCCCAGCATTCCCGATCTGCCCCCAGCATTCCCGATCTGCCCCCAGCATTCCCGATCTGCCCCCAGCATTCCCGATCTGCCCCCCGACATCCCGGTCTGCCCCCAGACATCCCAGTCTGCCGGCCTCCCCCGTGATCTCTATTCTGCAGCTCCTCCGGTATCCCCCTCCTCTGCTCTCCCCCTCCCCCTCTGCTGTCCCCCTCTGCTGTCCCTCTCCCCCTCTGCTCTCCCCCTCCCCCTCTGCTGTCCCCCCGACGTCCTCTTACCTGTCTTCACCGGCCGATCACATCTGCCTCCATCGCTGGGTCCTTCTTCCTGGGTCTTCTGCTGAGCTGTCCAACTTCTTGCCTGCTGGCTGCTGCAAAGCTGTTCCTCCTGCAAATCCTCTGGGTACTGTGAGTATAACTTTTTTTTTTTTTCTTTTTTTCCTCTATCCCCTGTCAATTCTTACACCTCATGCGTCCGTGCGTCCCGCCGAGCGCTGATCAGGGATGCACATAACGGATCGGCATCCCTGCTCAATTTTTGGCGTGACAAAAAGCATCGGGGATACGGAAAAAAAAGTCACGCCAAAAATTGAGCAGGGATGCCGATCCGTTATGTGCATCCCTGATCAGCGCTCGGCGGGACGCACGGACTGATGCAATACAAAAAGCGTCGGGGATACGGAAAAAAAAGTATCGCATCTGTCCGTGCGTCCCGCTGAGCGCGGATCAACATCCCTGCTCAATTTTTGGCGTGACTTTTTTTTTTTTTTTCGTATCCCCAGCGCTTTTTGTATCTCATCCGACCGTGCCTCCTGCAGCGGCCGATCAGTGCACTGCGTCTGTGCGTTTGAAAAGTCAAATGGCGTTCCTTGTCTTCTGAGCCCCGCCATGCGCCCAAACAATTGATTTCCACCACGTGAGGTATCTGCGTACCCGGGAAAAATTGAACAATACGTTTTATGGTGCATTTTTTCCTGATACCGTTGTTAAAAGAGAAAAAAAAAAACTACCTTGTTGCTGCAAAAATTTAAAAATTTTTTTTTAAAAAAAAAAAAAATAGTTTTCACGGTTCAACGTTATCAACTTTCAGTGGAGCCCCTGGGGGTACAAGGGGCTCACTAAACATCTAGATAAATTCCTTGAGGGGTCTAGTTCCAAAATGGGGTAATTTGTGGGGGAGCTCCACTGTTTAGGCACCATGGGGGGGGGGTCTAAAAACGTGACATGGCGTCCGCTAATGATTCCAATCAATTTTGCTGTCAAATGGTGCCCTTCTCTTCTGAGCCCCGCCATGCGCCCAACAATTACTTTCCACCACATATGAGGTATCTGCGTACTCAGGAGAAAATGGACAATACATTTTATGTTGCATTTTTTCCCGATACCCTTGTGAAAAAAAAAGCTACCTAGTTGAAGCAACAGTTTTGTGGTAAAAAAATGTTTTTTTCTTTTCACGGCTCAACGTTATAAACTTCTGTGAAGCCCCCAGGTGTTCAAAGTGCTCATCAAACATCTAGAAAAAATATTTGAGGGCTCTAATTTCCAAAATGGGGTCACTTGTGGGGGAGCTCCATTGTTTAGGCACCTCAGGGGGTCTTCAAACCTGACATGGCGTCCGCTAATGAGTGCAGCTAATTTTGCATTCAAATGGCGCTCCTTGCCTTCCGAGCACTGCCGTGTGTCCAAACATTTGATTTCCACCACATATGAGGTATCTGCGTACTCAGGAGAAAATGGACAATACATTTTATGTTGCATTTTTTCCCGATACCCTTGTGAAAAAAAAAGCTACCTAGTTGAAGCAACAGTTTTGTGGTAAAAAAATTTTTTTTTCTTTTCACGGCTCAACGTTATAAACTTCTGTGAAGCCCCCAGGTGTTCAAAGTGCTCATCAAACATCTAGAAAAAATATTTGAGGGCTCTAGTTTCCAAAATGGGGTCACTCTTGGGGGAGCTCCATTGTTTAGGCACCTCAGGGGGTCTTCAAACCCGACATGGTGTCCGCTAATTAGTGCAGCTAATTTTGCGTTCAAAAATTCAAATGGCGCTCCTTGCCTTCCGAGCACTGCCGTGTGTCCAAACATTTGATTTCCACCACATATGAGGTATCTGCGTACTCAGGAGAAAATGGACAATACATTTTATGTTGCATTTTTTCCCGATACCCTTGTGAAAAAAAAGCTACCTAGTTGAAGCAACAGTTTTGTGGTAAAAAAAATTTTTTTTCTTTTCACGGCTCAACGTTATAAACTTCTGTGAAGCCCCCAGGTGTTCAAAGTGCTCATCAAACATCTAGAAAAAATATTTGAGGGCTCTAGTTTCCAAAATGGGGTCACTTGTGGGGGAGCTCCATTGTTTAGGCACCTCAGGGGGTCTTCAAACCCGACATGGCGTCCGCTAATGAGTGCAGCTAATTTTGTGTTCAAAAATTCAAATGGCGCTCCTTGCCTTTCGACCTCTGCCGTGCACCCAAACAATTGATTTTTACCCCATATGGGGTATCAGCGTACTCAGGAGAAAATGCATAATAAATTGTAGGGTGCACTTTCTCTTTTCTCCCTTGTAAAAATGAAAATTTTATGGCTAAAGTAACATTTTTGTGTTAAAAAGTAAAATTTTCATTTTTTCCTTCCACATTGCTTTGGTTCCTGTGACGCACCTAAAGGGTTAATAAACTTCTTGGATGTGGTTTTGAGCAGTGTGAGGGGTGCAGTTTTTAGAATGGGGTCACTTTTGGGTATTTTCTGTCACCTCGGCCTCTCAAAGGCACTTCAAATGTGATGTGGTCCCTAAAAAAAATATTTTGTAAATTTTGTTGGAAAAATTAGAAATTGCTGATGAACTTTGACCCCTTCTAACTTCCTAACGAAAAAAAAATTTCTTTCGAAAATTGCGCTGGTGTAAAGTTGACAAGTGGGAAATGTTATTTAGTAACTATTTTGTGTGACATATCTCTCAGATTTATGGCCATAAATGTTCAAAGTTTGAAAATTGCGAAATTTTCCAAATTTTCGGACTATTTCCTAATTTTTCACAAATAAAAGCAAAAAATATCGGCCTAAATTTACCACTGACATGAAGTACAATATGTCACGAAAAAACAATCTCAGAATCGCCAGGATCTGTTGAAGCGTTCCAGAGTTATAACCTGTCAAAGTGACACTGGTCAGAATTGCAAAAAATGGCCCGGTCATTAGGGTGTTTTAGTGGCCGGGGGTGAAGGGGTTAAATATAGAAAATAAAAGTTTAAAAATGTTGCATTAACCGGTTTTGCATAATTGATAAAAATAGACCCATACTGCAGGACTAGCAGCAGTCAAAAACTTTACCCTGTAAATAGTTGCACCAGTTGTGTAGCATCAGAGTACAACCTTACCAGTGGACCCTAATTGACACCGCCACCAAGAAGAGGATGGATGCAGGAAAGGTCTGCGGCAGAGGCAGCCGAGACCTGATCACCAGAGAAAACTGTAACCTGCCTCCTAGAGAGTTTTGGGACCAGGACCTTTGGGTGGTGGGTGAAGAGAAAGGGGTACTCCAGTTGCACTGTTAAAGCCAGAACCTCCCTTGCGTGGGAAGAACGTTGATGTTTAATATGCAAAATAAAAGTGTTAACCTGTATCACTTTGCAGCCCGAGGACGTGCTGGAATTAACCAAGGTGGAATGTAGTGCCCCTGAAGCCATCAGGGAGCTACAAGCCACTGCATCCCCACCAGGATGTAGGGCCTACCCCCAGGGATCCAGAAGACCAGTGCCAGTGACAACAAAACATTCCAGTTAATCCCTGTTTTTCCCCAAATTCCCCATAAACTGGTACCAGACTAGGGTTGGACCTAAGGATGGCCGCTTAGAGGTGGAGCCGATCCAGTCCACTAGGTGACCAGGTGGGGGGGGCAGACAACGGACAGTCAGAGAAGAGACAGATACTGAGTTGGCGACGGAGGGAGCAAGTGGAAGCACTGACAGGAGTGTGACTGTGACCTTAGGGCCCAGGCGGTTGGTTGCCGGTGGAGTACAGTGGAGTACTCCCAGAACCACAGCACCAACGGGGTACACAATCCTAGGTCAGGCAAACGCTCCAAGCAGACCTGATAAAATCTGCACAGTGAGGGGACCATCAAGGACCTCACTGACCTTGAAGTTCGGGACACAGTAGCAACAGGAGAACGGAGTAGGACCAGAGACTCCTCCACAGGGTTCATGCTACCGTCATACGGACTTCCGTTAAGAGACTACCAGGAGGGGACCCCCAGCCGCTCCAAGCCACGGGGACCTACCAACCAAAGACAGGTGCAGGGGAAAGAAACCACCAGGTCACTAAAACGGCATTAGGACTAAGGGGACCCTTCCTCGGGTGACCAGTTTCCATCTTACTGTGAGTAAAGGAACCAGTTACACTGCAACCCCTTGTGTGCCCTAAGTTCTTTCTAATTTGGTCAGCAGTGGGGCTGGTTGGTAAGCACGTACATCACTGCCACCAATAATTGTAATTTATAGCACTTGGATTTTTCTTTAGGCTGCACATTCAGTACAACAAAAAAAGTCTTCTGTTTAATCCCTGGTTGTACTCAGTCCTGTTTACATGTGCATATTACACTTTAGTCATATGTTTACTTATTGCACAATGGCACTTTGTGTGGTTCAATGCACAAAGGCACTTTATCTGTGTGCAATTTTTGATCGTATTATACATATGACATCAATTTGAGTGAGTGTATAGGTTGAAGACCTATGAGAAGGAAGAGAGGGGTACTAGTTGTTTGATTGAAGTCCCCTATCTCCCGTAAACTGCATTTTGTTTTTCCCAGGGTGCTAATATATATTTTCTTGTGGTACTAGTGATCACTAGGTGATGATCTTTGTTGGACCTTGAGTCATTTTAATAAAACTCATTAAAAGTTATATTTTATTACCATTGTTATTCTTATTCACAAATTTTGGTAATCACGTTCTCTCTACTAACTCAAACTATGCTAGAGGGGTCAGCCTGCTAGTACACTGAAATGTACTTTTTGTATGGCAGTCAGTCAAAATAGCTGAAGAAGGGAGGTATGTCTGTCTATTGGCACAGTTGGTTGGCGTTCCATATATCAGAGAG